>NW_024742238.1:8273762-8633762 GCF_018991925.1 Homarus americanus | reverse complement strand
AAAACAAATATCTTCAGTTAATAAAAAAAATAATCTTCACGACACTGTCAATCAAAGTACTCCCACCTTGCCTCCCCCCCTTCCAACCGCGCGTCAGTCCCAACCTCCCCCACCCCCCACCAATCCTCCCTTCCAGGGTTTTAACATTTAGTATTAAATAATACCTCAGATTAAAGTTAGATAATATAATTGACATTGCTGGATTCTTGTAAGACTAGGAATATTTTGAATATAAATGTCATATATTTTCGCAAAAAGATAACATAGTTAATTTGAGAAAAATTTTTGTCCTAAAATTTGTGTCTAATGCAAAATATATGATGTTTATATTCAAAATGATCATCAAATTATAAGAATTCCAGCAATGTAAATTATATTAAGACCAGGTAATTTGTATGAATTTTATGAGCAAAACAACATTCAGTTAATAAAAAAAATAATTCTTCATGGGTAACAGATGGTCGGTCGGTCCCTCCTCCCCCATCGGTCGGTCCTCCCTCCCCCACCTCTCGCACCCCCCACCAACCGTCCCAAGGAGATGTGTGATAACCACTAAATTTTAATAAATAATACCTCAAACTAAAGTTAGGATAATATAATTGACATTGCTGATTCTTGTAAGACTAGGAATATTTTGAATATAAATGTCATATATTTTGCACAAAAGATAACATGTTACACTGGAGAAAATTTTTATCTAAAATTTGTATGTCTAATGCAAAATATATGATGTTTATATTCAAAATGATCACCAAATTATAAGAATTCCAGCAATGTAAATTATATTCTGGCCGGTAATTTGTATGAATTTTATGAGCTAAAACAGGCAGTCAGGCAGGGTGGCGGTGGGGGCAAATCTAAAAATAGCCTGAGAGCCGACACTCACCGCTGATATGTGGAAAAACTATGTTAAGTGAAAAGTTCAGTTTCATAGGCAATCAGATATGATAAAACGCTGTTAAGTGAAAAAACCTTAGGCGGGTATTGTATATATATATATATATATATATATATATATATATATATATATATATATATATATATATATATATATATATATATATATATATATATATATATATATATATATATATATATATATATATATATATATATATTATATATTACCACATCACATGTTTTATTGTTTTATGGGATGTAAGAGAACAGCAACAACAAGGACTCCAAAATATTACAGGGCAATCTAAACAAACTTTTCTCATGGTCTGAAAAATGGCAGATGAAATTTAATGTGGAATACGTAAAGTACTTGGCCAAGTTGATGTAAATAGAGAAATCTGACTCTGAGAAAGATTTAGGGGGTAATAATAAGAACCTTCAACCAAGACAACAACTCATATATGTTCGAAACAAGGCTAACAAGGTAGAGTACTTGGGATCGGACAAAGGAGTGTTAATCACAAGATTAACGAGGTTATCCTGAAGCTAAAGAGGAAACAGTATCTTGCTTATGCGAGACCTCACTTGGATTATGCGGTTCAGTTCTGGTCACCAGACTACAGAATGGATATCGAATCCCGAGAAAGCATACAGAGGAGGATGACAAGGCTAATCCTGGGCATTAGGAACCTTGAATACAGAGACAGATTAATGCATACGAATTTACATTCCTCAGACGTACAGTGGGGGGCGATATGATTGAGGTGTATAAGCGGATGTCAGGGTTAAACAAAAGTGATACAACAAAGGCAGTTATGTTGGGTTTTATGGGTATACAGTGTTTATATAATTATAGTACAGTTATTGCGAGTCACTTAGTATTTAATCTCACAAATACCACTCGGGTGGTAGAGTGCTGCCACCACCTCTTAATCACAGACTATCTTAGTGGTTATGAGTAAATAATTAATTTCAAGATTCACTGTGTTACAAATCACTTGGTATTCTCTCTCACATGTGGTCTAATTTTACAGATATCACATGATTGTACAAATATAAATTTAAACTATTTACAGCTATAACAAAGATAAAACTAACATTTATATCAAAGGAGATAGCTAGTGATGGTGAGAGGTTTCACTGTGAAATGCACTTGCACTTACCTACTAGGTCATTCCACTTAGAAATTCTAATGGCAGTTTTGCCAGAGTCCACAAGTATCACAACTACAGTACAGTAATATTGGTGTGGATTCAGGTGTAGTGTGACACAACCTCTCTGTATGCTGTCTGCTTACACCCTAGACAGGAAAGCCATCTCAGAGCTACTCTGTGGAATAAGCCACAATCTTTGTGGAGGACAACCAAATGTCAAAATAAAATACATTGAATGTGATTTTTCACATAGTATATATGATTATTACCTATATTGAATTTAATTGATTTTGTATTTCTTATGATTCATGTAATACCTGCCTTTGTATTGCATATGTTCTTATTTAATACATAAAATATTTGGTGCAGTTCTGTTTGAAAATATTCAGTTAGTGAGAGGTGAAATCAAAGCGCTAGGGTTTAGAGAATGGTGATGCGTGATCCAATAATCAGTGAAGAACTATCTGCTGACGAGTATGTGGAGGACAAGCCACCACCACCACCCAATGGGTGTAAGGAAACCTGTTGGCAGTTTCTGAGGTTATGGATGACCCGCCTTGGCACACTTCCAAGAGACGTGAGGTTGGTAGACTATTGCAACTACTGTACTTGCCTATTACCTTTGCTGTTGTAATATAAAGTGTACAGTAAGAGTTTCATTCAAGGAGAATGGGGGCTTTTGGACAGGTACATGGCCAAAGGATATTAGGATTTTTTCCTCTACAGTAGTATATGTCCCCTGGCAACACAATTCATTCCACAGAGTTGTTCGTTAACCGAAAATTTTGTTAACCGAATCCATTGTTTCAATGGGATATTGGGTAATTGGTTGTAGCTCACAGAAAAGTACATACAAAGAAAAAAACCAATGCAGTAAAGTACACTTACTTTGAGGTGTGTAATGTAGAAGGTTCCTGGTTGATGATGATGATGGGAATTAGAAGTGGGGATAGAGAAATCACCTTTCAGAGCACCATGCTTGATACATTAATTTCACCAATAAAATTTAAAGTTCACTAGGTGTAATTCAAGATTACAGTGACCCCTCCGCAACGAACTCAACTGCCTCCAGAAGGTCGTTCGTTAACCGAAACCATTGTTTCAATGGGTTTTTGGGTAATTGGTTCCAGCTCACCGAAAATTTCCTAAATTCAACAAAAATGGTAGAAAAGTTCACTTACTTTGAGGTGTGTATGTAGAAGGCTCCTGGATGATGATGATGATGATGGGATTTAGAATGGGGTGGAGGAGAAGGAAGAAGAGAAGTCACCTCATGGTGCCATTTCACCCATAAAATTTTAGCTCTCTTTGGTGTAATTCAAGATTATTTTCTTTAAATCAACACTGCACTGCATTATATATTGTCAATATGTAAAATATATTTCAAATGACCAATTGTTTGGAAACACAAAAGCGCTTAGTTGAAGAGAGTCTCAAGCATTCCAGTGAAAACAGAGAGACTAACTCCTGTTTGCTGTGTTAAGAGGCTGGATGTCGAGCATTAAACTAGTCACTTTACCTTCAATTATGTTCAATAATTGTTAAAATGACTAAAATTGAATATTAAACTTTTAAAATTATTGAATAGTATAAACTTTGATATTTACTAAAATAGTAAGAATTTAAGCCCAAACCGATTAATGTATTGGCGGACTGATACTAAAGCTGGTTGCCCGGTCAGTGCAAGCGAAAACATGTTGAGGTCGGTTCGTAAGAACTTTGTTAACCGAATTTTTTTTCGTTAACCGAATTGAAGATCCTTATGGAAGGCAGTTCGTTAATCGAAATTACGTTAACCGAGGTGTTCGTTAAACGAGGGGTCACTGTATTTTATTTAAATCAACACTGCACTGTGCTATATATTATCAATATGTTAACTAAATTTCAGATTGACCAATAATTTTAATGTAAAAATGCAAAAATATTCAAAACACCAACAAAATTGATGTTCACTCCACTGTAAACAAAGCCAAACTTGACGCCTGGTAGGTGAGTCAAGCGGCTGATGGGCGCACAAAAAACTAGTTCCCTGTACTGCATATATTATTAATATGTTAATTAAATTTTAAAATGACTAATAATTTTAATATAAAAAATGCTAAAATATTAAAGAGCAAAACTTTCTTGATGTTTACACCACTGGAAACTAATGTAAACATAGAACAGATTAATGAATTGGCAGACTAGCCCATCAGCTGATCAGCTGATGCTCACAACAAAATGTGTTTGTCGTAAGGATTTCGTTAATCGAAGTTTTGTTCGTTAACCGAATTGAAGATCCTTATGGGAGGTAATTCGTTAACCAAAATTTCGTTAATTCAACCGTTCGTTAACCGAGGGACCACTGTACTGTATTTTTTATATTTTCCTTGTCTAAATACTGTGTCCTAAATTTGCTCTATCATAAATTTGTCTGTCATGACCATTGGTAACCCCCATAAGAATATTCTAGGTCCACCTTTGTATACAGATGTATTTATTTTCAGTAAATGCAGAATGATCAAGGACATTTACCTGTAGGTATATCAATTGTAACTTACAAGTACTGTACAGATATTTTTAAAATAAAATATTTTTTTTTCAAGCTCCTCATATAATACCTACTGGTACACATGATCAAAAAAGTATCTGTACACATTGGGTCCAACGATTTCCTAAATGATAAATATACCTACCGGTATGCCACAATGTAGCCACCAACATGAACCAGACATTGTTCACTTAGATTAATGTTTTCTCCTGAATGTGCATGCAATAACAATACTGTACTTACTGTACTATGAATAAACAGAAATGTCGCGAGCTTAACTTTGTACTGTTTGGCAAATTTGCAATACCTATCATCTGTGGTGTCTGATTATTTTGTGCAAAATGTGTACAGATACTTTTTAGATCATGTAGTGGATAAGACTGTTGGTGATCCCAGTACCTAGTGCCCTCACCTATCAGCCTGCATGTTTACCTCCTTTTAGTCACACTTCATCACTCACCACTTTCATTCCTTATACTTATCATATAGTACAGTATAGGATTCCCTGCATTTACATGTATTTTCATGTCTTTTTATATCTTTCTTATTTATTGTGTACATGGTAGAGCTACCTTTAATATACTGTAGATAATTTTGTGAGGCCAAGACAGCTATGTGTTCCTCCCCACATTCATCTCGTTGAAAACAAATGTAATTATAATACAGTACAGTCATGGTATAATGTACTAATATATATATATATATATATATATATATATATATATATATATATATATATATATATATATATATATATATATATATATATATATATATATATATATATATATATATATATATATATATATATATATATATATATATATCCCATATTCTAATTGACCTCAGTCTTCCTGTTTATGATACAGTACAGTAATCAAATTTCCTCCTTTAACTCAGTTATTATAAAGTGCAGCCAACACAAAATTTGTGATGGAGAGACAGAGTAACAACTAAATGTCCCTTCCAGTGAGGAAAATTATAATTAACAACAAGTATTCATATAATGACGTTTTCTAATTAATTTTTAGTTTTAGATGAAGATATATTTTTTTAATTACCTGTACTGTGTACTGTAATCTTCAATTTTCTTTTCCTAGAGCTTTGTTCCGGTATCTCAAGTTATTGAGGAAAATTCGTCATGCCCAGAAAAACAATCTTTCTGTGCCCAAAATTTTCCAAGAAGTTGTGCAAAAAATGGAACAAGGTTGCATTTTACTTTGAAAATGAGACTTGGACCTTTAATCAGGTGAGACTGATGCCACATACTGTAGAGTACTGTATATGTTTTAGGCTATTACTGTACTGTACTACCAACCTAGGTCTAGCTCTTTATTTATATTGGCTAGAGAGTTGGATATAGAGTGGAAAGCCTTTGTTCAAAATAAACATTTACCCAGTATGACTATAAACAAGTACAAACCAGACTTACTCAACCTAATCTAACCTAACTTAATGAACTAAGGTTAGGTTTGGTTTGTATTCTGTGATGCACACCGTAGCTCACTTAGCATTGGTAGTATGCCCAAATCTAGTTCAAATTTGCGAACAGACCCCTTGAAGGATTCTCTCAAGTTATGAAATAGATTAGAGAGGAGCACAATAATGTATTACACATACAACAAAAAATATCAATGCAGCTGGGTCCAATGGATTTCAGAATGAGCAATATGGTTGCTGTTGTGTCAGAAGGGTTATGCCTCATTGTGAAGTGAATTTCTAAATAATGTCTTTATAATATTTGTAGTTCTTCTACATGTTACCTTTGGAATAAAATAATTAATTTGTAATAAAACTTATCAAAACCAAGACATCACAGATTTCTTTGCTTTATGTGTACAGGTATTTAGAAACGTGTAACAAAAGAGATATGTTGACATACAGTACATAGAGGAATATAGCATGTGAAAGGAGACGAGTTGCCACATAGGAATAGAACAATTGAAAGGAAACATGGCTACAATGAAATTGTTAACATATATTACAGTTATATTTGTTTAACAGTAATGCTGACTCATAGACTCTTGTTATATTGATAAAGAAAATAAATTTAATGTTTAAATTGGCAAGTGTCATTTTTTACAATGTAGCATGCATGTGATCATAAACAAAATAGTGTACACGAACATTGTCTTTATACTGTGCTTGATGTTACAGATATTATACAGTGCAATATACAGTACTGGTATGGGTATATGAATCATGTTTTGGAAAATAAGATGAACTCAATTGCAAAAGGTGCCAACTCCTGAGTTTGATAAGAGACAAACCTCTCTGTGTCCATCTTTTTGAAAGGTTTACTTTTGCTGATTAATTTTTTCAAATTATTTACACAAATAGAACACCATACGAGTCGATACTAAACTGTAAACTCCTGTCATGAACTTGGTACTGTATTCACAATGAAGAATTCAGAAGCATTGCAAAAGACCATTATCACTCTTCACAGTGAGGGCCTAAGCTTTCAGAAAATTACACAACAGACTGGTGTCTCAACGCCCACCATATCACTATGAGTAAGGCATTATCAAGATAATGGTGCCACCAGGAGCCATCAGGAGACAGCTTGACAGCTGAGATAGTGATCTCAGAGACTCAGTTTATGTTATCAACATAAGGGGTTCCTACATGCAATACTAGTTATACAAAATCTGTCTCCAAATATTTTCCTCCTTACCATAAAAAAAATTCTTATCTATCTAAAACAAATGATTAAGGATTTATATGATGAACCTCAGCTATCCAGAGAGAGTCGAGTAACTGCAACTGCCTAGCTTATACTACAGACAGGCAAGGGGTGACCTAATTGAGGTGTATAAATACATGTATCTCAAAGGGCACTACTCAGTCGAGTGTCCTTACTTGGAGCCGGCAGATATCCACCACACAAGTGGTCACAGCTTAAGGTTGAAGAAGCTGTAAGTCCAGAAAACTGTGAGAGCAAACTTTTTCGGAGTGAGAATTGTGAACTCTTGGAACAACCTGCCAGAGA
This sequence comes from Homarus americanus, assembly GCF_018991925.1. Classification (NCBI taxonomy): domain Eukaryota; kingdom Metazoa; phylum Arthropoda; class Malacostraca; order Decapoda; family Nephropidae; genus Homarus; species Homarus americanus. Next base: position 8,626,186 of record NW_024742238.1, on the reverse strand, counting down.
ATGTTGTGACGGCACCGAGTGTGAGCTGTTTCAAGACCAGACTTGACCAACACTGGAGGAAGTTCAGGTACATTCAGGAGCCATTGCATGCCCAGTATTTGCCAACAGTGCGTAACAGAGACGTGACCGACCGCCCAAGTGGCTAACAGGCCAATCATTGGCAAAGAGGATAAAAGTAAAAGTAAAAAAATCGCATATTTTAGTTATATTGTAATGTAAAATGTTGTACTCAATGCATAGAACAAAGTGTTAAATGCACATGGCAACTTTATATACTCTTGTCTACTCAGTGAAATGATCCATTCATATCGTTTCTCTATGTTTTCTTTCATGTCACTCTAACCACCAATAAACAACATCTGCCAATTACCATAGTTCCATAATTAATCAATATAATAACAATGCTTCTTGTTTTATAACACGAGTGACGGTCAAAATGAGATTCTAGTACTGTACTGTAATTATGCTTACCATATACTGTACTGTACACAAATACTCCATAATACAGTACATTACAGTACAGAGAAAAGTGAGGCACTGGCATATCTGCTTTTTCCCATATAAGGCATATTGAGGGCAACCAACATAACAAACGATCAAAGACCTAAACATTTTGTCTGTTGTGTCATATTGTATGATAATGTGAATGTAAATATACTTACTGTGCTGTGTGTACTGGCCTGTTATCCCCATTGCAGTAAATACCTTGTTCCCTCAACCATCTTCCAAAATAAAACTTTCTGTAACTATACTTCACATCATACCATTTTCCAATTTTAGGTTGTCAAAAGTTTGATATTACTGTAGCATATACAGTATAGCACAGTATAGTATAATATTGGTATACAGTATATTTGAGTTTGTAATTTCATTTGATGTAATTTACCAACTGAGGGCTAAATAATGCTTGTAAATTCCTCTTTTAGAATCTTGTTTGTCTTTATTTGAATGTGGAAATCTAGTACAGTAATCTCTGTACCTGTCATTAAAGAATGAAGGAGCTGCTGCTGGCACTTCACATGAAGTCCTGATACTATGTTGAAGCTATGATTTAAAGATGCCTCTGTTTTTTTGTTTTCAGGTAGATGAGTTGAGTAACCGAGTGGGCAACTATTTTGCGGAAAAGGGTGTGAAGCATGGTGACGCCATAGCACTGTTCATGGAAAATCGTGTGGAATATGTATGCATATGGCTGGGTCTGACCAAGGTAGTACTTTTTAATTTGTGGCTATTAAGTTTTATTGAATGTAGTTAATAATGTATTTCATTTGATAATTTGCTTAAATTTCTCTTTTTTTGTATTGGTGCTACACCTTAAACAAAACACTAGTGATGCATTTCATGTAATCAAATTTGTTTGATTGCCACCATAGAATTAAAGCTTTTATAATATATGTTATCAAAATATTATACACATACATGCATGTAGACCAATTTTTTTTGCAATTACAGTACTGTACTTTATTAATCTTTTTACAAATATCCAACAGCTTAGCCCTCATTAAATTGTGTATTGTTAAGTTTATAGAAGCATTTCAGGTCTTTTTCCATTAGTAATAATTCCACAACAGCACTTTTGTATTGCTTTCATAAAAATACTGCTGTACATTTTCAATAAATTTAAACCTTGAAACTGATAACATACTAATATCACACAATTTTGCTGCCAAACTTTTCCAGAGACTTATAACAACATCAGGATTTACTTATATATATTGTCATCAGCCAATTGACTTATTTAACTAAACATCTGGGCTGGTTTGAATTGTTCCTGGAATAGAATGTTGATATATCTGATGATATGAGAATCACTATTACATACTGTATAACTGCAATTGATTACACATCGCTGTTTGATCCTCAAAGTCACTGTAATATACACCATCTGTTTAATGATTTACAAAATGCAAGCTGCAGACTCCATGATCTCCAGCAACTTCAACTCCTCTTTGGGATTTTGACTTAATTTTTAATGAATTTCTTGTTAGATATGAATTTAGCAAATGTACAAAGAGGAGTTAAAACGGAAAATTAAAAAGGACTATAAGAATTGATGTAACCTGATACTCTTTGGTTTCTATAGCTTGGAGCTGTGCCAGCATTGATCAACTACAACCTGCGACTTGATTCTTTGAAGCACTGTATTAGAGTGGCTTCTTGTAAAGCTATTATTTGTGGGGCAGAACTTCAGGCAGGTAAGCTCTCTGATACATCTTTTTATTAATGAATATTTTAATTATTTGAAAATTATTTTTCGGTGAATCAGTGCTTTATTGTGTAGTCATGTGTGGAGTGCAGTGGTTGAGTGGATAAATCCTTTACCTCCTGTTCTATAGGTCGGTGGTTCTATCCCTAGGCACTTCTAGTTTACCCAGCTGTAAATGGATACCCGAGTTTCCAACTTGGGTAAGTGAATGTGGTAGAGTACAGTCCTGGCCATGCTGCCTCCTTGTGTACCGATGGTTTAATATACAGTGTGCTGTATCCACACTCACCAACAGGCAATCAGGCATATACCAGTAAAGTCAATGTCCTTTGCCTGGATGAAAAAGCTTAGTTGCAGACAATTTGAGTCTTTCCAGATATATCAGCAACCCAATGTTAGGTAAAGGAAGCACTGAAAAGTACATGAAAGAGAAACTTACTTGTATCTCTGTGAATTTGTAAAAAAATGTCAAGGCTGTAGAGTCAATAAGATTCTTGGAATAACACACAATAATATACTCATACCCTTTAGTGGATGCAGGTAAAGCATCTTTATACAGTAATAGTTAAGATCAACATAACCCATTCAGTAAGCATGGTTTACATATTGGAAATACTGTACAGAAAACTTACCAGCAAAAATACCAGTTAAACATGGCACATCACAAGTGAATATAAACTAGTACATTTCATTGCCTCATTGCAAGAGTACATTTTGATTAATTTGGTGGTAAATGACATATTAGTATCTTACAGTAATTGGTCATTAAGATGAATGATTTGAGGTAGAATATCAGTAGCATATTATTCCCTTTCCACACTAAGCTGGCCTGCCCCGCCCCTCGTCCATAGTTACAAATAACTGATTGGTTCCTCTGAGAGTCTTAACCCCTGGACTGCGCTTGTACAAGCACATTCTTATGTCGGCCTTTTATGATTTACCCTTAAGCCACTGGTTAGGTGCTGCTGGCAGTACACAACACCCCCCCCTTCCCAGTAAATCAAGAAAAATTTTTTTTTTCCAATAATAATAATAAAAAATAAAAAAAAGTGGCGGGAATAACCGGACATTCTGGAACGCCACCCGGGGCCTAAAGGTTAATATTTACAATTTTCTAACATCCTCTCAGAATTGCTAATGCCTTGAAATCATTTGCATTTTGGTAGTTCAGATAATTATTTAACATTATCTTAGATACTAACAAGTCTGCTTACCACTTGTGAACACATTTAGTTTGAAATTTCTATGAACCAATCCGCTATTAGTATAGAAAAGGAGCGTGGCTTACAGGCCAGATTAGTGTGGAAATATTATAGCACCTTGATTCAGTTTTCAACTTATTTCCTCCATCAGTTCATACAATGTGTGAGGAGTCTTTTATATTTAGTACATTGGAAATTTTTCCCCAAATGTGACATTGCATAACTTAGCACAAGTAATGGAAAATAGGAAATAAAATGAAGACACTAGTCAAGTACTGTACAGTACATGAAGAAAGTCTTCTCAACATTTATTTGAATGGTTTTCATTATTAAACTACTTTAATAGGTAAACATTTTCCTCTGTTTTTCTTCATACAGTACAATATTCCTGAAGTGCTTAAGCCATTTGATATTTTGATAACATTGCTGTATTTTTTTATGGCATTTTTGTCATATGTAGATTGCCAGATGATTAAATCTTTCATTAAGAATGAGTTTTTGTCAGTGATTTGAAGTATATACAATATAATATTTTATCAACTAGTAATGGACCAATGGAAACAAAGTAATAAAACATACTGTCTGTCATGGGTTGCGTTAGGCTTACCCACGCAACCAACTCCAAAGTTTGTTTTACTAGAGATAAGACACCCGGCGAGGCATAACTGGGACATGTATTTTCCATTAGTGTATGTTAGCCAGCTTTAGGGGGGGGTGGGCAGTGAAACAGTGTTGTACTGTTCATCGCTTCACACCCAAAAACCTCATTTTAAGTAGTATCCCCTGAGCCATGGGTTAGTTAAGAAGTCGTCTTGACTCTCTCCCTCCTGAAAGGGAGCGGGGCACCACACCACACAGAGTCCTCCACCGCCACTCCGCCCTGTGGACCGTCGTCGACACGAGATTAAGTGTGTTAACCTAGGTTGTTATCCTCGTGGAAATATCACATGTGGATGCCTGGTTGCAACAAGAGCAATCCAGGCTGTCCTATCAAACCTACAGTAAATGGTAAATTAATTCATGCTTACAGAGTTCTCCTGCATGACACCCGTCTACAGTGACCGTGATCGACACGAGACTAAGTGTGTTAACCTAGGTTTGTTATCCCCGTGGAAATATCACGTGTGGAAGCCTGGTTGCAACAAAAGCAATCCAGGCTGGTCTATTGCACCTAAGTGGTTAATTCAAGTCACGCTTACCAGTTCTCCTTGCTGTGACAACCGTCTACGGTGACTGTCAGTGACGCGAGACTATATGTGGTAACCCAAGAGTACTTTTTGTTGTTATGGCCATGGAAAGAAGTTCTTGTGCGGAAGCCTGGTTGCAACAAAAGCAATCCAGGCTGACAATAAATGTATCACTTGAAGAATTAAGGCTCTGTGAAATCATACCCATAGTAGAGTAATCACATGTGTCCCCAAGTTGAAAATTCTCTTTTAGAAGATTAATTTTATTACAGCGTGAACGTGAGTGATTCATATATCCATGCAAATTTGTAAATCATTGTGTGGAAGCTTGACAAATAAATGTAAGTGCAATTATCTGCCCGTATCTGTGATCCTATCTTATTATTACTAAAGGTAATGACTGATTGGTTATGACAAAGTATAACCAATAATTTAGATGGATGTTGGAAATTAATGGAATTCATTAAATCATCATTTATCAAGTATAAATCATGGAATGTCGAGTGAACTACGTAGATACGCCATAATCTCCTGTAAGTAACCAGTGTGAAGGTATCGAACTCTACGGTAAGAAATAAGAAATACGACATATTATTATCTTTATATAATATAATCCACTCCCACTACCACCGATCTACCTAAAACTATGACACTGTCTTTATAATCCTGATTAAGATAAGTGAGAACTGTTTTTTGCCTAAAATGTATTATTTTCAGCCATTGGTGATATAAGAGACTCAGAGGGTATTGCCAGCCTTCCCTTGCATGTATCTGGTGCTGGTGAAGCAGAACTCACTGTTAAAGGTATGTAGATGTACTGTCACTGCATTGAAAGTTGAGAATATCTGGAAGTTTGTAGATTTTTGGGGGTCTCCATTCTTGCTTTTTCTATACTTGTCTTGCACAATTTTAAATTATTCCTTTCCTTCTTTAGAGTTGTGCAATTCTTGATCCATCCAACACAAATGAAGGTTTTTGTTTGTAATGTTAGTACTGTATAGTAAAGGAAAGTATATTGCCACAATAAAATCATGTCCTTAATACCTATCTGTTGGAGTAAATGAAAAGTTTGATGTCTTCCTAAGAGTTAAGATGATGTGCTTACTGTGCTAGTTTAGGTATTTTATTGTATTACTGTATAAAGCAGAACAGTCAAAGGTTGCATGGCAAGGCTAGAAATAATACTCATACATGGTGACCAGATGTCATAAGGGGGCCATATACAGTGTTTTACTGTATATAGCGGAGTATAAGTTATGCTTTGAAACTCAGAGTCAATTCAATTTCATTTTCAATTGTTTATTCCTTGATAGAGGAAGCGGGATCCTAGTGCTGTCACTAGGGACCCTTGTACAATAACGCCAGAAACATCTGGCAAGTGTCACAAGTATATACAGTATAAATATTATAAAGGGGCTTACTAAAGCCTAAGCAAGGAAGGATATTCCTTTAACACATTATCAATATTATTTACACAATATCTGTCCAGTATGGAGAGGATCATCGTGTCAACGTCGGGGTCGTGGAGTGGTGGTCCAGCAGGCGTCACGGAAGCGTTGTGTGTGGGGACATCTTAGGAGGTAGTGGATAAGGGTGCTGCTGTCGGGTCTTCTGCATAATGCACAAGAGCGTTGCTCAGGGGATGTGGGGATACCAATCTCGCAAGCAAAGTCATACCCAATGATGATACAGGCAGCAATCACGTCCCTTTTCCGCGACCCTTTCCCATAGACATACGAGAGGTCAGGAAGTTTATGGAGGAAATTGTACCAGGTGGGCGGGGAGTCCAGGGGGATGGCTGCTTCCCGAGCTTCTCTCTGTTTACGGTGAATTTGGGTCCTAAACTGTAAATGTGTTCGAGGAACAACGTAGTCAGGTGTGGCCTTGTTGCAGCGTAACCAGAGGATGAGGTCCTTATTTTCCCCTGATCCAAATGCGATCCCGTCAAGAGCAGACCTGGAATCGCAGCAGACAAGCAAGGGGCAGAAACCATCTGCTTCTTCCTCAGCGAGAAGGGCAGCAAGGAGAGCTATAAGTTCAGCCTGAGTGGAGGATGCCCCGTCAGAAACTCTGAGAGAAAGTTTGATAGGCTCAGGGGCATCAGGACGGGAAACTCAGAGTCTTAGGCAAAAAAGGGGGTGTAATGAAACACAAGGAAATTTTTGAGGGCTTTGAAATCCACCTGGCAAGACTGTTGGTAGCATCTTCTGTTATTGCTGTAGCATTGTCCTGTTGTTGAGTGGATTCATAACTAATGGTATTTTTCATCTCGTTTATCTTTAAATGAAATATTGTTTTAACACTGTATGTACAGTAATGAAGCAATTTGATAGTATGACCATAATAAGTAACTAATAGTAACTTGTGTTTGCACTATTTTTGGGTAGTATACAAAAAAGAAATAACAAAAATAATAAAATGACTAAATGAAAAAAAATGCTTCTTTGTACCACAAGGTTTAGTTCTCAATTGGTGCCTGAGTATCTGTAAAAAAATACCTTACTGTATATATGAAAAATTTGGGATTTTTTTTTACAAAAAGTCAGGGGTCAAGGGGTCAACCTATACATGAGATTAACTTGCAGTACTGTATTCATGAGTACCGTACTGTGTATAGTATAGTACTGTATAATTTTATTTTGTATAAAAGCAATATTCCTATTCCTTATGAAAAACTAATGGCTCTTGCCACAACTAATCAAGGTCTTTGAGAAAGTTTAAAGAGAACCACTTATTATCTGCGATACAGGTACAGGGTATTACTGTACATAATCTTTTGGTATTTGTGTGTGCAGTGCTCGTTAACCAAAGTTAAGAATCTTATGGAAGGTAACTCGTTAATCAAAGTTAAGAATGTTATAGAAGGTAACTCTTTAACCGAAATCTCGTTAACCGGGGCGCTCCTTAACCGAGGGACCACTACTGCGATACAGGTGATTTAAGGGATTTTCAAAGGTAATTTTGACTATATGCGTCTTTGGAACATAACCCTCGTGTAAGATGCGACATGACTATATACATTAATCAGATGTATAAATGTAACAAGTAGTCATATTGAGCCACCATGTATCACTCAAAGGTAACAAATAATGTTGTTAGGAATGTACAATATCTCCATTTCAAATACAATACAGGGGGCCCCCCCAAGTTCACAGATTTTTATTTTGTGGTCCTCTATTATTCGCGGATGACACCATGGATGTACCCAAGAATATCTGTGGGTAGTTTTAAAGTTGCCGACATTTTTGCGGCTGGGACAGGGAGCCATTCGTTCTAGAGACAGTAATTTCCTTTACCTGTACAGTATTGTAAATGTGTGTGTGTGTGTGTAGACACACACACACAACACAAACATAAATAATACTGTAATTCGAAAATCCTCGCACAAATACTGCAATCAAAAACAAATTTATTGAAAATGTGATAGTCTACCCTCAAGTCTGTGCTTTATTACTTTATTAATAAAGCATGGACTTGAGGGTAGACTCACATTTTTAATAAATTTGTTTCTGATTATTTGTGGGAGAATTTTCCAAATATTATTTATTTGTATGTGTTTTGTGTGTGTCTACACACACACACACACACATTTATATACAATACAGGTGAAAGAAATAATTGTCGTAAGGGCAAACACATAAAGGGAATATAAATTTCTTTGTACACAAGTAAAAATACCCCCACACTGGTCCGCAAATGTTATTCGCGGATTTGGCGATTCGCGTCCATTTTGAGAACCTAACCCCGCGAATTTTTGGGGTCCCCTGTATGTCATAATGACCCCATTGTAATCTGATGTGCTGAGATTTCAAGGGTTATTACTGTACATGTTGGACTGTATACAGTTAACCTTCACTTTACGCGGTCCCGCATTCCGCATTTCCACGTTTACGCGGTGCCTTGCCAGAACCTCACGTGCTCACATTACGCGGTACGTGAACCCCATTACGCGGAGTGTGTCCGGCGCCACGCTATTTTTAGATTCGCCCCACCCGCCACCCGCCCGCCTGCTTGCCTGTGCTCCTCGCCTCTCCCTCCTCCTCCCTCCGCTTGGGCAAGCGGCGCGGTAAGGTTGCACAGTGTGTGTCTTTGTTGCGTTATCACTGACGTCATATGACGTATCGGACTGTGATTGGCCATGCATCCCTACCCCCCTCTGCTGCTAGCTGTAATTGGCTTAAAGTATTATGACGTGTCCACCCGTGGGAGGAAGGGAGAAAAGACGATGCTTGACCTAGCCGCGGCAGTTTCATCCCTCAAGGCCACACCGTGTAAACGCGCATCCATTGTTCCGGAAAATGGCTTCCGCCGGACCACCACCCCCAGAGAGAAACCTTTCCTTACCTGGACCCAGCGGCACTAAGCCAAAGAAGACACGACGTTCCTTAAGCTACGAGGTGAAGTATACCATCATCCAAGAGTTGGAGAAAGGAACAAGGCAGGTTGATTTGGCGCGCCAGCATGGTGTGAATGAATCTACGATTCGAACAATAAAGAAGGATGCAGCCAAGATAAAGGAGCACATGAAGATCACAAAGTCTACAGGTGCTTCTATGATCAAGTATTTTCACAACCAGGTGCTTCTCAAGACAGAAAAATTACTTGTGAGGTACTTGGTGCGTCAGGCGCGACGGAACATGGCGGTCGACACGCGCTCTGTTAAGGACTACGCACGTGAACTGTACATCGCAGTGGCACGAAAGATGGGAATTACAGAGCCCAAACCCTTTAATGCTTCCTCTGGGTGGTTACAGAGGTTTAAGATCCGGAACAAGATCACCAATATAAACATTGGTGGTGAAGAAGCGAGTGCTGACCGTGCTGCGGCTAGGGAATTTCCTCCGTTTTTACGTGAGATTATGGAGGAAGGACAGTACAGTGATGACCAGGTGTTTAACATGGACGAATCTGGTCTTTTCTGGAAAAAGCTACCTTCCAAGTCCTTCGTTGTAAAGAATGCCAGCAGGATTCGGGGCCGGAAGATGCAGAAGGAACGCATCACCGTCCTGTTTACCACCAATGCCTCCGGTACCTGTAAGCTCAAGTTATCGGTGGTCCACACAGCACGCGAGCCGCATGCCTACAAAACCATGGACATGACCAAGCTAAATGTCCACTGGCTGACCGTACGTAAGGCGTGGATGTTCTCTACACTGTCCCTCTCCTGGTTTGATGACTGTTTTGTTCCCGATGTAAAGAAATTCTGTGAGCGACAGAATGTGCCATTCAATATTTTGTTGCTGCTGGACAACGCACCAGGACACTCGCCCCTACTGTTAGATCGTCACCCCAACGTAAAAATGGTCTTCCTTCCTCCCAACACTACGTCTATATTACAGCTCATGGACCATGAGTTAATCTGTAATGTAAAAGCTGCATTCTCAACAAAAAAATTCCAGCTCCTGAACGACTACACCAACACCAGGGAAGAGTTGCGTAACCTGAGTGACACCACCACCGATAGCAAGAGCGACGAAGATGAGGATCAACAGTTGGAACAGCAAAAAATACTCTTCAAACAATTCTGGAGAGTATTTAACATCAAGAAAGCTGTGGACTTCTTGGTGGAGTCATGGGATCAGCTGTCTATTGCTACAATTCGTCACGCATGGAGACATGTGTTGCATGGAATACCAGGTGAGAGGAGGAGTCAATCTGTGACTGGTGAGGTTCAGAATGTTGCAGTAGCAGTGGACCTTGCCAGAGAAGCTGCGCAGACTGTTACAGTTCCAGACTTCTCCGAGACCACCAACGACGACATCCTGGAGGTGATCAGAGATCCTGAAGTGACTGCCGACGAGATGTTGGAAGAAGATCACGTCAGTGAAGAGGAGGAAAAAGGTGCGTCATTCTCCGAAGAACACAGTTTAACTCATTGGGATATTAAGGGTGCCATGGAGTGTGCAGAGAAAATGAAGTCCTTCCTTTCCCGCGACAATGACGATGACTGCTATGAAGTCTTCCATACCCGGCTGGTGCAGGCTATGGAGCCGTACATCACGGTGTATCACGACAACATAAACACCAGCCGTCAAAAAAGCATAACCGAGTTCTTCGCCCGCAACCCACCACAGTCAGCCCAAGCCAGTGATAGTGACAGTGAAGATGACTTTGAGGGATTTGTCAGGGAAGCCCTGACAACTGTAAGTGACAGTGATGGTGATTCGCCTAGTATTGGTGATTCACCTGAGGGCCAGTAATCTGCCCTCTGCCTCGGAACCAGCCTCCATCCCCGTATGCCGACCCATCTCTTCTACTACCGTAAGTGTTCCACCTAACTTTTAGTTTTTCTAACCTAACCTTTATTTTTCCTATGTTAACCTTTATTTTTCCTAACCTAACCTCTTCTATATTACTTGTTTTTTCATACCATCATGAAGTTAAGATAAAATTTTTACTACAACATAGTTGTGTGTCGTCAAAAAGTGGAGTTTGGGGATCGGCCCGGACTCCATTTCAATTAATCCCATATGTTATGTTATTCACTTTACGCGGGACCCTCCGGGTTACATTAACCGCGTAAAGTGAGGGTTAACTGTATACCCATAATTACATTAATTCTAATGGGGAAAATTCTTCTTTCTAAAATGTTTCATTATAAGTCACTTTTCTGTGGAATGCATCCCTGATAGAAATTGATGACCCCTGTTTCTGTATATATTTTCAGATGCTGTGAACATGGAAGATGGAATTCGTTCTTCAGCATCAACTGTTCCTCCCCAGATTGAAACTGTAAAATTTAGTGATAAGATGGTGTATATCTACACCTCAGGCACGACTGGCATGCCTAAAGCTGCTGTTATTAAGCACTCAAGGTAAGTAAGCAGAGAACAGTCTACCAAGTAAGCATATTTTTTGTCTAGTGAGGAAGGATTATAATAGAGGGATGGTGTGTATGTTACTAAAGTTTATGGAATTTGTTTACGAAAGCCACCCTTTCCCTTCTGCATATGCTGAGAGGTATTGATATTTGTCATTTAACATAGGTTTTAGATAAAGTTAAACATATTATTTTTTGTAAACCTTATTTCAGTAAAGGAGGGAGGTTGAAGAAAGGCAGTAACTCCTGTGGGATAGATATTCATGATTTAGGTTATTGAAATGTATGTCACCTGCAAATGATAAAAATTTATTTCTTATTCATTCTATTGAAGTAGTTTCAAACTTAATATGGTGCAATACTGGTAAATTATAGGTGGTGTTAAATTCAATGTTAAGTAAAAAGTGAAAGGACAGTTAGCGGCTCATCTTGATTTCAAAGTAAAATTCTCATAAGGCAATTGAGTTGTCTCTTTCTGGGGTTAGATGTGTTTAAGATAGGGATGTGTTATGTGTTCCTTAAATGGCTTTATTTGTGTAAGAACTTCAATCATGTCTTGGGAAAAGTTATGGTTAGAACTATCGGTGCAGGATTTTACCTCAGATGTGCCTTTTGTAATTACAGTAGTATTTGGAGATGACTTTAGCTCATGGGGTAGAGAATTCACATTGTAAGCATATAATCTCAGGTTTGATTCCTACTTGGAGTGGTGGACTGTATTCCTTCCATGTACACTTGGTCATAAAAAGAGTTTTATACACTTTTGTTCGCACTTGACAACCTGTCAGGGAGATGAAGCAAACCTCTAGCTACTGAATGCTAAAAATCAGGGGATCAGCATCTGCCTGTTCACCAATGATTGTGCCCTCAGGAGAAGCCCTATAAATAAGGAGAAAGGCATTGTAACCGTATACCGTATATACAGTACTTGAGTACAGTAAACCCCTGCTTTACGCAGTTTCACTTTACGCGTTTCCACGTTTACGCGGTACCCTGCCAAAACCGGAATGCTCGCTTTCTGCGGTGTGTGTACAATTTTACGGGGAGAGCGGCGCGAGCAGGGTGCGCACAAGGTCGCCCAGTCATCAAAACATTACCGAGTTCTTCACCCACCACAGCCGGCCCAAGTCAGTGATAGTGATAATGATGGTGAGGATATGGACTTATATGGACTTTGAGGGGTTTGACAAAGAGGCCCTGCAAGCCTCTGTGGTGGATAGTGATACAATTGATACAAGTGATACAGGTGAGGGCCAATAATCTGCCCTCTGCCGCAGAACCAACCCCCCATCCCCGTGTGCCCAGCCATCTTTTCTACTTATGTAAGTGTAAAAAAACCTAATATTATTGATATTTCTCTTAATTATTAATTGTGTGTGCATACCATCATAAAATTAAGAAGTTATTTTTACTACAACGTAGGTATTGTGTCTGAAAAAGTTGAGTTTGGGGGTCGGCCTGGTCTCTATTTCAATTAATCCCATATGTTATGTTGTTCACTTTACGCGTTTCTCACTTTACGCGGGCCGCCGTGGGTTCAATTGACCGCGTAAAGTGAGGGTTCACTGTATAGTGCATATTTTTAATTATCAAAATTTTATGCAAAAAGTAGGGGGTTGAACTACAGTAAAAACCCTGAGTACTGTACTGGACTAATTAAGCCACAGCGATGTCGTTAATCAGACAGAATCCGTTATTTACGTCCATACCAGCAGGGAAGCACAACTGTTCAAAACAATAGCCAGCATATTACACTAACACAGATTGTCTTATTTAAGTTTATGATATACTTTCAGTAAATTTTTGGTTGTTTTTATATTTAAATTGTTAATAGATGTAAGTAGTGTTCTAGATTATAGAACCTTTCAGAACTGCAAAGAAGACTTTTTAAGGTTCTCAAGTCCCAATGTACGTATGTATGTCAATATATGACCTTGTGTAGTGAGATAAAGTGGATGATGTGAATGTGTACAGTATACCTCTGGCAATGAAGTGGATATGATCACAAAATCCACTTTGTTCTCGGGAACTTCATTGTCATAGGTAAATTTAATACTGAGTAAAAGGGAATACTGTAGCTTTCAATCCTTCGCTATTCTGTATTTTACATATACCCTGTACCAAAAAATAGCAAAAATTGCTATAATAAGCTATGAAAACAATACTATACATAGCACATCATAAAATACAATAGTAAATATTATATGTACAAAAAATTGCTCGTTTCACCCTTGAACCATCTTATGGGTGATGCTGAAAGTGAACGAGTTCAGCCAGTCAGGCGCCACCTCACTTAGAAGCATGGCTGCTGCGCCATGTATCGCGTGGCACATCCATATACTGTATATAAGTTCACCTCCCACACAGAATACTGTTCACACTCATGTTCTTCAATTTTCGTTTTCCTTTTTATTGTTTTATATTATATTTCTTTTATCTTCAAGTCACATTAGGGTACTGACATGATTTTCTCACAACTTTTACAGTTTCATTACATGATTCTGTGGCAACATGCATAGCCATCTCAAGGTCACAGCTGCCTGGAGACATGTGTTATGTAGTGAAGATTATGCTGGTGTGTATTGGGACCCATTTTCACTTTCAGTGGAGATGAAGTGAATCAAACTTACGATATGCTTTCAGTATACTGTATTCAGTTCATAAATTTCTGCATTTTCTCGGGAACAGAGTGTTTATTGTCGACCATAGCTAGTATTGTAATTCAAGTTTCTCCTTCATGGTAAAGCACTTTCTGCTCTTTGGGGCCTTAACCAAACATACTTACTTGGGCATTGTTCTCACAATGGGTGTTATTTATATGTCATAAGAGAACAGGCATGTCTGCACCGAATAATAGTCACACGTTGACCGAGTACAGCGCAGCTGTGTTAATTTGATGTGGGTGGGACCACATGGTACATGCTGTATCATTCCACAACAATAACAATGACTCACAAGATATTCAAGATATTTTTTTTAATTTAACCCAAAAAAAAAATCCAAGGTTCGTGTCATTATTCAAGTGGTTCAGTACTCAGGGTTTTTACTGTATATACGAGTATTATTTTTGAGGGGTTAGAATTCATACATTTTCATGGGTCATTTAGGGTTAATAATTGTTACCCAGAACCTGCTCATGGTAGGCTCCTTTATCCTGGGCTTGCCTACTGTATTCATAGATTCTTTCAACATATTCCTACATGAGGAGCAGAACTTAATTCAGTATATATGCTGCTTTAAATCTACAAAATGTGATAGTACAAATGAAGATTTACAGAAAATTTTCCTTTCATTTTCATATGTTAATATTGCTGGTGGCATTGTTGCCAACTTAGACTCATCACTGTAGCCACATCCTCCTTATCCCTCTCCCTACCAGGCTGAGCTGTGAACTATGTTATGGTTATTTTTCAACTTATTATTTCAGATAGATAAATGTAACTTTCCCTGCATTCATAAACCATACCTACCTTGCTTATGTTACGTATTTAACAATTGTGCTACTTCAAACAACATTTGTATACTCTGTGCCCTTCTCCTGCTCCCCCACTGAGCCAGCTAACTGGTGAGTAAAGAAATGTTTATTCCCTTTGTGTTTGACCTTACGATAATTATTTCTTTTACTTTCTTTTTTGTGCACAATACAGTATTACCCCGCTTTACGCGGTTTCACTTTCCGCGATTTCTCATTTACGCGGTGCCTCGCCAGAACCGAACTTTCACTTTCCGCGGTGCATCTACTCATATACGCGGGAAGCGGCGCGGGCAGGATGCGCACAAGGTCGCCCAGTCATCAAAACATTACCGAGTTCTTCACCCACCACCCACCACAACCGGCCCAAGTCAGTGATAGTGATAATTATAGTGAGGATATGGACTTATATGGACTTTGAGGGCTTTGACAAAGAGGCCTTGCAAGCCTCTGTGGTGGATAGTGATACAATTGATACAAGTGATACAGGTGAGGGCCAATAATCTGCCCTCTGCCTCGGAACCAACCCCCCATCCCTGTGTGCCCAGCCATCTTTTCTATTAATGTAAGTGTTAAAAAACTAATATTATTGATATTTCTCTTAATTATTAATTGTGTGTGCATACCATCATAAAGTTAAGATAATATTTTTACTACAACATAGTTTGTGTCGTCAAAAAGTGGAGTTTGGGGGTCGGGCCAGTCTCTATTGGAATTAATCCCATATGTTCTGTTGTTCACTTTACGCGGTTTTCACTTTACGCGGAACCCTGTGGGTTCAATTGACCGCGTAAATCGGGGTACTACTGTATGTATAAAAAAAGTCACACATATCTACCCGAAAATACAAGTTGAAAAATAACCATAACATAGCTCACAGTTTGGCCTGGTAGCCCGGTGGTTGCGGTGAATGGTCTAATTTGGCTACAATGCCGCCAATGATGTTAACAGATGCAAATTGTGAAAAAAATTTATCGGTAAATCTTAATTTTTATTGGGTATTTGTAGATTTAAAGATAAATGTAGCAGGGATGTGATGCTTGTGTGTTCAGAAATGGTCACTGCCTAACTCTGAAGAATTGGGTGCCTGCCATACAGACATTAATCATCTCGGGTTATCATCATTAGTACAAAAGTTATAAATACAGCTTTTACAATATATTTGCAATATTTTTATTATTTATTTTATTTTTTTTTATGAATTAAAAGTAATAATGGTGTGTTTAAGTAAGCAATAATGTATTCTGGAGTTGGGCTAGGTAGAATTTAAACTACTGAAGACAGCAACTGGGGATTCGTTAGCCTACAGGCTACCTCAACTTCACATATAAGATGTAGGTTGATTTTTAGAGCAATTTTTCAGACAAAAAAGTGTCTTATATGCCATAAAATATGGTACATGGGTCACTTGCACCGGAGCACTTAACAGTGATTTATTTGCATATATATATATATATATATATATATATATATATATATATATATATATATATATATATATATATATATATATATATATATATATATATATATATATATATATATATATATATATATATATATATATATATATATATATATATACAGTGAGTTCTGCTATAACGCGTGTTTTGATAACGCGAATTTGATCGAACGCGATTTATGAATTCGGAACAATATTTGTATAACGCGAACTCGTTTGCTCTAACGCGATTCCACTCGAACGGTTGTTGTGACTTCAGTTCACGTTCGACATCACATGTTCAACTGAGTTATGTGTTTTGTTTGTGAACAATTGCAGAAATAATGTATGTAATATTTATGTATACAGTATACCTATATATTATAAGTAAATTGTAAAATTTTACATAAAAGAGAAAATCAAATTACATAGCGTTTTACACCCGCGCTCTCTTTACATCATACACAGTGTTTACAGTTTTCGTTCGACATCACATATTCAATTGATTTATGTGTTTTGTTTGTGAAGAATTGCAGAAATAATTTATGTAATATTTATGTATACAGTAAACCACTCACAAGGTCCTACAGTACCACTAATTATTTTATACTGAAACTTACGTTTGGGAAGCTGGATTAAAATGAAGATTACCGGTATATTAAAATAATAAAAATGTATTATAAACCAGTCTAACATACCGTAATAAACACAGCTGCTATTATCATCCACCCCCCCCACCCCCATTTGCCAGTGACAAGAAAGGGAAAGTGACCTTGACTGTGACTACCTGTGGCTATTTTTAGCCGTCCTTGTGTTCGGAGGTGGTCAGTAATGCATATCTGTATATTTACTGATCAATATATTTATCTCCTATAAATAATTCATTTAAAATTTATTTTTTTGCAAAGAATATTCAGTAAATGACTGCATTAATTCTTGAAACTACCTACAGTGGTAAATTTAGGATATAAATAATGAACAGAAGTCACGTCATGGATTCGGAGTTTGGTCCTTAACGATCACCATAAATGTAGCCTCCCTTTGTCGCGAAACACGTATATAAATTAAAGAAAATACTTGCAGTATATTTAATATATTACAGTATATTATATATAAATAAATAAACAAATAAATTCAAATTCCCTTATCATCCTGTGTCATATACAGAAATACTTGAGTCCCTGAGCGAGTACACAAAAAGAAAACGGACATCCTGGAGTGGATAGAGAACGGACATCTCTACTGGGGGACTCAAACGTTTCTCATGTTTTGTGGGCGCTCTAGCATAATATGAATAATATGTAAATTACAATTTACTTATACAGGTATATATATATATGTAAATTGTAAAAATTTAAATAAAAGAAAAACTAAATACGTAGCGTTTAAAGTGTACTGTACAGTATGTACAGTGCTGTGGCTTGGCGCGGGGTTATGCAGTGTTTACAGTTCACGTTTGACATCACATGTTCAATTGATTTATGTGTTTTGTTTGTGAACAATTGCAGAAATAATTTATGTAATATTTATGTATACAGTATACCTGTACAGTATATGTAAAATGTAAAATTTTAACTAAGAGAGAAAAACAAAATACGTAGCGTTTTAGACCTGCGCTCTCTTTACTCCACACGTTCACTTTGCTAGACGTGAGAAATTTTTAAGCGTCCTCAGTGCTTTCTGATTTACTGTTTCCCCAATTTTGTGACTATGGAAAAGAAGAATATCTCCGGGAAGCATTCTGGTGATCGCATTTCTGGTGGTGATCGTAAAAGAAAGGCTATAACACTTGAAGGCAAGCTTGATGTTGTCAAGCGTTTTGAAAATAAGGAAAGAACATGTGATATTGTGCGTGCAACGGGAATAAAGGAGTCTACTTTGCGTACCATTAGAGCCAATGCAGAAAAGATTAAAGCAAGCTGTGTTGCTGGAAAAACCAAGGGAGCTAGCAAAAGTGTAAGATCACGGCCAAAGGAACTTGAGGAGATGGAATGGCTTCTAAGTGTTTGGATAGAAGATCAAACGAAAAAGCGATCTGGGACCAGCTTCCTCACCATTAAAGAGAAAGCCTTGTCAATATATGAGGACCTAAAGAAAAAAGCTGAAAATCCTGATGATGTGGTTGCCTTTAGTGCTAGTGGATGGTTTTCTGGTTTTAAGACCCGCTATGCTTTTCATAATGTAAAGTTATGTGGTGAAGCCGCAAGTGCCGACAAAGCAAGTGCCCGGGCATTTCCTCCCACTGTAAAGAAATTGATTCAGGAAGAAGGCTACACCTTAGACCAAATTTTTAATTTGGATGAAACAGGTTTATACTGGAAGCGCATGCCAACAAGAACTTACATTTCCAAGAATGAAGCACATGCTCCAGGCTTTAAGGCTGCGAAGGACCGTGTGACAGTGTTGTTGGGTGCAAATGCTAGTGGAGACTTAAAGCTTAAGCCTGTGTTGGTGTATCACTCTGTCAACCCGCGAGCTTTAAAGGGTTACATAAAGTCTACTCTAGGTATTCACTTTAGGTCAAGCAAAAAAGGTTGGATGACGGGACAAATTTTTTCTGACCTTCTTGTGGATGTTTTTGAAAATGTGTTTAAAAAATATTGCAAGAAGAAGAATATAGATTTTAAGATTCTCCTCATTTTAGATAATGCGCCAAGCCACCCTCCCACTGTTGCTGAGCTTTCTGACAATATCAAAGTGCTCTTTCTACCTCCAAATACAACATCTCTCCTTCAACCAATGGACCAAGGAGTAATAGCAGCCTTCAAAGCCTATTATTTGAGGCGTACATTTAAGAAACTTATTGAAGCTACTGAGGAAGGAAATGATAAGGCCAGTGTTCTTCAGTTTTGGAAAAAATTCAACATCAAGCATGCAATTGACATCATTGTGGAGGCCTGGGGTGAAGTAAGTAAGGACTGCTTGAGTGGAGTTTGGCGGAAGCTTCTCCCAGATTTAATTCATGATTTTACAGGCTTTGATGCATCAGAGGAGCTCCCAAAAATTACAGAAAATTGTGTTTCTCTTGCAAAGCAAGTTGGCTTTGCTGAAGTGGAAAGCGCTGATGTTGAAGAACTGCTCGAGTCCCACTGTGAAGACCTCTCTACAGAAGATCTACAACAACTTGTTGATTCTGGGAAAATAGAAGATGCCGAAGATGAAGAAGTCCAGGATGCAAAACCACGAGAGCTTCCCACTTCTGTTTTATCTTCTATCCTGAGGGAAGTTGATACGCAGTTGCAGCGCTTGGAAGACAATGACTACAATGCAGAAAGGAGCAGGATTGCAGTTCGTGGTGTTAAATCTTTTTTGGCACCTTATGAACAGCTTCTTTGTGAAAGAAGAAAGACGGCAAAACAGCAAACATTAGACGTCTTTTTTAAGTCAACCCCCAAGAAGCAGACTGAAGACACTGAACCACAGCCATCCACTTCTGGAATTAGACGTTTTTTTCTTCCCTCCCATGCAACCAAAACTGCACCTGATGATGATACTGATGATGATGACGATGACAATTGTCAAATCCTGTCTGCATGACTCCTCAACCTCAACATTAACCTTCTCCCCCATCAAGTTAAATTCATATTTTTTCAAGGTAAAGTGTAACATTTACTGTATGATTTCATTATTAGATATGAATGTAACATTTATTTAGACTTCATGCTATCAGCGTATTAGGCCTAACCCTATTTTCCATAAGCCCTGTTATTTCTATTATGCATTTTCTATAACACGATATTTTACAAGAACACAATTACTTATAGCAGAACTATATATATATATATATATATATATATATATATATATATATATATATATATATATATATATATATATATATATATATATATATATATATATATATATATATATATATATATATATATACACACACACAGTGGGGTATGCTATAAATCTAATGGATTCTACTAATATTCCTATAACTAACGGTTTTACCTATAAAATTGAGAACGAATATTCATATAACGAACGGTTTTACCTATAAAATTGAGAATGCTATAACGAACGAAACTCCTACAACAAACATTTAAAAAAATTTTTTTTTTTTTTTTTACTAATTTATTGTTTTTGTATTACAAGTATTAATGATATTCTTTATTTCAGGGGTTTAGATGCATATTTATGCACTTTTTTACAATTTTTACAATTTTATATTATATTTTTCAGTGTTAAGTGGTTGTATTTGGGGGCCTGGAACGGATTAATCCTATAACGAACGAATGCTATAACGAACAAGGTTCTAGAACCAATTAGATTCGTTATAGCATACCCCACTGTGTATATATATATATATATATATATATATATATATATATATATATATATATATATATATATATATATATATATATATATATATATATATATATATATATATATATATATATATATATATATATATATTGTATAGTATAAGGCATCCTTTTGATTTCCTTGTATGGCTGTTTGTTCCCTTTTCACTTTAATGCATTTTTTTTAAAAGCTTATGCAGTGTTTCATAGATTTAATATCTTTTTAATGTATTATTGTATTGCATAAAGTAATTCATTTAAAACAGCTAATGCTATTGCAGTAATATTTTTATTTAATTTCCTTTTGATTGATACTTCTCTTCATAGAATTCTTTATCAATTTTGGGGAACTCAGGGGAGTGTTGGCGGTGACAGCTGCCACTTTCATGATGGACCTGAGGGCCAATGATGTGATCTACTCACCTCTACCCCTTTACCACTTGGCTTCGGGTATTTTAGGATGTGGTCAAGCCATCTTATCTGGGATCACGGTGGTCCTTAAACGCAAATTTTCAGTCTCGACCTATTGGATAGATTGTTCAAAGTTTGGTTGCACGGTAAGCAGCCAGCCAGGCCTGTCCATAAGAGGGTTAAGACATGGTTATTTGTGGTGTAGTAAGAACCGAACCTTGTACAGTAGAGCACCTATTTGGTATTTTATGTATTGTGTGGAATATATGGCTGTAATTCATGCTTTCTGCATCATAGCAGATTCCCCCAATGTCCCATGTGGTTGTTTAAGCTGCTTGTGTTGTGAATGGGTAATGAAGAAACTATGGTGTGAACCATATGAAGAGCTGAGATGTTGGAAAATGTTTTTCAGTTCTATATATGTATTGCAGACTGACTTTCACATTTACTATAAGCACACTGTTTCTTGCACAATATAACAGGTAAACTACATCTACGACTTAATGTGAAATTGTAACTGTCACTGTCACACTTGGTCACATAACCTCTCTATATATTTTATTGTGCAAAACAACACCATTTCTAAGAAAAATTGGCAATTAAATTTGCATGATGGTTTAGCAAAAGCAGAATAAAATTAAGTTTATTTTGTTTGCACTCAAAATTTCATGTCAGCTACTATAAAAGAATAATATATGCTCTTTTAGGTGAAGTAACATCAGAAGGGAAACTTTATGGGAGAACAGGAAGTGATGAGAAACAAAGAGAACTAAGATTAATGTAAGGTCTATAAAAGCTATATTGGTAGTGTAAATATTGTGATCTGCTCATTCATACTCTTAATTAAAACAGAATATTGTTACTTGTTTTCTTATCTCCACTTCGTTTTAGCCTATGTTACTTCACCTATTGGGTCATGCAAATAATGACTGAAATTTTTATAGTGCACCCAAAAAGTAGGTATTCCTTTTGTGTTGAACCTAATCAATAATTTATTGTTTTTGCTTTATTTCACTTGCTTTGTAGGTGGATGTTAACGTTTGCTCAGATATGTGATGATGATAAAAATGTTTAAAGATTATTTTGCAATTATCATCCATCTTCAAAGGCAGTAAATAGGTTCTAAATGATGCTTAAAGTCTCTTGGTTTGATTATAAATATTTTTATTACGGAATGTGATTACAATGTGTGGGTGCTCGAGGAACTTTTTTTTTACTTTTAGAAATACAGTACAGCATAGAGTTTTACAGAGTTAACATAAAATAGTTTTGAAAAGAAAATTTTGTAGTGTAATAGAAGGTTAGAATATTGACTAAAAGAATGAATGAAGGAAGTAAATGATAAGTAAGTTATGAGTAGAAAAATTTATATGGATTATTAATACAGTATGTTTTAAAGCAAGTGGAATATGTTGTGTGTGAAACAACTTGCTTTAAATTGGAAACCTTATTATTTCAGGTTAGCAAAATAAAAAGTATTATTACATCAAAGTTCATGAGGTAGATATCTCTGTCATTATGTTGAATACCCCCTATACAATATACAGTACATATACAGTATATTACATTTTTAAATGAAGATGGCACAGCAGCTGTTGGTTGTAACATTGTAAGGGGATCTTTACCATGGACTCTACTCTTTATTGGGGGCAGAAGTTTAAAATTACTATACAGTATATAAGAAGTATGGTACTGCTGTAAGTTCATAAATGGTTTGTTATATCTACTTAATTTATATATACTAGATTTAGACACTTAATGAAGATTTTTGTCTTGCAAGTACTGTACAGTATTCATTTTAAGGTCTCAGAACTAGAATTACTGTACCTGTATACTGCCATTTGGCTGTACGTCTCTTTCTTTTCTGTGAAGTGAATAATGGGATAAACATAAAAAGGAGGAGGAAATAATTAGGGTGAGTGGTGGAAAACATGTGTAGACAGCAACAGGAAAAGTCAAAGAAAACAAGTAGAAATTCCTATATATACTTGCCCATGTCTTCCCATGGTATATGCTGTACAGTAGGGTTGGGTTATATCGCGAGATAGGGTCCAACGATGTTCGCCATATACTAAATTGTGATATATAATTACATGTAATCAATGGGCAAAATAGGTTTAGGATCTGGAGGCCAATAAAAGTGACTAATCTTGACTTAATGAGTTTATTTTCTTACTAACTAAAGCACCAATGAACACTAGAGTCGGGAACACCAGACTGTTTCAATATCAAGGAACACCAGACTCGGCAGCTGACGCCACACTGCCACCCTCACTTGACAATCCCACACCTACATAAATGAACAAACCAAAAATATTAGTTACAGTATTAAATCTTTTCCATTAAACTTTCCATTCTCTTCACTTCACTTTTCACGTCACTAGTAACCCATTTACACTCATGTTAGAAGTTTTAATCTGCAGCAGTCAGCTGCCTTCTCATCACTCACTCAGAAAGACTGTGCGTGCGAGCGTGAATGCTCGAGTGAGCAGCCACAGTGGCGCCTCTGGTGAGCAAATAGCACATTTGTTTGCCATGGCGGCAAATTTGAAATACATCCAGCCCGATTTCCCTCACGAAATAAATAGATTTATTGCTATATGTTGGAAAATTTTGATAATATTGGTAGTCGTGATATAAAGAAAAATCGTTATAAAAATCGCTCTATATCCTGACCCTACTGTACTATACAATCTTTTAAATGTTGCTTTTCTGGGTGGTGACTGGTGAATGCCTTAATGAAAGGTTTTGTTCAAAGTTTTTGTTACCTGTATCAATACTCATGAATCTTATCCACTTATGGAAAAGACTATACAGTATCTCAGGTTATTGCCAATATCATTTAATTTATTTCATGAACTCGAGGCTTGTTCGTATAAAAATTTGAGGTTTGATGTTCATGTCATTAGTTATAAATGAGGTACAGTATTTAGTTCAGTGAACTACAGTAGTTGAGAGTTTATTCTGGCATGTGTTGACTCCCTGTCTCTCAAAGCAACCACCAGACAGGGGCTAGAGCTTGCTTGCTTCAAGACAATGGCTTGATCAGGTGAGTGGGTGTTTACAGCAGTTGTATTGATCTGATTGGGCTGTGTTTAGTGAGTGTCAAAAGTATCTTCCCAGCTCTGGATGAATGTGCTGTACTGCAAAATACTCAAGCCTTTCAACTCTCACTGGGAAACTTTTGAATATATATATATATATATATATATATATATATATATATATATATATATATATATATATATATATATATATATATATATATATATATATATATATATATATATATATATATATATATATATATATATATATATATATA
This sequence comes from Homarus americanus, assembly GCF_018991925.1. Taxonomy (NCBI): domain Eukaryota; kingdom Metazoa; phylum Arthropoda; class Malacostraca; order Decapoda; family Nephropidae; genus Homarus; species Homarus americanus. The sequence goes on along the minus strand of NW_024742238.1, from coordinate 8,601,809 downwards.
TATATATATATATATATATATATATATATCATGTAAATCCACAATGAAAATAGAAAGTTTAACCTGGGCCACTGACAAATGATGGTCAGTTCAAAACTGATAATATGTTACATAAATTTATTTGTCAGTGGCCCGGTTAAAACTGCTTTGAAAAACCTTTGATCTTGATGTATGACAGTTATTTTGTGGGTCCTTTTTCTGACCTGACCTGTCTAGTCACGCCACCACCCTTCTCTTAAGCTCCTCACGGTTGTGTTGGTGTGGGGATTAGTGGATGTCATCATTATGACCTGACCTCATGTTTTTAGGTCACCCTGTATATTTAAGCTCTCTGTCCATGTAATCTAGTTGCCTCTGAAGATGTCTTGAATAAAGACGAAGCTAAGGTACTGTTGTTTCCATTTTCCCGTGTGATTTTATCAAGATATATATATATATATATATATATATACAGTCAACCCTCACATTACGGCGGTCCCGCATTCCGCGTTCACCGTTAACGCGGTGCCTTGCCAGAACCTTACATGCTCACATTACGCGGCCGGTGAACAGCTTACGCTGAAGTCCGCGCGCGACGCTTATTTTTAGACGGCTCCCCACGCCGCTACCACCCACCTGCCCGCCTGCCTGCCTTCCTCCTCCGGCTAAGCGCGCCGTGCGTTGCGCAGTGTGTGTGTCTTTTGTTATAAGTATTCACTCGACGCTATATGACGATCAGACCCAGATTATTGGGCATCCCTACCTCTACAAGGCTGTAATTGGCTTAAAAGTATTATGACGGTCCACCCGGGAGGGAGGAGGAGAGACGACGCCATCCATGCAGTTTCATCCTCCAGGCTACTCAGAACGCCAAGATCTGACAAAACCCAGAAAATGGCTTCCGCCGGACCACCACCCCCAGAGAAAAACCTTTCCTTACCTGGACCCAGCGGCACTAAACCAAAGAAGACACGACGTTCCTTAAGCTACGAGGTGAAGTATAGCATCATCCAAGAGTTGGAGAAAGGAACAAGGCAGGTTGATTTGGCGCGCCAGCATGGCGTGAACGAATCTACGATCCGGACTATAAAGAAGGATTCAGCCAAGATAAAGGAGCACATGAAGATCACAAAGTCTACAGGTGCTTCTATGATCAAGTATTTTCACAACCAGGTGCTTCTCAAGACAGAAAAATTACTTGTGAGGTACTTGGTGCGTCAGGCGCGACGGAACATGGCGGTCGACACGCGCTCTGTGAAGGACTACGCACGTGAACTGTACATGGCAGTGGCACGAAAGATGGGAACTTCAGAGCCCAAACCCTTTACTGCTTCCTCTGGGTGGTTACAGAGGTTTAAGATCCGGAACAAGATCACCAATATAAACATTGGTGGTGAAGAAGCGAGTGCTGATCGTGCTGCGGCTCGGGAATTTCCTCCGTTTTTACGTGAGATTATGGAGGAAGGACAGTACAGTGACGACCATGTGTTTAACATGGACGAATCTGGTCTTTTCTGGAAAAAACTACCTTCCAAGTCCTTCGTTGTGAAGAATGCCAGCAGGATTCGGGGCCGGAAAATGCAGAAGGAGCGCATCACCGTCCTGTTTACCACCAATGCCTCCGGTACCTGTAAGCTCAAGTTATCGGTGATCCACACAGCCCGCAAGCCGCACGCCTACAAGAGCATGGACATGACCAAGCTAAATGTCCACTGGCTGACAGCACGTAAGGCATGGATGTTCTCTACACTGTCCCTCTCCTGGTTTGATGACTGTTTTGTTCCTGATGTAAAGAAATTCTGTGAGCAACAGAATGTCCCATTTAATATTTTGTTGCTGCTGGACAACGCACCAGGACACTCGCCCCTACTGTTAGATCGTCACCCCAACGTAAAAGTGGTCTTCCTTCCTCCCAACACTACGTCTTTAATCCAGCCCATGGACCAGGAGTTGATTTGCAATGTGAAAGCTGCATTCTCAACAAAAAAATTCCAGCTCCTGAACGACTACACCAACACCAGGGAAGAGTTGCGTAACCTGAGTGACACCACCACCGATAGCAAGAGCGACGAAGATGAGGAACAACAGTTAGAACAGCAAAAAATACTCTTCAAACAATTCTGGAGAGTATTTAACATCAAGAAAGCTGTGGACATCTTGGTGGAGTCATGGGATCAGCTGTCTATTGCTACAATTCGTCACGCATGGAGACATGTGTTGCATGGAATACCAGGTGAGAGGAGGAGTCAATCTGTGACTGGTGAGGTTCAGAATGTTGCAGTAGCAGTGGACCTTGCCAGAGAAGCTGCGCAGACTGTTACAGTTCCAGGCTTCTCCGAGACCACCAACGACGACATCCTGGAGGTGATCAGAAATCCTGAAGTGACTGCCGACGAGATGTTGGAAGAAGAACACGTCAGTGAAGAGGAGGAAGAAGGTGCGGCAGTCTCCGAAGAACACAATTTAAGTCATAGTGATATTAAGGGTGCCATGGAGTGTGCAGAGAAGATGAAGTCCTTCCTTTCCCGCGACAATGACGATGACCGCTATGAAGTCTTCCATAACCGGCTGGTGCAGGCTATGGAGCCGTACATCAAGGTGTATCACGACAACATCAACGCCAGCCGTCAGCAAAGCATAACAGATTTCTTCACCCGCAACCCACCACAGCCAGTGATAGTGACAGTGAAGTTGACTTTGAGGGATTTGTCAGGGAAGCCCTGACAACTGTAATTGACAGTGATGATGATTCACCTAGTAATGGTGATTCACCTGAGGGCCAGTAATCTGCCCCCCTCCGCCTCGGAACCAGCCTCCATCCCCGTATGCAGACCCATCTCTTCTACTACCGTAAGTGTTCCACATAATTTTTAGTTTTCTAACCTTACCTTTATTTTTCCTATGTTAACCTTTATCTTTCCTAACCTAACCTCTTCTATATTACTTGTTTTTTCATACCATCATAAAGTTAAGATAAAATTTTTACTGCAACATAGTTATGTGTCGTCAAAAAGTGGAGTTTGGGGATCGGCCTGGACTCCATTTCAATTAATCCCATATGTTATGTTGTTCACTTTACGCGTTCCTCACTTTCCGCGGTACCCTCTGGGTTACATTAACCGCGTAATGTGAGACCCAACTGTATATATATATTTTGTTACTATTTGTATTATTTTATTTATTTTTTATTTATTTATTTTATTTATTTTTTTACGGGCATTAGCCCACCCGGGCACAGGTCATTTTTAAGTGCATAATTTAATTACACTGAGAAATGTGGTAATCTACTGTGAAATATATAATTTTTCACATAAACCACTAAGGGAAGTTTCAAACTATGATATGATATGTGTCCATATAGATGAATCATGCTAACCAATCACTCATACAGTACTAACTGTTCATATGTCATCGAGGTAAATCTATGATTATACTCTGCCAGCTTTAAAAAATCCTCAGATAAAACTGGGAAGATAGTTTAGTTGCTCACTGTACCTTTGTAGAATACAGATAAACCCTGAAAGAAGGCAGACCCAATATGGTGATATTCTGGTAGGTGATCTCATGGATCATGTGTTTCATCCCCATGGTCACAAACTGGGAGCTTACACTTCAACTCTGTTTCCTTGTACCAGCAGCTAGTATGCTAAGTGTCTCAATTCACATATAATTTTTACTATTGTTTTCCCTTGTGGTTGGCAGGGCATACTTTGCAGGAGCAGGTTTCAGCACATTAGTTGGTGGAACTTCATCTGATATTCTCTATGGTCCACTACCCTTATACCACACTACAGGGGGAATCATAGGATTAGGCCACACTCTTTTTACGGGCGGTGCCACTGTCATAAAACGGAAATTCTCTGTCACACAATTCTGGTCTGATTGTGTGAAGTACAAATGTACGGTAAGATTTTTTTTTTATTATTATTATTATTATTTTGTGCACAATCCGATATTTAGAGCGAAGTTCAGGTGATGGGTAAAATTTCTTCATCTAGTACTGTATATCTAAACTGTTTACTGGTGTTCTGGTAATACAATCACCAAAGGTTTATGTATGTGCATGGGATGAGGTAAACAAGTCTAATTAATATTCACCAATTCTCTCTAAAATCCTCATAATTCAAGATTTAGTGTGAAAATACATCAAGGAAATGAGAATAGATTGAAATTCTTTTTCAAATCATCATTTTGCAAAACTACTAAAATATAGATTTTATTTCCTGTTTGTGAAAATCTATTTGTAATTTGTTTGGATATATTTCTCAGAAAATTTTTAATCAGGTTTTATGAGGTACACCAAAACTGATTGGATTGAATGATGCTGAATATTTTACTAACAATGAACAGATGCATGTCCACATAGTGAATTCAATCCATTTTCTTTCACTCTTGCTGGTGTTGTGAAACAATTCTTGTTGGTTAATGTGCTTCCTCATGTTTTGGCATAGATATTGGCAAAGGCATTTGCTTGTCTGCAGTTTAGTTAATAGAAGAAGGTGGGGAGGGAGAGATATTTACATTGCTAGGGGGAACAGCGTTGTCAGGGAGAGTGTTGAGGTAAGGCACTCGGTATCTGGAGGGACTGCTCCATTTATTTTTTTAAGGGGTTTTAAAATCTGCACAATGTACAGTATTATATTTTATACAATATACAGGTAACCCTCGAAGATCCGGACTAAAAGGGGTGGGGGCCACCTGTCCGAAAAAGCCGTATGTCCGGATCTTCCGGTGAATGTGCTAAATGTATAAAAACAATAAATAATTATATAAAAAACACCAAAAATACAGTACATATTATCCTGACCCCTGGGGTTAGTTATACAGACTTTTTCCTGTGAAAAAGCCAAAATTTTGAGCAACATATTACTGTACTCACTTTGTACTCAAATGTACTTCACTAAAGGACTAAAATTTTTATCTCTTGTGCAAACTATGTTATGTTTATACTCAAATAATTCACTATCATGCAAGGATTCCAGCAATGCAAGTTATATTCTGCTAAGTTTAGTCTGTGTCATTTTATAAGCTAAAAACTTCAAGCCTAAAACTACCTTCACCCTGTTTAGGGAATGCTTGTTAGAGAGGCTTCTTAGCCCAGAGCCCCCAAATTTTTTGCCCGAATATTCCAAAATCCAGATTTACAGGGTGGGAATCTTCAAGGGTTCACTGTATTAAACTTTCTTTTAGGTATGGCATACACCCTGTACAGTATACTTATTTTCAACCTGTACTGTACATTATTGATCTCAAGGAATTTCAGTCAGGGGTCACTTCTCCTAACCCCTATTTTCCATTAGAGCTCGCCCTTTCCTACCACAACTTTGCCAGCCACGGGAGAATTCTAGAACATAACCCCTGCATTTTAAGGGATTACTGTATACTGTGTATGCAAGTTGAGAAAGTGGATTTTCCTACTTTTTTACTTAATCTTAGTCTGTGGCATCCACCACTGTTTTTACACCTCCGATTCATTGAGATTGTTGTTTCTCTCAGTCCAGCCAACACAAAAGTAGAAGAGGAGTGAAGATAGTACTGTACTGTATACTTGTATAAATTTGCAGTTAAACAGCCCCCTCCCTCACACAACCCCCTCCCTCACACAACCCCCTCCCTCACACAACCCCCTCCTTCACACAGATTCCAATGTGGAAGATCATTCAGATTATTGGTTGAGTTGATATCACATAATTATCTCTTCTGTTCTTTTGCTAATTCCAAGTTGATGGCCAATGATACTTTTGTTCATTTCATTTCACTGAAAGAGATGTTTTTATATCTTGAAATTTTGGTGTTTTCTAAAAGATTTCTGTTATCCTTCTCTGTTTACTGTTTATCATTTAATACCTTGGGGGCATTAGAGAGTAGTTACTACACATATCTTCAAGGCTATCAACCCATTTATTTTTGGTGCTGATGGGTAGAAGGACATTTATCTTTGCCCAGAGAAAGATAAATCTTCCTTTGGAAAGAAGCCAACATTCTTGTCTGACTGTACAGTAGACTTGATGCAGTGGTTAGGGACTGATCTCCTCTGGATTTTTGCAGATAATTGACACATTTTAGTGATCATATCTAAATATAATACATAAAATTTTGATGAAATGCACTGATGTACCTTAACATCTCCCTTCACATCCATAAAAAGTGATAATGAAATCAATCCTGGAACATTTTGTGAATCATACAAGCCATCTTACTTGTTCTATAAGTCATGGAAAGTATTTGTGTTCTTTTTCAATGGACAAGACTTGGTTGCCTTACTGAGAGTGAAAATTTAAAGCCTTTGTGTTCCTGCAACATCCTGATTGAAAGGCCATAAGGGAGTTGTTCATCAAATACAACACCCCCATCCCCTCTAGTGCTGCCGTGGAGTGCATGTTCTCCAAGCCCAAGCGCAGCAGAATGAGCGACAAGCATTGTGAGATGCTAGTATTCTTGCGGGGGAACAAATGAATAATTAAAATGATATAATATAAATCATAATAAATTATTAAAATTGAATGAATATTTTTTTATTTTGCATATGTTACTCCCATACACAGGAGATTGCGCGTTTCGGGGCTGCATTTGTACGTCACTGAAAACTCGTTGACGATAGGTGTTGATGCTACGGCATCAATTTATGAAATCGTTTATGCCGACGCTGACGGCATCAAATTTCTCGGCCGTTTACACTGATGCTGGTGGCGCCACTTTTTTCGTTGACGCATACAACACTGGATACCTGTACAGTATATGTATTTTGTATTTTGTTTAGTACAGTACGTATATGATAATTAATACACGTAGTAATGACTAAAACAAAGAATTAGGGTCCATTGTTTGTGATGTATCTGTCACTGTGCCATCTTCAGAATTGTTTATTTATTTTTGAGAAACTGTTCTTCTCTCTCCTATTTTATAAGATTACATACAAAAATACTTGAATGATTTACTGTAGTGTTATTTATGGCTTGACACATGTCCAGAACTCCTGTATGTGTGCACTGTAGCCTAGTCTGTAGTCTGTGAACCCTGGGATTCCCAAGCTTGTCAGCTGTGCTTAATCTAAAGATACATTCCATAGCACTTCAGCTTACATAAAAGACCATAAAAGTCATGAAGCAATGCAGCCATTTACCACCTACTCCTCAGTAGACTAACCCAGTCTATACTACATACCTTACTCCAGCCACACACCTTGTTGGGTCAAGACATGATTTTTTGCCAATTATGCTTCTGTTTTGAGGAGCAAAGAGCCAGGCCTCGTTTATATATTCTATTCATAGTCTTGTATATTATTTGGTATAAGAATGGAGTTTACCTTCTTTTACTTTATTTTACAAGTGTATACCTAACCTATGAGTTGGAGTGAAGGAGGTCGAGTGCAGTCTTGACCACATTACCTCATATATGTAGTGTGCTGTATCCACACTCGCTGTCCCAAACAAGCAGTCATACCTATGGAACCCATTTTAACTTTGTCACAGGTTCAGTAACAACCTAATTAGGGTACAACTAGTGTGGCAGTTTGAGGAACCACCTTGTCACTAGACCTGTACCTGTAGTCAAGAAGAATTTTGCTGCCTGTTTTCATTAAACAATATTTTTTGGGCATGTTGGTTTGCTTGGTCTAGGGTTATTAAGAGGAATTCAGAAGAGGTTGGGAAGTGATAGCAGTGTTTCCCACCTTGTGGTCAATATAGCTTGGTGAACAGCCAGTCTGATTAAGGAAGATTTCTGGTTACTTGTAAATAACTGCTGTGGTCTTATAATACCATAACACCATTTATTTTAACCCGATAACTGTAGTAGAGTGATTTGCCAATCAACCCTCCAGTGCACCAAAAAAAAAAAACATACTGTACAGTAATATCGATTTTTCCCCAACATCATTTTAACTCTTGGGGATTAAAAGATGGTACAGTATTTAGAAGAATGTGGAAACCAAATTTGAGTCCATTTCTTACCTTAGTTTGACCTCCACTCTTTTATAGGGCAGAAAACAGATTTTTGCTTCTATTACTCACCCCAACACAACTTATTTGACAGTTTCACTAAAAGTAAAATGAAACTTTCAACATCACTCTCAATGGATCTTGAATATTTCAGCTATAAGTAAGTATACAGGTATATATCTTATGGTAACACATACACATTCATTCATAATTACAAATATATATACTGTACAACATCAATATGGGATTTCTTGAAGTTTTGGAAATGGATGATTGAGAAAACATATGCCTCAGAGGGGGCACTTAAGAAACTGGCGAGTGTAAACACCCCATGCTTGACCCCTTGAGGTATAAACTTTTTCACACGCTGCATTCAAAACTCTGAATTCCAGAATTTATGTCACACTCCTTCGCTTATGGGTTAAGGTGTTATGGTTTCAATGGGAGATACAGCTGATCTTTGGATTGATTCCAACAACTAAGTTTGGGGTTCCCTGTGCTCCACGTCCATAGGCTTAAGCAGATGCATATTTGAGTCACTTGTGACTGACTATTATTAAATGGGTTATCAGGATCCATCTTTCATTGATCCAGAATTTTACATAACTAGACACTATATGTTGTTCGATACACACCATTGCCCTCCAAAAATTAAAGGTCATGTTAAAAGATTTTATTAGAGTACTTATGTTATTTTATTTACTAAAACTTGTAGATTTTTATTCCACGACTCGGTATAACAATACAATACTTATTAAAAATTATTTTATGAGTTATACAGTGAATGAAAGTGATCAGTACTTAGTTGTGCAGTAATAGGGCTGAATAGGTGTACTATTTTTAACACTAGAAATTTATTATACTTAATATTATATAAAGAAGTTTCTCTTTTGGGAGGGTTTGGGTTTTGTGTGTGCTCAAGTGTACAGTGTATGTGCAAGAATACATATTAATAGTGTGCGAGAGGTGGGTCAGTATGTCTGTTGTGCGGTTACCTTGGTGTGGATTTTTAGAAATTCTTCATATTTCTTGTATCTTTTCATCTTCAGAACTTTTGCATATGTTACAAGTGGCAAGTGGAAATTAATTGATGCAAACTGTCATGGTTTTGCTCCAAGAATGTCAAGGTCTCTGACATGCATCTACATGCATAGCCACTGGAATCGTGCCAGTTCCAGGGGTTATTGCTACTTTGCATGTACATAGTTTGTGTCAGCATGACAAGAGACTCTAACTAAGGAGAATCCCTTTTTTCTCAACAGAGTGATGATGGTGGCATTTGGCAGGTATACTATTTAATGCTTTAGGTTTGTTTTAACAGGTATGCATTATCTTTCTCTGCATGATAGGTTTCTGTTCTTCACCTCCGGCGTGTTTTACTTAACGGCGCTTAACCCAAGTGATGTGATATACGACCCCCTTCCGCTGTACCATACTGCAGGAGGCATGCTCGGATCTGGGCAGGCACTTCTTTATGCCTGTTCTACAGTTATTAGAGTCAAGTTCTCAGCTTCAAAATATTGGGAGGAAACCATAAAATATAAAGTCACGGTATGGCTGGAAAGTGCAATGGTTGAGAGAAATTTATTGTGTGTATTTTTTTTTCTTAGACCATGCTAAGTTCTCATTTGTTAGCATTTAAGTAATTTTCACAACCAGTGTGAGTTAAAAGGTTTTCTGTAATATTTTGCTTGCATCACTGCACATTTTCTTTGGTCACATTATTTACTTGAAATACATTCTTATTTCAGAAGCTAGAAACTTCATGGAAAAAGCATAGCACTCATACTAATTTTTTAATTGCTTTATGAAAAATTTGCTGATTAGTTAACAATAATTATTTTTTGTCACTAAGTTTTTAACACATCTTCTCAACATGATCAAGTTTCTCACCACAGAATTTGTCACTAGTAATATAACATAATAATGATTTTCTTCAAGCTTAATACCTGTAGTGCCTTTAACTTTTTTTATCACTTGAAGTACAGTAATGTGGGGATTTGCTAATAACACCTACTTTTCCTCTATCTGGTTATCAAATTTATTTTTTAAATGACTTAAAACTAATAATTGGGGGTTCAAAAATAATATTGAAATGGATTATTTTGAAATACTAAGGAACTCACTTATTGTTTGTAACTGACTGGTTTGAGCTAAATCCCAATTTAATGTGTAGAATATGTGAAAAAAAAGTATGAGAAACCGCTATTAACCCCTTCTTTACCTGAAACCAAAAGTACGGTTCATGCTTACCTTATCCAATAGGGCATAGATACCACAGTTTTGGATTGCGGTAAAGAAGTAATTAAACACCAATACCCCTGAACATTACAGAGTGCATTATTGAAATTTCTCTCAATATTTTATTATCTGTAGAAGCAGATTGGAAAATGATGTTAGACTAAAAGAATATTAAGACAGTTGAACAAAGATGTGTTTCAACCTAATACAGTATATTTTTGTGTAATACTCATCTAGCTGAGAATAGTATTGCTGGTGCTAACATTTTTAAATTAGACTATTAATCTTAACTTTTCCTTTTAAATTTGCTGGTGACATTGAATGGCAATTTCAACATACAGGTCGTAGAATCTGCCAAGAGAACCGATAGTGAGGCACTGAATCACTACGTCTGTTATGCATTTTAATGACCAGGGTAAGATTATAAGACATGATGGATTATAAACTCACTGTGGATGTCATCTGCTGTTATGAAAGGAAATGTTGCAAAGCTCTTCAAGTAATTTTGTATTGGTATGCAAGTACTCTATTGTTAGGAGGATAATTAAGGTACTTTTGTGGATGATTTTTGAAAAATTACCTTTGACTGACAGAATTAGAGAAATTTAGGACCTAAATCTGGCATTTCTTTAATTTTGCACTGAAATTTAACTGTGTGTTTAAAAAAATTGTGTTTATTTAAGTCATTGAATGAGAGTAAGTAAGGGATGAGTTTCATATTAGGGATATGAGCATTTTTTTTAAATCCTGAGAAATAGAAGTGCTCTGTTTGTGTGCATGCGAGTGTGTGTGTGTGTGAGAGAGAGAGAGAATTGGTTCCTATTACTAGGAGTTTCCCATATTATATTATTCGAGACTACAGTAAATTCCCTAAGAATTATGACATTTACTAAAAAAGAAGAAAATACAGTAGATAAGTTATTTTGTATTTTATTTTAGCTACTTGCCTTGTAGATTGGAGCAGTAAAGTTCTATTATTACTCAAAATGGTGTTGAAAGTCCTCAAAAAACATATTAGAGAAATTAACTCTTATTAAAGAATCACTCATGAACTGGAACACAAGAATTATTTTCACCTTTATAAAGTGTAAACAGAATTATGTGTCTTCAATTTGTTTGTTTGTTAAATTTGTGGTCTCTTGAACTAAAAGATTTGATTCAACAGTTTTGTTCTTAACCAAAGAAATTTACTTACTGAAGAGTGATGTGTCATCAATGAACTGGAAGGGTGGTGATGATAGACTTGCTGAAATATAAAAGCTATGCTGGGTTGATAGCGAAACTTGTAGATTCATGTACTGGTATGTGGAGTTGCCATTTATCTTCATGATTTGTTCTATAACCGTGTAGTGTTTTATTTGCTTTATTAGAGTATGTATTTGCTTTCTTTTTCTCTTTTGCTTTTTTAGGAATGCTTCTGTCTTTTGCTTTTAACCATAAAAGTAGCAGAATGTAGCATTTTGTCATCAGTTTTATTTGACACTGTATTGTTAGTTATTGGGGTCTTTAACATGATATACATGATATATTTTTGAAAGAGTAATAACTTGTTGATTACTGTAAGTAACTTGTTCATGTTTTGACAGTAACTTGTTTATTTTTTCATAGTAACATATTCATGTTTTGACAGTAACTTGCTTGTGCTTTAACAATCCTCATTGATGGTAAAATGCAACAATACATTGACCTTTAAAGCTCCCTGCCTTGAGAAGCCTTGCTTTAGTACTGCTAAATATATTTAAAATTTTTGTAATTAGCTTGGGGCTACAGAAAAGGAGAAATTATTTTCAGGCCAGTTCTGTTTTATTTATCATCTTGCATCATTTATTTTACTAAGTTATTCACTCTAACTTTTGTAAAAAAAAATAAATTTTAAATTCTATGATTACTTGTCTACAGTATATTTATGAAGATAAAAAAATAATTAAAATTTTATTTGTTGATACTGTATTAAATTGCAGTATTTATGGAATTCTTTTGTCTGCATATAATCATGTAATAAACTTAAATTTGGAGTTAATTTTATATCAGAAGTTAAGTTAAAATTTTTTAAGCAATTAATTTTAAGTACAGGTTAAAAAAAAATGCATAAGTTAATATTTTCAACCTTATAAAATCTTCAGGCTGCACAGTACATTGGTGAAATCTGCCGTTACCTCCTCAACATGCCAGAGAAACCAGAGGACAAAGGACACCAGGTTAGCTCCCATAACTTGTTAAGTATGAAGGAATATCATATTTAAGTATGTGTGTTTTATACATGTGTTTGTATAGATGCAGAGAAAAGTAACAATTGATATGCAGTCTTCTCAATTTCAGGTGGCAAATTTGTCATTTATTTTTCAGTTATTCAAAAACATATTTTAAAGTTTATAAAGTTTTTGTCTGTCAGTGAAATATGTACCTACACACTGTTGCTATCCTTGTAGTAAAAGAATAGCAATATCTCATTCACATAAAACATTCAATTTTAGTTTGAACTCCCCCCTTTAAGATGTAATGAGATGCTTTAAAATGTATGGGAAGGCTGGATATATTCATTTATGTTCTGATTTATAATTAATGTTCATAAATTTTCCTGGTGTGTTCAAATTGTGGCTTGTGGTGGAGTATTACCAACTCTTGATAATTTTTCCAATCTTTGCTCAACAAATGTTTTCATTGCACTTAAACATGTTGTGTCCATACTTCTGTAATGACAAGTGAAACATATCTATCCACGTCGGGGACATCTTTTCCTTTCACTTAAATCAGGTAGGCTGCCTGGTACAAAATCTTTTCAGACAATATTTACTGACCATTTCATTTTGCCAATTCTGAAAGACCTATGCATGGCTTTTACATCAATGAAGTTTTGCAGTTGCCATCTGTTTGTGTTAGAAAAGAAAATAAGTTTTCAGTAGTGCATGATTGGTATCAGACGATGAAGTTAACACGTAGCAGTAAATGGGCTGTTGTATTTTGTTTTAGGCACAGTACATGTTGATAAAGATTCAACTGCCTGGGTTTTCAAGCACCATTTATTTGATATTAGTTTCTACAGCAGACCACTTTTGAAGTATTATAAGTGCTTTCACTCCTAATTTGGAACTCTAATGTATATGTAGTTGCACTACAGATTTAATGGTGGTTTATGTTTAATTCTCAATTTCCATATTCATTTTGATATTGCTGTTATTTAGTTTCCATTCATGTCTGCCATTATCCTACTCATGATTTCCCAATTGATTGACTATTTTGTGAAATCTTACAAAATCAACCAACATTTGTCAAACACATTAATATTTCTTTGTAGTATACAGTATTACCCCGCTTAACGCGGTTTCGCTTAGCGCGTTTTACCGTATACGCGTTGCCTCGCCAGAGCCGAACTTTCACTTAACGCGGGTTTTTTCCACGTATGCGCGGTGTGTCCGGCTCGAGAGCTATTTTTAGATTCGCCCCACCCGCCACCCTGCCTGACTGCCTGTTTTAGCTCATAAAATTCATACAAATTACCCGGCCAGAATATAATTTACATTGCTGGAATTCTTACAATATGATGATCATTTTGAATATAAACATCATAGATTTTGCATTAGACATACAAATTTTAGATATAATGTTTACTCTGAGTAAATATGTTATCTTTTGTGCAAAATATATGACATTTATATTCAAAATATTCCTGGTCTTACAAGGAATCCAGCAATGTCAATTGTATTATCCTAACTTTAGTTTGAGGTATTATTTATTAAAATTTAGTGGTTTTCCCCAAAAATTTCTCAGAGAGGGAAGAGCCAGCAGTGTAGTGTGAGAAGAGGGGGAGGGAGTCGAGTCCATTATTTGAATGGACATTAACTTGGCGACTGTATTTCTCTATTTCTCTTAAGTATTAATTGTGTGCATGTACCATCATAAAATTAAGATGTTATTTTTACTAGAACATAGGTATTGTGTCGGAAAAAGTGGAGTTTGGGGATCGGGCCAGTTTCTATTGGAATTAATCCCATATGTTCTGTTGTTCACTTAGCGCGGTTTTCACTTAACACGGTACCCTGTGGGTTTTATTGACCGCGTTAAGCGGGGTACTACTTTATAGAAATGGCAATTTAGTTATTTTTTGTGATACTGTGCTGTACAGTTCTGTACAGGTACCCAAACACACAATATTGTACATTTTATTTATTTTTTTTTCTGATATGATTGGGTGTCAAAATTTAGGGAAGCTTCTATAGGTTGTACTTTATCCTGAGTGCTAGACAGGGCATGTACTGTACAATATATTAATTCTGAGAGTAAAGGAAGAGTTACCACAAAAAGTTTGAACTAGGAGGAAAATACAAATAGAATAAGATAATGTTACAAATGTTAGAGTAAGTGGAATTTGTGAAGGGTATACTGTAATATACAGTAGAAGTCCAAAAATCCGGACTGCTTGGGGATTGGGTTGGTCCGGATTTTCGGATTTTCCGGATTCTCAGGCAGTACTTTTAAAATTCAAATTTAAGGAGGAATAAAGAAGAGATGAACAGGTACATTTTGATAAGGAGGAATAAAGAAGAGATGAACAGGTACATTTTGATAGTTTATTCATTAGCAAATATAGCATGCTTCATTTATCAAAACGAGCAGTTTTAATGAAAAAGCTGTGAATTCTAGAATTTTATTCTTTGCCATTTTTATATCATAAATTGTATAGTTTCCAATGTCGTATGTTTCCATTAGAACAGTATTGCTCACACCATGTTCTAGTTTCTTAATTATTTCAAGTTTGTCACTCAATTTCAACGTGTTCTTCTTTCTCTTCACACAACGAAGTTTATCTACTTTAGGAGCCATTATTATGGGCTTGTACAGTACTCTGTAAATGGAAAGAGTAGGACTCAAAATATTGTTATATTATAATGGTATTCTATTCATACTGTGCTTGATATAATGCATTCACGGAAATGTAATATTTTTGCTGAAATGACATACGTATTACAGTGGAAAGTGGGAAAAAATCGTGACGAAAACAATGACTTTCCCTTTCTTTCGTTCAAAAGATGTTACCGTAATCGCTTTTCGTATGGTTTTCAGTTAAAAACTGTTGTATTACAATAATATTCTATCCTAATTGACTTGAATAAATACTACGATACTATATTTCTGAATATTTTCATTAAAATCCATCAAAATCATTTTCCTTTTCATCGTCTGCAGCACCAAACAGCTTCTCCCAGTCCTCTCCTTGAACAGGGCTAGAGGGTACGTGTTTTTCGAATCGTTTTCAGTTAAAAAATTATTACATCACACGTAAATTTTACCTAAACTGCGCCTGAATGAATATATTCTCGGAAATAAATAGTAGTTTTGCTGAAACGTGATGTATTTCAATGTAAAATAGGATAAAATACATGACGAAAACAAAAGACTTTACCTAAGCTTCCGATGTTCTTGAGATGTTACTCGTTTTTTTAATAGTTTTCGGTTAATTTTCTGTTATATTACAATGATATGATATTCATACTGTGCTTGATATAATACATTCATGGAAATGTAATATTTTTGCTGAAATTACGTACGTATTACAGTGGAAAGTGGGATCAAATTGTGACGAAAACAATGACTTTCGCTTTCTTTCGTTCAAAAGATGTTACCGTAATCGCTTTTCGAATGGTTTAGTTAAGAAACTGTATTACAATAATATTCCCTCCTAATTGACTTGAATGAATATTTGAATGGAAATATACAATATTTTTGTTGAAACTACCCGCGTTTCAGTGTAAAGTGTCGTAATAATAAATGGTAAACAATTTGCCTTCGGCACTCGTGTTTCAGGCACGGCGAGCCTCGGTTTATAGGATGTAGTGTTTTTACTGAAGGTTTTGTTGTTCCATTACCCTCAAAAACGTGGGTCGAACTATAAACGAGGAATATCATGAATTAACAATTTCTTGGTCAAAAAATCAGGGTCGACCTATAAACGAGGGGAGGTTATAGACGAGTATATACTGTACGGTATGTTGTCACAGTTTGATTGCTCGTTTTAAAGTGGCGACCACGAGGTCGCTTGTTGTCGCTGTGGCGCTCACGCATGCGCACATACACACAAAAGCCAGCTAAAAAAAAAAAAAAAAATAGTTTTTGAAAAGTCCGGATTTCTGGCATCCGGATTTTTGGACTTTTACTGTACTGTCATGTTATATTATCCAAGAAAACCCTTAAAGAGGAGAAAGGACCCATTTTCCAACAGCATTCATGTGTGAGTTGCAATGGTCACCCAATCTACAACTAAAACTGATGATTCTTGTGTGAATTTTCTGATTTTGATAGTTAAATTTGCTGAGCATTAAAATTTAGTGAGTCATGTTATGTAAAACCCATTTCACAGCTCTCCTTGCTGCCTCATATTAGTTTATTTGTTTATATTCAGTAAATGCAAATAATTTCTTAATTTTGAATGTGTTATATTAAAAAGTGGGGATAAATTAAGCAAATATTTTAACCATTTGGATACGTATTTTGTTTTTCAATGAGTGTCAACCTTTCATCTGTTATACATCTTAACTGACCAACCATATTTGTCAGTTTTTACCATGCTACATTTTCATTTCTCTTAAAAAAAAAAAAAAATATACACAGATAAGCCCCATGGAGCGTTCTAAGATTCTGAAATTGAAGATATCAGGTATACCTGAATTATTATTATATTTTTTAATCACTACAATACTTACGAAGTACAGAACTTTGGGAAAGTAGAAAAAATAAGGGAAGACTTTTGTTTTCTTCATAGATATTAATTCTGTCTCAGAATAAAAGTTGGTGTAACCCAATTTGATTTGTTTGTACTGTACTTGAGAATGTTAATACTATCCCTTTAATGTTTACCTTTTCCTAGATCCGCTTAATGTTTGGTAATGGGCTGCGGCCTAACATATGGAAAGAGTTCCAGACGAGGTTTAATATCCCCAGGATTAATGAGTTCTACGGCTCAACTGAAGGGAATGCTAATATTAGTAAGTCTTCTTAGATTTTTTTGGAAGTAGCATTTGTTATGAAAGTTTACACTGTTTTATTTCCAGATATAATGAGAAGTTGGGCAAAAGTACAGTATTGCATAAGAAATGGAACATTCTTCTATTTTATAGCTAATTCATATGTACAGGGTGTTGCATAAATCGCTTAATCGAGAGCAATTGTATTTTAGTATTTATATGCTCTCGGTAAAGTGACTAATGTGCCACCCTGTATTTTAATAGTACTGTAAACTATATACAAACAAGGAAGTCATTTCATGCTTACTGTACAGAATTAAAGCGCATCATTGTTTATTGTTTGTACATTACTGTACTGTACATTGCAGGACTGTACATTATCTGAATACCTGTACTGGTAATTGTTGTAGAATCCTTTATGCTGAATACAAACAAGTGCAAATGGTGTCATGAGAGGATTTATATTACTTTTTGGAGAGTGGAAATAGTTCAGATTGATTGTCAGGATGAGGTTTGGAACTGTGAAGTATGTGGTTGACAGGGTTAATGACCTTGTGCTCAGATGATTAGGCAAGTAGAAAAAGGATTACGAACAACTTTAGGCAAGTATTGGTAGCCAAGATTATGTACATGACTGGCCATGGACCAATTACAGTACATGTATCAAAAAATTTAAGATTTGCCCTGACTGTTAATTAGTGGAGGCTCTGGTTTGACTAACTTTTGTGTCTAATTGAAATTGTTATTCTTATTTAGATACTGTGTACAGAAATTTATAGGACATTTAGTATTAAAGTAAGGAAAGGAAGGATTAGTAGTGAAGACAGGATTGTGTTCTGGAAGTGTAAATTTCAAATGGAGCAGTGATGGAGGTAAGGATAAACACAGGTGATAGAGTTGAATAAAATAATGGTAGAGAATGTGGTGTAAAATTCACTTTATATTTGCAATTCTAATATTGGGCCAATCTGAATTGATTAATTTTCTGTCTTCATGAATGGATGGATATCTGGCCAAAGAATGATATACTCAACTTTTATTTTATATGTCTTTGGATTCGTTTAATTATTGTGTCTTATGATTCATCTGCCAACGTGTCTTTTCATATCTAAGTATAACTACAGTACCTGTACTACTTAATTGTGGGATGGGTTTTTATGACACTTGCTTCTGTCATTAATTTTGGTAAAATTTTTTGAAAATATTTTTTTAAGGTCTTCCTTAGCTGTTAGTTTGGTGGTTAGGCCCATCTTTTTTACAAAATGCCACCATACAAGATTCTCATGTGGGCAGCTTTCAAAATCGACCAGTGTCAATTTAAATTCAAGTTTCAAGCCCTCATTTCTCTACCTTTTCCTGGGAATTATACTAAAATGAAATATTTTAAATGGTCTGGTTCTCTGGAGGCTGATTGATCTCTGTGACTTATATATATTACAGCACTGGATACAGCAAATACATGTAAAAAAAAATTCACTTACTTGTAGCTCAAGTGAGTAGTTAATGTGGGGTAGCTTTTTAGCCCACCATGGCCCAGTGGATAAACTACTTGACTACCAACTGTGACTGTGGTGGCCTGAGTTCAAACTTGGTACCCAGAGGAGAAATTTTTTTACACTACCTGTGTACAATACAGGTTCTGATACACAGGGTGAGAAAACATCCTTACAGTAAGAAATAGCTGGTAAATCTGTGGGTGAACATATACTTGTAGTTTTGCAAAAATTCAAGTAATTGCATTTGGAGATTGGTCATTTTTATTTTATATGAGAAACTTGATGAGAGACAACAACTCATGATGTTTTCAAATATGGCTCAGTGTTCTCCCTAACTAATTTTCTTGCAGAGTGGTGAAAATTTGTTATTTTCTCTCTTAGTTAAATTATTTTTTGTTAGCTGAAATATTTTTCACAGATTATTTATTTTTTCTTTGGGTAAAATTATAATTTTTTTTATCTATTTATTTAATTTTTTTATTTTTTTTATTAAATACTGTTTGTAGTAAATCTTAGTATGAAGGTATCATTTTATCTCCCAACAGTTAATACGGATGGCAAACCTGGAGCTGTGGGTTTTGTGTCAGTGCTGTTCCCTAGCGTGTACCCCGTGGCCCTCATTAAAGTTGACGAAGACACCAGAGAAGTTGTCCGGGATGAGAATGGGTTGTGCATCATGTGTAAGCCAGGTATGAGTTGCTTTAGGAGTCTGTAATTTTTCTTATGAAATATTTTTAGTTTCGTTGTAATTTTTTCAATAGAATTTGGTTTCATGCTTCTCCTACTCCGGTGTAAGGTAGCTGGAACATAGAACAAACACAGTCTTCAAAGCATTCATTTAAGGTTATTGCTTAACAAATGTTTTCTACTATGGTATTCCCTTTTTTTTTTTTTTTTTAGGGGAATAGCCCACCCGGGCACGGGGCCCCAGAGACTTATTTGGTTTATCCCTAATGCTCCACACAACATAACATCAGGAATCAGCTGTATGTCTATTCCCTCAAAATCATAACACACCCTGTCACTCTTACTTTTCACCAAGAAGTTGATCTGAATGTCTTGCCGGCCTTTTCCCTCAATATTACTGGGTGGCTATACTGTAATTAAGAACATTACAATACATGTACAGTATTACCCCGCCTAACGCGGTTTCACTTAGCGTGTTTTACCATATACGCGGTGCCTTGCCAGAGCTGAACTTTCACTTAACGAGGGTTTTTTCCACATATACGCGGTGAGTGTCCGGCTCGAGAGCTATTTTTAGATTCGCCCCCACCCGCCACCCTGCCTGACTGCCTGTTTTAGCTCATAAAATTCATACAAATTACCCAGCCAGAATATAATTTACATTGCTGGAATTCTTACAATTTGGTGATCATTTTGAATATAAACATCATAGATTTTGCATTAGACATACAAATTTTAGATATAAAGTTTATTCTGAGTAAATATGTTATTTTTTGTGCAAAATATATGACATTTGTATTCAAAATATTCCTGGGCTTTCAAGGAATCCAGCAATGTCAATTATATTATCCTAACTTTAGTTTGAGGTATTATTTATTACTAAAAAGGTAAATATTCTGGTTTTCCCACACATCTGGTGGGACGGTTGGTGGGGGGTGGGGGGGAGGGAGGGACCGACCGACCATCTGTTACCGTGTGAAGAATATTTTTTTTTTTATTAACTGAAGATATTTGTTTTAGCTCATAAAATTCATACAAATTACCCGGCCAGAATATAATTTACATTGCTGGAATTCTTACAATTTGGTGATCATTTTGAATATAAACATCATAGATTTTGCATTAGACATACAAATTTTAGATGTAAAGTTTATTCTGAGTAAATATGTTATCTTTTGTGCAAAATATATGACATTTGTATTCAAAATATTCCTGGTCTTACAAGGAATCCAGCAATGTCAATTATATTATCCTAACTTTAGTTTGAGGTATTATTTATTACTATACCTGGTTTTCCCCCCAAAATTTCTCAAAGGGAAGAGCCAGCGAGTGTAGTGTGAGAAGAGGGGGAGGGAGTCGTGTCCATTATTTGAATGGACATTAACTTGGCGACTGTATTTCTCTATTTCTCTTAAGTATTAATTGTGTGCATGTACCATCATAAAATTAAGATGTTATTTTTACTAGAACATAGGTATTGTGTGGGAAAAAGTGGAGTTTGGGGATGGGCCAGTTTCTATTGGAACTAATCCCATATGTTCTGTTGTTCACTTAACGCTGTTTTCACTTAACACGGTACCCTCTGGGTTTTATTGACCGCGTTAAGTGGGGTACAACTGTACTGTATATGAATATTTCAAACATTGTCATTAACAGTCAAACTGTAGTATTTACAGAGGGATTTCTTATAAAAGACTTTCTTTCTGCCGTTATCTGTAAACGTATAGATTCTTTTGTTCACTTGGTGGGATGTCCTGATCATTTAAAAATTATAATTTAGTTTAAACTATTGGTTTAGGCAAATTTGGTTTCTGTATTTTGTTTCATAACCTTGGAGCTGATAGTTTTTTTCCATGCAAAAATGATAATTAGAATCCCATTCATCCACAGCTTATGGCTGATATAATCAATGGAATCATATTTAATGAATGACAATGTTGTAAATGTTCAGGTATAGTAGTGAAGAAGGCTTTAAACTTACTTGATTAGCCTGGTAAGATGTCAATCCACTAATCAGAAGAAACTGTATCTTAGATTTGCGGTGTGAATATTTTGTGAGAATTTTTTATAATTGATATATTTTGTCCATAACCAGTAGAATACTGCATTAATTGTCTGTTATCTGATTCAC
Source organism: Homarus americanus (assembly GCF_018991925.1). Lineage (NCBI taxonomy): Eukaryota > Metazoa > Arthropoda > Malacostraca > Decapoda > Nephropidae > Homarus > Homarus americanus. The sequence continues at coordinate 8,580,376 of NW_024742238.1, read as the reverse complement.
TTTAGGAGAGCCTGGTGAGTTTATAGGCAAGATAGTAAAGGATGATCCTATTCGAGACTTCCATGGATATGCTGATGAGAGTGCAACGAAGAAGAAGGTTGTAAGGGATGTCTTCGTTAAAGGGGATTATGCCTTCCTCTCAGGTGAGTTATGTGTGTGCAACTAGAATGAAAAATGTGATGTTGTATGGCAGTGAACTTGGATGGTTAAAGACAATGATATATGTAGGCTTGAACAAGCTGAAACAAGATGTGTAATGTGACCTTAAAAGATAGGAAACCTTGCTCAGAGCTGGGTATTGAGACTATTGGCGAGATTTTGCTTAGGGGTAGGCCAAGATGGTTTAGATATGTGACAAGAATGGAGACGACCAACTGCGTCAAGAAATATATGAGTTTGAGTGTAGGGGGGAAGAGCTAGGGGTTGGCCAAGAATGACATGAGAATAAGTTGTAAGAAATAACTTAAGAGAGAGACTGCCAGAGATTGTGCTAGCCCACACAAAGGTGGAAAGAGGCTTTAAAACGGTGATGATCACAGTGGATTCTGGGTAACCATGTTAACTAATTTTAATGATTTTGTCGCAGTTATGTTGCTTTGTCCTTGAAGCAGCATAGATCCCTTATAGAACTCACTGAAATAATGTTCATGGTAGTATGGGAAATTTAAAAAAAATATGTGCAGTCAACTCTGGGAGTACTATATTATAGTACTCCCAGAGTTGACTGCACATAGTACTACTATAACCAATAAATTACATTTTATAAGAAAAATTGCTTTATATTACAAAACATATGAAACCTAGAAATGTAACGTTAAGTTTGTCTAATGCTGCTATTGAATGTAGCATACAATACCTTCCACAGAAGTTAAGTGGTGTATATCAGCTTTTTTAACCAGCTTAATTATTGGCCAATGAGAATGCCTTTTCTATTTGCTTCCACCTCATACACAATTTGTCTCCATACTATGTGGTTCCAAGACATTTTTTGATGTAATTGGCATACTAACTAAAGTCTACCCACTCAAAGCTTCTTCAGCAACAATTACATCTCAAAGCAATTAACTGATATTTTATTGCTAAATGAATTGCATCTACATATCAACAAATGCACCATATATTTTATACAGTCAACCCTCACTTTACGCGGTTAATGTAACCCACAGGGTACCGCGGAAAGTGAGAAATGCGTAAAGTGAATAACATAACATATGGGATTAAATGAAATAGAGACCAGCTGACCCCCAAACTCCACTTTTTCCAACACAATACCTATGTTCTAGTAAAAATAACATCTTAATTTTATGATGGTACATGCACACAATTAATACTTAAGAGAAATAGAGAAATACAGTCGCCAAGTTAATGTCCATTCAAATAATGGACTCCACTCCCTCCCCCTCTTCTCACAGTACACTCACTGGCTCTTCCCTCTGAGAAATTTTGGGGGGAAAACCAGGTATAGTAATAAATAATACCTCAAACTAAAGTTAGGATAATATAATTGACATTGCTGGATTCCTTGTAAGACCAGGAATATTTTGAATATAAATGTCATATATTTTTCACAAAAGATAACATATTTACTCAGAGTAAACATTACATCTAAAATTTGTATGTCTAATGCAAAATCTATGATGTTTATATTCAAAATGATCATCAAATTGTAAGAATTCCAGCAATGTAAATTATATTCTGGCCGGGTAATTTGTATGAATTTTATGAGCTAAAACAAATATCTTCAGTTAATAAAAAAAAAATATTCTTCAGACACTATCTGTCAATCAAAGTACCCCACCTTGCCTCCCCCCTCTTCCAACCTGCCAGATGGTCAGTCCGTCCCGACCCTCCCCCCCACCTCCCACCAACCCTCCCTTCAAGAGAAAGAGTGGGTGAAAAAACTAGATTTTAACATTTAGTATTAAATAATACCTCAGTTTAAAGTTAGGATAATATAATTGACATTGCTGGATTCCTTGTAAGACCAGGAATATTTTGAATATAAATGTCATATATTTTGCACAAAAGATAACATATTTACTCAGAGTAAACATTATATCTAAAAATTTTATGTCTATTGCAAAATATATGATGTTTATATTCAAAATGATCATCAAATTGTAAGAATTCCAGCAATGTAAATTATATTCTGGCCGGGCAATTTGTATGAATTTTATGAGCTAAAATAAAAATCTTCAGTTAATAAAAAAAAAAAATATTCTTCACACATGCCAGGTGGTCGGTCGCCGGTCCCTCCCTCCCCCCCACCCCCCACCAACCGTCCCTACTAGATAAATGTGTGGGAATACCAGACTGTTTAACTTTTTAGTAATAAATAATAAATCAGACTAAAGTTAGGATATAATTGACATTGCTGGATTCCTTGTAAGACCAGGAATATTTTGAATATAAATGTCATATATTTTGCACAAAAGATAACATATTTACTCAGAGTAAACATTATATCTAAAATTTGTATGTCTAATGCAAAATCTATGATGTTTATATTCAAAATGATCATCAAATTGTAAGAATTCCAGCAATGTAAATTATATTCTGGCCGGATATTTGTATGAATTTTATGAGCTAAATAAAACAATTTTACTTCACCCGTGTAAAGGGGTACACCCACCGCGGAATGTGAGCATCCTGGGTTCTGGCAGGGCACCGTGTAAACGTGGAAACGCGGAATGTGGGACCGCGTAAAGTGAGGGTTGACTGTATTTATTTTTCAATCTGTAGAATTAAATTAGTTCGTGTGATGCAGCTTCATTATCTAGACTGTATGTTGGGAGATGCAACAAATGGGTGGCTCGGTTTTTGTGGGGTTATGTGTAGGTAATGAGCTAAGAAATTTGATTTAAGCCATACATATATCGGTGTAAGGTAAAATTAAGATTAATTTCTGTTGTTCTCCAATTTGCTTTATTAGAATCACTGTGACTTACAAAACAAAAATTCTGTTACGTCTTGAGATTATGAATGAAAAACTCTTGCCGTTTCATAAAAAATTTTTGTACAGTATTTCTTGAGAGCCTTACCACCATTTCTTGAAGGAAATGTTGAGAATTGCATGTTTTAACAATCTTTGTTGACATGGTTATTAAAGGAAAAATGAATTTCCCTGAGGGCCTTAATATGAACTTGTAAACATAGTAAAATTGTGAAGAGTTAGAATTAATTGTACTTTATTAGCATGAAGGTTGAATCTGTAATTACACTATCAGCAGAAAGCCTTTTCTAAATACGTATGATGATAATTTATGAGAATCCTGATAATTTATGAAAATTGCAATATGACCTTTGAAAACTTTAGTAAAGTACAGAAAACTTAAATGATAAGATATGCAAACCAAAGGTACATGTGCTTTAAAAAAATTTCAAATAAGCTGTAACAACTTGAAGTAAGTTGGTCTTAGGATGTAAATAACAAGTTAACAGGGTCCTAAACTATGCTTCAATGCTGTTAACAATTGGCAAAGTCCGCCTCTGTAAGTCCAGATACGAGACGTCCATCAGAACATTCCGCTAGCTTCAAGATATCATGAGCCTTATGTGACACTACCCATGACATGTCACACTCACATCCCAGTGCATTACCTTAGGAAGAGAAGGAAACAGTTTTAGGTAAAGCAGTCCTTCAGATGATTGTGATTGTTATGTTGATGATTTGAACCATTTGAAAGTTAGTTTAAACTATAATTTCAAGCAGATGTTTTTGAATTACTGATCATGTAAGTTTGTGTACCATGTTGGGAATACTCGGGTGAAAATTACAGGCGAGCATTTGTATCGCTTTCCCTCGGCTACCAGGACTTACCATGATCTAAAATACTCTGGTGACCATTTGTTACATCTTTGACTAGGTCTCCCAGATTCCCTGTATTTATCACATGGTGTTTTCTTGCCTTTCAATTTGTCATGTCGATTTAGGTCGGAAATGTAAAGCTAATGTTAAGGCAAGGTCAAAAAATTATATAACAAAATAAGAATCCATACCTTTTACCATACAAAAAAAGTAGAAGTAATGTACCACCTGACCTTGGTAGTAATGTCCTACAGTCATTGCGCTTAATACCAATCATGGGTATACACCGGTATATAGTATTACGTGTATTAAAGGGTATACTCTATATGATAAACCGAAACATTGTTTAAAAAGTCAATTAACAAGGTTGTTCCTCTCACCCCCTATTTTCTTAAGAAGATATATTTCATAAACCACAAATTGAACTGCCTTGACCCTTCTTTGGTATCTACCCTCGAGATCAGTCAGGATTATCACAGTACAGTATGCAATTTTCCTCTCAGATTGTAGGGTACTTCATTGCATCAGTGGGTCATGTGAAAAGGGCAGTCACTGTTGTCGCTTTGTCTTTGTATGTATGAAACACATCTTGAGAGTGGAAAGAGCTACAATGATAATATTTGTATTAATTAATCAACATAACATTATCATGGCTATTATGTTGTGGGTTTAAAAGTACAAAGCTTCAAGGTAACAATTGAAGGCTAAGCATTCTGCACTTATGAAACAGGGTTGACTTCATAAACTTTCATGATTTTATCCTGGTACTTACCATCTAAAAGTATGTAAGCCTCCAAACCATAATCAGAAAACATGTGATCAAGTAGAGGTGAAAATGTCTCGCTGCTGAGGGTTGTGATGTTATTGTGACTCAAAATCAGTTCCTTTGCCATTCTTCCTGAGTGAGAAATTTTTAATGCATTAATTACTGCAGATGTGTTTCAGTGTTTAAAAGAAATGTCCATATTATATTGGTCTTAATATATGGCAATAATATTAATTGAGATGATATGTCGGGCATTGTTCTGGAGTGTGTCTGTCTGTTCTGGAGACAAAAATCTTGTAAATAGCATAAATTGTCTCGGGTAAATTTACTTTTGATAAAACTTGGTGGTAAAAGTGTTATTATTTGAGTCGGCTTTGATCCTGTATGACCTTTCTAGAGTGGCCTGAACATGGAAAATGCATTATTTCCATTGATGAGTAAATTTTTGTTAGGTCTTATTTAGTCTCATTGTTGCCATAGTTTTATATGTGAATGTTTTTTATATGTTGTATATATACTTATTTGTTAATTTATATAAAATTATTTACAGCATACAGTATTTTGTTTATCATGACTTTAGCATGTTACAGTACTGTAGTACCATTTCAATGGTAAAGCTCACCTCCAAAAGCTGATGGATTCACTCCCTCAGATAGATGGTTCCAAGCCAGATCCAGGTACATATCCTCTTCCTCACCAGAGAATGTCAGACTTCCAGCCATTAATGATTCACTTGTTAATTGGTTGAAGGGCAAAAGGAGCTGACTCAGGTTTTGTGCTCCAAAAAAATAGTCTGGAGTTATCTGGAGTAATTTGAGGGATTGTTGTGTTATTTCCTTAAAGACAGTTAAAATATACGCAAGCTTAATCTTATTGGGTTACTACTGCCAAACCGCACATAGGATTTTGCACGCTATTTTTCAGGCATCATTATTGCCTTTGAGGTTTTGAGATGTTCACTTGCTCATTATGTGTGATGTTGGAGACAGTTTCCCAATGTAAAAGCAAAAGAATATACCGGTATGCCACTTGAAATTATTGCTTAGATTGATTTGTTATCATTAAGAATGTATGACATTTTAATAAATACCCTGTAATTAAAATAAATTTTCAACAAAGTATGGAAGAAATTAGCAGGAGTTCTAGTTTGGATTTACATTGCCAAATAGCTTGCTTATTAATCATTAAATCTATGAACTACAGTACAGTATGTGTTTGAATGAATGATAGCAAATGAGGGGTAATTTGTGTTGTTCATGATTCTAGCCACCTGCACCAGAGCAAGAAGGGGTTTGCAAGAGGTTGAAAAGTGCAGTGCATTACAGTATAGTTAGTACTCAAAACTTTAACAATTTGATGAATTGTTTTGACTAGCATGTAGTGAGGCAGTTGCCTTTTGTGTTAAGAAACGAGAATGCCAAGGAAGAATGCGGGTTATGTAAACATTCATATTGAAGGGGGAACATTAAAGAATAAAAATACAGAGAGAGAGCGAGGTAAATTTGTGAAATGGAAAAATAATAGTGTGAAGGACAGTGTGGGGTGTGACAAGTGGAGCATGTCATTGTAATGGTGCTGTAGTGTTGTCATTGTTAAGGTGCTATAATGGTACTATGGCGACCTGTGGTGTAATGGTCAGCATCCTTGCCTCGCAAGCGAACGGACCCGAGTTCGATCCTCGGGCAGGGTGAAACTCTGGGCAAGTTTCTTTACGCCATTTGCCTCTGTCTACCCAGTAGTAATTGGGAACCTGGATGTTAATCCATTTGCGGATCGTATTCCGGGGTAATGGCTAGCCAATGCAGTTGGTGAGCTGTCCAGTCTTCTCGGACTATTCCGTGACACTGGGTCATGCAGCTCGTTAACATAGGGTATGGTTGTTGTGTTGGCGACAACTTCTACACCTTAACAAATTCACTCCTAGGAGGCCCTTGGGTCAGCCATCCTCAATTTCGAGGGGTTTCCATTATTATTATTTATAATGATATGGTCAAAGGAAAAAAACAAAATACAGTATTACCCCGCCTAACGCGGTTTCACTTAACGCGTTTTATCATATACGCGGTGCCTCACCAGAGCTGAACTTTCACTTAACACGGATTTTTTCCACATATACGCGGTGAGTGTCCGGCTCGAGACGCTATTTTTAGATTTGCCCCACCCGCCACCCTGCCTGACTGCCTGTTTTAGCTCATAAAATTCATACAAATTACCCGGCCAGAATATAATTTACATTGCTGGAATTCTTATAATTTGGTGATCATTTTGAATATAAACATCATATATTTTGCATTAAACATACAATTTTTAGATAAAATTTTTTCTCTAGGTAACTATGTTATCTTTTGTGCAAAATATATGACATTTATATTCAAAATATTCCTGGTCTTACAAGGAATCCAGCAATGTCAATTATATTATCCTAACTTTAGTTTGAGGTATTATTTATTAAAATTTAGTGGTTATCCCACACATCTCCTTGGGACGGTTGGTGGGGGGTGGGGGGGGAGGGAGGGACCGACCGACCATCTGTTACCCGTGAAGAATTATTTTTTTTTTTATTAACTGAAGATATTTGTTTTAGCTCATAAAATTCATACAAATTACCCGGTCAGAATATAATTTACATTGCTGGAATTCTTATAATTTGGTGATCATTTTGAATATAAACATCATATATTTTGCATTAAACATACAATTTTTAGATAAAAATTTTTCTCTAGGTAACTATGTTATCTTTTGTGCAAAATATATGACATTTATATTCAAAATATTCCTGGTCTTACAAGGAATCCAGCAATGTCAATTATATTATCCTAACTTTAATCTGAGGTATTATTTAATACTAAATGTTAAAAACTCTGGAAGGGAGGATTGGTGGGGGGTGGGGGGGAGGGTTGGGACTGACCGCGCGGTTGGAAGAGGGGGGGAGGCAAGGTGGGGTACTTTGATTGACAGATAGTGTCGTGAAGATTATTTTTTTTTTATTAACTGAAGATATTTGTTTTAGCTCATAAAATTCATACAAATTACCCGGTCAGAATATAATTTACATTGCTGGAATTCTTATAATTTGGTGATCATTTTGAATATAAACATCATATATTTTGCATTAAACATACAATTTTTAGATACAAATTTTTCTCTAGGTAACTATGTTATCTTTTGTGCAAAATATATGACATTTATATTCAAAATATTCCTGGTCTTACAAGGAATCCAGCAATGTCAATTGTATTATCCTAACTTTAGTTTGAGGTATTATTTATTAAAATTTAGTGGTTTTCCCCCAAAAATTTCTCGGAGAGGGAAGAGCTGGCAGTGTAGTGTGAGAGTGAGTTGAGTCCATTATTTGAATGGACATTAACTTGGCGACTGTATTTCTCTATTTCTCTTAAGTATTAATTGTGTGCATGTACCATCATAAAATTAAGATGTTATTTTTACTACAACATAGGTATGTGCCTTCAAAAAGTGGAGTTTGGGGGTCGGGCCGGTTTCTATTGGAATTAATCCCATAAGTTCTGTTGTTCACTTAACGCGGATTTCACTTAACGCGGGACCCTCTGGGTTCAATTGACCGCGTTAAGTGGGGTACAACTGTATCAAAGAAAGAATAGCTCCTTTCCCTCAGTAGTGCCTCCATGGGTGATGGTGTATATGGGTTTGCTTATGAGGCATTATATTTTTAAATTGATATAGGGTTAAAACCATAGTTACCATGATTAAGGGATGACTCTATTACAGTAGTTAAATGAATTTTTTTGCACAAGAAAGACATATATATATGCAGACACTGGTTAGGTGCTTTCCTGAATCCATTTAGGTAGTTTTGAAAACTTTATTAAGTGTATCAGAATGGATTTACATTCTTGCCCAATGGAAAGGTCAGGTGTATGAGTTGTGTTGGTGCATTGTAATATTAACAGTTTGTCTGTAGTAATGTTTGAAAAATTGTTTTATCATGAAATTTTGTTTATACTTTACTGTATTATTTTTTATTCCACTGTTGTGTAAGGGTAACAGCGGTAAAACACATATATCTCAACAATATGTCAAGGGTTTGAGTCTCACTTGGCCTGGAAACACGTGAAAAGAGATGTTATCCAGTGTGACCCTACCAAACAACACAGGTTTCCTCCATGCTCTCCATTATACAGGTATTCCTCACATTATGGACACTCAGATTGAAGAAATTCAAGACTGTTCAATGTACTATGTTACCCTTGTTCAAGATGAATGGAAAGAGGCTTTCAAATGAAAGCAGTGGTGCTAAAAGAGCCCATAAAGGAATTGTGTTGATTTTAAAACTTGATGTTTTATGGAGTTTGATGCTGGATAAAAACTTAGCTAGATTGCAAAAAATATTAGGGCTTGCTAAGTCTCCCAATAATTCCCATTTCACCACCTTACCTCACGCAGCACTCAACATCATTTTTGGCGAGTTAAATTCAAGTGTTTTGTGTACAGTACTGTATTTATTATCATATTACTGTATATCATAAAATAATCGATGTATGTATTTAAAAATGTTTATTTTCATTCATAAGTATGCTTGTATTACTCCTTTTTGCCAAAAAAGTTTCATTAAAATGCATATCCAATTATATAATAGAAGTCACTGGGAAAATGGGGTTCACATTCCGTAATTTCACTTTACAGTCAACTTTTCAAAGAAGAATCCATTCCATAACTCGGGGAATTACTGTACAGTACTAACACTGGATTGACCAACTGCTCAAACAGCTAGTAAGCTGATAAGTGGTGATATGATGGGGGAAATGTAGAAGCCTCATAGAAAGAAGAAAATTGATAGGGAAAAGTGAACAGGAGAGGTTGTAAGCATATAAAAATGATCCTACATTTGTTCATACCTTTCAATTGCACATGCTACAATATAATTTTCTATTCAAACTACTGTTAACAAAAACAAAGGGGATAGTCAACATACTGAAGTGATTTCATTGTTGCTGAAGTCTATGTATGGTACAGTTGTTGGTTCCAGTTCTTCACTGAGGCTGCCCAGCTTATTGTGTGAACAGTAGAGAGCAAACAGAGCAGGGAGGGAACCGGCCTGGAAACATTGTAAATATTAGTTGTGAAATAATTTTATAACTAAACGTAATGTTGTAGAGTATTGTATATATGGATCAAATGAATCTGAGCTAATCATGAAGTTCTTCAGATAAAAGGAAAAATTTACTTTTTAGTTGAAAAGTCGATGTTAATTTACCCGTAATTTTTCATAAAAATAAGAAGACTGGAAATTGGAAATGCCTTGTGAAATTTGTCACATAGAATGCTTACACCTGAGTAATTGAAAAGGTGAAAGCATCATTACCATTGCTAGAGTTTTCATGAATCACTTACTACATTATTTTCAAGAGTTGTGAACTCTGAGTTGTATTTGATGTAGAGGGATGTGAGCCCATTTGCTGTCTCCACACTGAACACATCTTTGTTTAGGTACTCCAGGCCTGTGAGTATTAATAGCTGTCTAGTACATCATAATAGGTACAGCAACAATAATAGAAAGAGCTCGAATAGCTTCTTTTTTTTATCTTTTTTCTTTCTTTTACATAGCACCATTACATTACAGTGACCCCTCCGTTAACGAACTCAATCCGTTCCAGAAGGTCGTTTGTTAACCGAAAAGTTCGTTAACCGAAACCATTGTTTCAATGGGTTTTTGGGTAATTGGTTCCAGCTCACCGAAAATTTCCTAAATTCAACAAAAATGGTAGAAAAGTTCACTTACTTTGAGGTGTGTATGTAGAAGGCTCCTGGATGATGATGATGATGATGGGATTTAGAATGGGGTTGGAGGAGAAGGAAAAAGAGAAGGCATTGGGGTGGAAGAGAAGTCACCCCGTGGCACCATTTCACCCATAAAATTTTAGCTCTCTTGGTGTAATTCAAGATTATTTTCTTTAAATCAACACTGCACTGCATTTATATTGTCAATATGTAAATTATATTTCAAAATGACCAATAATTTGCTTGGAAACGCAGAAAAAAAGCGTTTAGTTGAAGAGAGTCTCAAGCAAGATGTTACCTCCAGTGAAAACAGAGAGAGACTAACTCCTCTTATGCTGTGTTAAGAGGCTGGATGCCGCGCATTAAACTAGTCACTTTACCTTCAATTATGTTCAATAATTGTTAAAATGACTAAAAAATTGAATATTAAACTTTTAAAATTATTGAATAGTATAAACTTCTTGATATTTACTAAAATAGTAAGGAATTTAAGCCCTAGAACCGATTAATGTATTGGCGGATTGATACTAAAGCTGGTTGCCCAGTCAGTGCAAGCGAAAACATGTTGAGGTCGGTTTGTAAGAACTTCGTTAACCGAATTTTTTTTCGTTAACCGAATTGAAGATCCTTATGGAAGGCAGTTCGTTAATCGAAATTACGTTAACCGAGGTGTTCGTTAAACGAGGGGTCACTGTATATAAATTGTAGCCAAATGAAGATTCATCTCGATTATTTTATTACACAGAATGAAATGAAATCCATTAGGAAATCAGTATTTGGTTACTAATTAATTTGTCATTAATTTTCTCACATTGCTTCTTTATAGTATATGTGAACAAAGGTAAAATGGCAAGTAACTGATGGTTCAAGTGGTCACTTTATAAAGGTACCTAATAATTTGTAGAAACTAAATTACAGTATTTTGTAAGGCAGTGATGCAGAGGGTTTAGATTCTAAGTGGTGCTGTGGGAGGTTGAACAAACTGTCAGTAGTACAAAGACTTCTGTATATTTTATGGTTTGTTGAAACATTACTTCGCATGTCATATGATGCTAACCTGTGTTATAAAAGCGGATGGCATCAATTAACACATCTGCAAATGCTGATGGTGGTAGATCTGTTAAATCAGGAGAGTAAATGATGTCCACGCTGCTTATGTAATCCAGCTGACAAAAGTACATTAAAAAATCAGTCCAAAGTAAATGAGTTCCCTGATTAAAGATCATTTAAATTTTGCAGTACGGTATACAGTAGTACCCCAATTTACACGGTCAATTGAACCCACAGGGTACCGCGTAAAGTGAAAACCGCGTAAAGTGAACAACAGAACATATGGGATTAATTCCAATAGAGACTGGCCCGACCCCCAAACTCCACTTTTTGACGGCACACAACTATGTTGTAGTAAAAATATTATCTTAACTTTATGATGGTATGCACACACAATTAATAATTAAGAGAAATATCAATAATATTAGTTTTTTTAACACTTACATTAGTAGAAAAGATGGCTGAGCACACAGGGATGGGGGGTTAGTTCCGAGGCAGAGGGCAGATTATTGGCCCTCACCTGTATCACTTGTATCAATTGTATCACTATCCACCACATAGGCTTGCAGGGCCTCTTTGTCAAACCCCTCAAAGTCCATATAAGTCCATATCCTCACTATCACTATCACTGACTTAGGCCGGCTGTGGTGGGTGGCGGGTGAAGAACTCGGTAATGTTTTGATGACTGGGCGACCTTGTGCGCATCCTGCCCGCGCCGCTTCCCGCGTATATGAGTAGATGCACTGCAGAAAGTGAAAGTTCAGTTCTGGCGAGGCACCGCGTAAATGAGAAATCGCGGAAAGTGAAACCGCGTAAAGCGGGGTAATACTGTACTTATAATTTTAAAAGTTTGTTTATGCACTTATCTGAATATTATCTGATATGCATATAGCTGGTGTGCAGCACAAGGGATGAAAATAAAAGAGGGTCCACTAGGTCTGATAGCCATTTAGGAGCAGTGTGGCTACAGCACACTGTAGGCAAGAGATGGGGACTCGAGGCTGTGACTCAACTGGAGTCCTTAATTTGTTGACTTAAGACTTGACTTGGACTCAGATGTAATGTGGCTTGATATGACGAGAGACTTACCTCTCTTGACTTGCAACTTGACTTGAGGCTCATGATATTCATGCCATCTCTTTATGTAAATGTGCAAGTACATAAACTAGTTTAATGATTTCTTTTCAAATTTATATATATTGAGAGAAAAAGAGACAGATCAGTATTAAGATTTAAAAGTACAGTACAGTACAGTACTCTGTACACTTGATGCTCTTCCCAGAAGATATATGTCGACTTTGAATAATTTAGAAGTGTTTTTTACTTCCTGTCGACTATAGATTAGATCACTTAAAACTTGGTCTTATGTACACTCACGTGCCATTGTTTCGATGTACCCTCTACCGCTACTCCTGGCTCGACTCGAGTGAAGTCGTAGTCAGGGCTGCAAACTGAACGGTCCCTCTTGTAAAGTGATGTTAAGTATAGTAATGGTAAATAAAGTGTCATGAAGTCACTAAAAAACCTGTATCGTGCTTATATTCTCTCAAATACTACATCATGAGCTGTTATTCGTATAATACAGTGAAGCTTCGAGCTACCACATTGCACCATAGAACGATGGAGGGAGGGGGTGAGAGGGGGAGGGGGGCATTCGGTATGAAGCCAAGGCTACGACTTCCATCGAGATCGAGTGCATGAAACTATATATATATATATATATATATATACACACAGTTGTACCCCACTTAACGCGGTCAATAGAACCCAGAGGGTCCCGTGTTAAGTGAAATCCGCGTTTAGTGAACAACAGAACATGTGGGATTAATTCCAATAGAAACCGGCCTGACCCCCAAACTCCACTTTTTGAAGACACATAACTATGTTGTAGTAAAAATAACATCTTAATTTTATGATGGTACATGCACACAATTAATACTTAAGAGAAATAGAGAAATACAGTCGCCAAGTTAATGTCCATTCAAATAATGGACTCAACTCCCTCCCCCTCTCACACTACACAGCCGGCTAACAGATGGTCGGTCGGTCCCTCCCTCCCCCCCCCACCCCCCACCAACCGTCCCAAGGAGATGTGTGGGATAACCTCAAACTAAAGTTAGGAAAATATAATTGACATTGTTGGATTCCTTGTAAGACCAGGAATATTTTGAATATAAATGTCATATATTTTGGACAAAAGATAACATAGTTACCTAGAGAAAAAATTTTATCTAAAAATTGTAAGTTTAAAGCAAAATATATGATGTTTATATTCAAAATGATCACCAAATTATAAGAATTCCAGTAATGTAAATTATATTCTGACCGGGTAATTTGTATGAATTTTATGAGCTAAAACAAATATCTTCAGTTAATAAAAAAAAAAATAATCTTCACGACACTATCTGTCAATCAATGTACCCCACCTTGCCTCCCCCCTCTTCCAACCGCGCGGTCAGTCCCAACCCTCCCCCCCACCCCCCACCAATCCTCCCTTCCAGAGTTTTTAACATTTAGTATTAAATAATACCTCAGATTAAAGTTAGGATAATATAATTGACATTGCTGGATTCCTTGTAAGACCAGGAATATTTTGAATATAAATGTCATATATTTTGGACAAAAGATACCATAGTTACCTAGAGAAAATTTTTTATCTAAAAATTGTAAGTTTAAAGCAAAATATATGATGTTTATATTCAAAATGATCACCAAATTATAAGAATTCCAGCAATGTAAATTATATTCTGACCGGGTAATTTGTATGAATTTTATGAGCTAAAACAAATATCTTCAGTTAAAAAAAAATAATTCTTCACCGGGTAACAGATGGTCGGTCGGTTGGTTGGTCCCTCCCTCCCCCCCACCCCCCACCAACCGTCCCAAGGAGATGTGTGGGATAACCACTAAATTTTAATAAATAATACCTCAAACTAAAGTTAGGATAATATAATTGACATTGCTGGATTCCTTGTAAGACCAGGAATATTTTGAATATAAATGTCATATATTTTGGACAAAAGATACCATAGTTACCTAGAGAAAAATTTTTATCTAAAAATTGTAAGTTTAAAGCAAAATATATGATGTTTATATTCAAAATGATCACCAAATTATAAGAATTCCAGCAATGTAAATTATATTCTGGCCTGGTAATTTGTATGAATTTTATGAGCTAAAACAGGCAGTCAGGCAGGGTGGCTGGTGGGGCAAATCTAAAAATAGCATCTCGGACACTCACTGCGTATATGTGGAAAAAATCCGTGTTAAGTGAAAGTTCAGCTTTGGCAAGGCACCGCGTATATGCGAAAACGCGTTAAGTGAAACCGCGTTAGGCGGGGTAAAACTGTATATATATATATATACATATATATATACATATATATATATATATATATATATATATATATATATATATATATATATATATATATATATATATATATATATATATATATATATATATATATATATATATATATATATATATATATATTAAACTAAACAAATATAGAAAAAGGCTGCTCTTTAGTTTTAAATACTAATGATATGTTGATTAAGAATATAGAATTGGAAGCATTAAAAATAATGAAAAGAACTGCAAAACTATACATGGCTCCCTCCAAGTGTGGGAATTTTAACTGTGGGGAACGCAATTATGCACATCAATGCCATGCAACCCAAATTCAAAATACACAGGCATAAATTTCCATGTGTCATGGTCGAGTGGGGGAAGGAGAAAGGAGAGAGAGAGAGAGTGGAAGTGAGTAGAGAATCTGGCTGTTGATTGGCTGAGTGGCCACTATCAACCAATAAGAGACGAGGGCGTCACTTCCTGGCTTGGCCGTGACGTCACCAATCCCAGTCCTCTCCTCAAGACATTACAGCAGCTTGCTTTTTCTTGTATTTTTGAGGTGTTTTTGGCTGCTACAGCCTTCATGGCTACCCCGACTTACTGCTGTTGGGACTCCAGCACCTGCCCAGCCAGGCAGAAGAGTGAAGTCAATGACCCTGGCACACAAGAAGGAGATAATAGACTGACTGGACAATGGCAAAAAAATGTTTGTTCTTCTTTTTTAAGGGCTTATTTCTGTTTTATTATTCACCTTTTATAACTAGGGAACACATATTTAACTGAAGGTAACTTTCATAGAGGTTATGTGCAGAAAAAGTGCCTTTAAAAGACCACTTTTGAGCTTGGTGTGTATCTGGAAGAGTCTCGGAACTTTTTTTTAGTACCCAAGTATGCACTGCTCCATTGGCACCAATTACCCGCATGCTTGGGGGGAGCACTGTACTATTTTACCTAAAAGTATTTATCATCTTAAATATGGTAAAAAACAACTGGCTAAGCAAGATATTTTTGTTAAATTCCCGATCAGTAAAATAATTGATAATGGCATACCCCTAAGTCAGTAAAGATGGTCGCCACCTCCTCCCAACCAGTCACACCTCGACACTGTAGGGCTGGAGCACCATCAGGATCATCATGACACTGACAGGGGCCGAGGTCCTCAGGGGGGGGACAACCAGCCAAGCATCCAACAATAATAATAGCCAGCAGAACCTGAATGACCTGTATCATCCTTGAGAAAAGAGAAAGACTGAAATTCATGTTCGGGGTAGTTCTTCTTAAACTCGTAGCCTTTTATAAGTTGAATTATGGAGAATATTATCATTAATTTGCTACTAAAGTTCCCTGGGATCAAAATCAGTTTCAGTGATGGAACAAGGAAAAGTGTACAATGTACAGCACTGTGCAGTATTCAAATTACTTGTGGTTATTGGGTTTTTAAGTGTTTGATCAGTAGATTATATTTACATATGTAATGACTGAAATGGTTAGAAATTTTTCTTAGGTTTTTTAAAATTAAGATATTGATTGTGTGTTTTGATCTTCATTCTCTCTTTCCATTTGTCTATGCAGATGAATTCTATGTAATGAAAAGAACCTATTTGTTCATCTTGGTGGCTCAGATTATTCCATAAAAGCACAATAATTTGATAAATGAACAGCTGAAAGGAAATGTTTACATATAGATTTTCAGTACAGTACAGTATATATGGTATAGGGTACAGTATATATGGTACATGGTACAGTATATAGCTTTGTCTTTGGTCTCATTCACAATGCAGCTTGACTGTATAATATAGTTTAGAGTCTTGACATTCAACACTATAGTAATGGTTGCCCCTTGTGTAACGAGGATGGCCGACCCAAGGGCCACCTAGGCATGATTTGTTTAAGGTGTACAGTAGAAGCTGTCGCCAGCACAACAACCACACCCTGAGTTAGTGAGCTGCATGACCCAGTGTTAAGGAATAGTCCGAGAAGCCCAAACATCTCAGCAACTGCACTGGCTAACCATTATCCTGGAATACAATCCGCAAATCGATTAACATCAAGGTCCCCAATTACTGCTGTGTAGACTGAGGCAAATGGCGTAAAAAACCTTGCCCATAGTTTCACCCTGCCCGGGGACCCAACCCAGGTCCGCTCACTTGCGAGGTGAGCATGCTGACCATTACACCACAGGTCGCCACACACTAATCTTATGTACAAAGGCTATTAAAATATTAATAAATTTACCTGTAAATTAAGTTAGAAATTTTGTCACTAATGTAAATACATTTTTTATTTTTTTTATTTTATGGGCATTCAAAGTTTGTAGTGAACACCACCTGCTATAAAACACATTGTATATAGTACAGTACTGTATACTTTATTTATCTACAAGTAATGCAGAAGATTAATACAGTACTAACTTGTTCATAGTGAAGTAATTCTGCTCAGGACTGATCCTGTACTGAGTGAGGTACCGTGTAGTACTGCGTCTTTCTCCAAGTTGTCCCCTAAATTGAAGACATTCAAAGCAGTTTCATATTTACCAGGTGTTTTTTCTTTTATTTTGTGCTTCTGTTATATTTCCAAGGCTTTTGTGCATTGTTTTTGACATGATAAAAGGAAAATAAGTACAGTATGTATAATTAAATCTTTTAATATTTTATATTGCCTGTAAAAGTTAAAAGAAGAAATTGTAGGGAATTATATTCATTAGTATCCCCACCACTGGTCATTCCCATGGGGGTGAGAATTTCTGCACCAGATGTGAACCTTCTCACCCACTTAACTACAATATCTATTTTTAGACTATATATAGACCCTCGCTCCAAGACTATGTGGTAACACAAACTGTGTGGACAGAATCTTATGGTCCATTTAGATACCCACAAGATGCTACAAATATGAATTGTCAAAATCAAAATTACTTCTGTACTGTATAGTAAATCATTAAATTAATTTTGATCACATGCAGGACTTGACCCCACCCCCCCCTCCCCTCCTCACCCTCACTCTCTCCTTCTATTTGGGTGGGGGCTAACACTTCAACCTTATTGTATTGTATAGAGTTATTAAAAGGAAAAGCTGTCACACTACAAAGAGTGCATGAGAGTGAGAAGGATTAATAAAAAAATGTTTGAAAGGAATCTGAATGTCAATTTGACTTAGTGCAAAGCAAAGCTGAAGGGGAAAGGAGATGTGAGTTTGGGACAACTGAGAAAAGTAAGGTTTGGAATGTCTGAGAGAGCAAGAATAGAAAATGTAATGATGTTGAGTCATGGAATGTGGAGTTGTATGATAGAACAGGAGGAGATGGTGGGTTGTAGTCAATACAGTTACTCTGGGGAATGAAATGATGCAAGTGTTTAGGAAGTATTTTGTGAAGCTGGTTGTGAGGAAATATGGAGTACCAAAAGTGAATGGAAATGGACAAAAACAAATCAGAAATGTTTTCTGGGAGGGGATTGATAGTGGGGAGTGTATGGTTAAAAAATAATAAAATAAAAATTAAATGTAAATACCTGTATAGGCAGGATAATTGAAAAATAGAGAATTATTAGACTGTACTCTCATCTACTGTAGAGTAGAGATGACTTTTTTTTCTTTTTTTGTGAGTTAAGGAATTAACATTTCTCTGAATTATGCTTCTCAGTAGCCTACTACAAAGTTGAAATTTATTAAAGTTCTCCACAATTTCATTCAGAAATTATGCAATGATTGTGTGGCTTTGGGAAAGAAACAGTAAAGGTTCTGCCATCAATTGTCTTCTCAAGTCGGGGTGCATACTGTATTGCCTGTTGGCACATTTAATTCCGCTTCTCCCAATGTCAAGATGGCTCTGTATAACAGGGGCACCTCCTGAATTGTCAATAGGGTCAGTAGGTTGTAAATGATGTGTTGATTGTGAAATCTCATTTCATAGCTTGAGACCAAACTGGGTGGAACCCAATCAGCCCTTAGTTGCTGTTATAAGGGTTGAGTGTGAGTTCTTACCACCTAGACTTGGCTGACTGGATAATGTGGGTAGTCTGAACTAGGTTATAAAATTTATTTCAGGATTAAACCATTAATTTTGTTATTTTTATAAAATGCTGTTATGCATTCTCTTTCAGGAGATATTCTTGTAATGGACGAAGAAGGTTACTTGTACTTCAAGGATCGTACAGGAGATACATTCCGCTGGAAAGGTGAAAATGTGGCAACTAGTGAGGTGGAAGCTGTTGTCTCCAAAGTGGCAGGTCATGCAGATGTTGTGGTCTATGGAGTTGAGGTGAACACAGTCTGCTTTTGTTGTACTGTACAGTGTTGTATTCCATGTGTATATATTTGATAATTAACAATTATATTATATTTTATTTTCCAGAGTTTAGGTACAATAATTGTTAATCTTAGTACAGGTAATGAAATGATACTCATATTGCATTCTGCTGTATTTACTAAGTAGGGAAAGAACAATACAGAATTTGACTTTTCTAGAAAATCATAAAAACTATTTGATAGAAATTTAAGAACAGTGAAAGAGTATAGTACAGACTAGTATTTGATGAATAAAAGGTTTGTTAGAATAAGATCCCAGAATTTTGGTACAGTAAGATGTGAACATTAGTACAGTAGGGTTGGAGGTTAGGAGATATGTTACGTACTATAAATTATGTGCAGGAGTAGAAGGAAGTTACCACAAGGAGAGATGATATAAGCCATGATGCTCCAGAAAAAAAATACGAAAGTGAAAAATATGGTTAGGGTGGTTCATGAGTTAGTGGAGTTGAGACAGCAGTTTAATGTGTAATCAGAAAGATTATTGCATAATGCTGACATATCACAAAAAACAATGTGGGTAGTCACAATAAGGACACTGACATGAAGATTAATTCTTTCCGATTAATCATACCTTATGGGTACTGACATAACTGTTGATAATTTCCAGTTGCTGATAATGGGTCATAGTCCACCAAGCTGTTAATGGGTACCTGACTTTAAAGATGGGGAAGTGAAGGTGATAAGTGCAGTGCCAGCCTTACTTCCTCCTTGTGTACTGAAGGGGTAGTGTACAGTGTGATGTATCCACACAGTCTTTAATAGGCTGTCAGGTTTATGAGATCTTCTTTTGTACTGCAGAGGTGCTGAAACAGGGTACAGGGGGTCCCAAAGTTACGAAAGTCAGAAATGTACGTAAGAACACATACCATATGTGCTCTATATCACAGCTCAAGTCCTTTTATACATGTTGAATCACTTAATTTAACAGAAAAGAAGAAATTTAATGACAAAATAGTTAAAGGAAAGTTAAAATTAGAGTTTACCACTTACCTTGAAACCTTGGGTCTGGCTGATTTTCCACCCGTATTACTAACAATCTTTCCACTTCAGTTAACAATCCACTTCATTGTTTTGTTATCACAGTTGAGTGCATTGGTGTAGATCCTTTTACATATTTAAGAATTTTCTCTTTGTTTTTCAAAATTGTTCTGATCGTTGACTGACTGAAGCCAAACCCTTTACCAATGACTGAGGGTGTTTCGCCTTTTTCAGAATGTTTAATTACATCAACTTTCACTTCCATGGTAATTGTATTCCTTTTCTTGGATGCACTACTATCACTTATATCAGGTTTGCATTTGGTAGCCACGATGAGGGCAGAAAAATAGTTAATAAGCAAAAAAACAACAGTGTGCCCTTGATCACACACATTACTGAGGTGAAGATAAGGTGTACTGACGCTCCCTCAAGGCACGTGGCTGGGCGACGCATTTCTCCCCACCCGCCACTCTGTATGTTAATGCTATGAACCAGTTGTACCTATGTTGGATTCTTAAAATAATTGACCTTATGGGACCTCATACATATCGGCGGGTGTTCGTAAGTCGGACATTTGTAACTCGGGGACCCCCTATAATTATTTCTAGTTCCTCATAATTTAGGAGCACTGACACAGTAGTTGACTACTTCAGGTTCCTGGAGCTGAGGGCCGTGCAGGCATGGCAGCCATTTTAGATCCTGAGGAGAACCTAAACTTGGAGCAACTTTATTCAGGGGTTGTGAAGGCTCTTGCTGCATATGCTCGTCCATTGTTTGTCAGAACTGCCAAGAAATTGGATATGACTGGTAAGGTTTTAGACTTTCATCATCACACTTTAAAGATTGTATTTTTGTGTAGTGCATGTTACTAAGAATCACTTAGTAACACATATTCTTAATTGCTGTCATTTCTTCTTTCTAGCTGCCTTGTGTACATGAGTATTTATATTTGTTCTTAATTTTTTCTTCTTTTTACAAGTCACTGTAAGAATATGTGAAGTAGAGCTACATATTTGATTCTGGGATTACAGGATGATATCTGTCTCTTTATATGTAAAGGAATACATTTTGTTATCTGAGTTCTGTGTTAGGAAAAAAATGTTTGTCATTTTTTGAAAACTGAATTGATAAAAGTTTGATTTTATATCTCCCCAAACAACAACAAAGAGTTATTGATTGAAGAAGTGGGAGGTTTGATTGACGTTCAATGGAATGGCCTCCTCAGACAATGCTTTTGAAAATAGTTTGAAAAGCTAATAGAATTTTTAAACGTGTTTTGCTGACATGTTACAACTCTTCAGGTATGCGAGCTGGATTAGGTGTAACAGGTAATCAAATAAAACAATAATAAAAAAATAAATGAAGGCTGGTGCCAGAACTTCCCACTAGACATAGTCAAATTACTTTGCTGTTAAATGGAATAATAAATTTTTTCAAACATTATATAAATTCTGCATTACTTTTCAGGAACTTACAAGCTTAAGAAGGTGACCATCCAAAAGGAAGGCTTTAACCCAAATATCATCCAGGATAAGTTGTACTTCTTGGATGTTAAGGCGAAGGCATATGTACCTCTTACTATTGATCTTTACAACAAGATTATCAATGGGGAAATCAGAATTTAAGTTACAGGAAAAAGAATCGCTGCCACTGTGTAAAAGTAAAATTTTCCTTGGACACGTCATTTTTGTAAATGAACATCTTGTTTGTAATTTACAGGAAAATTTAGCACAGGGAAAACAAAGATGCTTTGAAACCTTTGTACTTGTAATGACTGATATATTATGATCATTTGATCTTCTAGCTCTCCAATTTTTTAAATACTGTATTGATTAGAGTGTATGAGTCCGACATATATGCATTATGGTATACTGTACAGTACATAAAAAAACAAGTTCTAATGGAATCTTTAGGATGAACATAATGAAATAAGGGTAACCATGTTGCATTTAGATGTAGCTACTCCAGATGCTGTAACTTAATACCTGCTTCAGGTGACTCACATATTACCAGCCAAACTCTTCTGTTTGAAAACCCAGGGCCTTTGATCTTGATGAATTTTCATCGCTGCTGAGCCCGTAGAAAATGGGACTTGGAGGTGCCAACTGCCACAAAGGCTGAGTGCTAGAGATTCTTGCTAGCACACTAGTCATATACTCATGACCCATATTTTTGTCTGTTACAAACTATCAATTCATTAAGTCAGCTCTCAGTTCCAGTCATTTGTGCAAAGTGAACAATTGCTTCACTGCTTGCCTACACCTAATGTTGAGTGCTAAGGGCAACCCTTCATTCATTTAAGCATTTTTTTTTTACAGGATTTAGCTGCAAAATACTGTCTACAAGTTTAATATTAGTGATGCATGTATTGTTGTATGTTTCAAGAATGTTTCCAACTGCTTAATGACTCGGCGTGAGGCTAGCTAGCTGATGTGTTGGTATGTGGAACCATACAACCCAACACTATGCTAAATGCTGGTGTTTGGCCTTAGGCTTATAAAGGGATACTTTTCTCTATATGACAAAGACTTTTTGAACTGGTAGAGTTTGTTTACATGCTTGGCAAACTGGAAATGATGTTCACCATTCTCTTTGCTTGATGATAGCAGTTCATTCTCACCTTGGGATACAGATCTATGAATATTTTAGTCTGTCCTTTGAGCCATTGGTCAAGATTTGGGGTAATTTGATCATATGTTTGTCTAGGCCATCAAACTAACTCTCTGAGCTGTTTTCATTGATATTCTAACCTCAGGTTAATCACATCTTCATTGGCTTTCTAGTGGAAACAGGTCCTGGCAGTCAGTCCTGCTATGTCATTATGGTACTTGGTGCTGGGATAAACTAATTATTCTCTAGGATTGATTAATATCATATTTCTTACTATTGTTTTTAATAGAATTGTTTCACATGTAAGATGCATAGTTCCACTAGCCTATGAAGTCTATATTTGTCCCTTTCCTTCTCTGTATGTAATTCTCTTCAGAATATGGGTCACCCAAGCCATATAGATCCTAGATATCCATTTTATAACCACGTCTGGATTTAATGGCTCATTTACCCTTCCTCTTCCCATGGGATAACATTTGACATAACCTGGAACTGAGGATGACCTGATGAAATGGCCAAACCAAATGAGGGTAAGACTCTTTACCCTGCAGGTTTGAGTGGCAGCTGTTGCTTCCAAGATTTCCCCCCCCCCCCTTTTTTTAAGCTATGGTTTTGAGCTAATTATTCAGTTAATTCTTACCACCAAGGGACCTGGTATTTCAACACAGACTTTGTCTGTTACCGACAGTAAGTGAATTGCTCAATCCAGGTTTGGTTACAAAATGGGACTCTAGCATCCCTCCTTTATTTCTCGGTAGTTGATATAGGCTTTATTCCCCATCAGGTTCAAAGTAAGGTTGCTACACAGCTTTTAATAAACATATACTCCCTATATAGTGTTCAGAATCCCAGGAGGGATGATATATATATATATATATATATATATATATATATATATATATATATATATATATATATATATATATATATATATATATATATATATATATATATATATATATATATATATATATATATATCATGTAAATTCACAATGAAAACGTGGATAAGATAAATCTTGATAAAATCACACGGGAAAATGGAAACAACGGAGTACCTTAGCTTTCGTCTTTATTCAAGACATCTTCAGAGGCAACTGGATTACATGGACAGAGAGAGGCTTAAATATACAGGGTGACCTAAAAACATGAGGTCAGGTCATAATGATGACATCCACTAATCCCCACACCAACACAACCGTAGAGGAGCTTAAGAGAAGGGTGGTGACGTGACTAGACAGGTCAGGTCAGAAAAAAGGGACCCACAAAATAACTATCATACATCAAGATCAAAGGTTTTCAAAGCATTTTTAACCTTGGGCCACTGACAAATAAATTTATGTAACATTATCAGTTTTGAACTGACCATCACTAAGGTTTATTGATTTAATTCCTTAATCAAACTAGCTTCAACCAGAAGTCTTTCTGTGACACAAGATGATTTGAATACTTCTAAGCTTTTTTCCCAAGCAATGGGGTGATTATTATTCCTAACATGAACGAACAAGGCACTGCTTTCAGATGCAGTTCTGATATTATACTTATGTTGTTTGATTCTGAGCTGCAGTGTTTTTCCTGTCTGACCTACATAATTACAATTACATTTGCTACATGGAATACAATAAACACTTCCATTTACATTCAAACTTGGGCTATTCCTTATTAACATATTGGTAATGGTTGAGTCATACTTGAAAACAACATTAATATTTAGAAGCTTGAGGGACCGAACTAACGGGACAAATTCATCACGATAGGGCAGAGTCAAAATATTCTTAAGTGTAGGAACTTGTCTGGTTAGAGAGGAATGAAAGGATTTTTTAGCCCTTTTAAAGCAACGATCAACAAACACAGAAGGGTACCCAAGTTTCTGTGCAATAGAACGAATGTGTTTAAATTCATCGTCAATAAATTCAGAGTCACAAATACGCAGACATCTTAGGAACATAGCAGAAAAAACTGACATTTTGGTAGACTCAAGGTGATTGGATAAAAAGTGAATGAAACTGTCTACCTGTGTGGGCTTTCTATATACCTTAAATTTATAGTTTTGGCCATTTCTCATGATAAGCATATCAAGAAATGGAAGGGATTCATTTATTTCTCTTTCAATTTTGAATGTGATACTAGGGACAATATTATTAAGCTTGTCTAAAAATTCCAATGGGTCACTGTTTTTAGGCCAAAGACAAAGAACATCATCTACATATCTATACCAAGGAGGAATAAAGTCCACTATATTGGGTAGTAATCTAGACTCAAAAAACTCCATATAAATACAGGCTAGAGGAGCAGAAAGACAATTACCCATGCTCATGCCAAATACTTGCTTGTAGCGCAATAGATATATATATATATATATATATATATATATATATATATATATATATATATATATATATATATATATATATATATATATATATATATATATATATATATATATATATATATATATATAATATCAATCATATTAATAATGATTGAACAAAATTTTTTTGGGTGAATAGTCTAAGATTTAATTAATATGACCACACCTTAGCACCAATTAATTAGTGAAATCGCTATCCTGGTTTGAATTGTTTTTGGCTGTGTACTTGTCTTTTATAATTTTTATTTGGAAATATTTAAACCTTTTTAAACAATTCTCTGAGGTTGAGATGTTTGTTACAAATCAAAATTTTACCCCTAAAAATGTGTTTTTTGTCTTGTTTACATTAGTAAGATAAGTTAACTTAGGCTAAGAAGTAATACTTTCCAAAAGATTAAATATGGTTGTGCAGTATTGTTAAGGGCTTTCCCCATACTTGTAGCTAAAGCTAAGCAAAATTAGAGGAAATCAGGATAAAGTTAGACTAATAGTAGAGCATAAAAGTAATTACAGAATAATGAAAAGTATGTGGAAAAAAGTGAAGCTGTTTATACACACAGCTTCACTCTCTTCCACTTACTTTTCATTAATACTGTAATTACTTTTACTCTCTACTCTTAGGCAAGTGAATAATTGAAAAAGTACAATGACCATGATGTACAGATTATACTCTGGGTCATATGTCTGAACTGAAAACTGCTGGTTTGAAATGCAGTGGGTACCATTAACTATGTTTATTGTATAACTCTGTAGGTGTCAAAAGTAACACACAAAATATATTGTTTAGGAACATCACAAGGAAACAAATAAAGGGAATACTAGCTGCTTTCACTGTTGGGTGCTACTGTATAGTTTTTGAGTTGTTGTTTTCTTGAGATGTAAAGATGAAATCTCACATTCACAGTACAGTACTGGTGTTGACCATTATACATATAATTGTTGTACGATCAATCAGTTTTACGATCTAACGAAATTAACTCCAAATACTCCTATGCAATGACTGAAATCAGATTTACGATGCTTGTTGCCCGATGGCTACCCGAATTGTTTTCCTGCATTGTCACTGCTATGAAAAAGTGATGAGCAATATCTCTCAATATACTGTAACGAGATATGGCACAACCTCCGAATGGTAACACATGCCACCCACACAGGATATGTAGGAGGCTCTGTCAGCTTTCAGTAACTGCCTAGCCGAACTGTGTCACATCGCCCAGAGAATGTTTTGCGTGTGGAAGAAGCTATTTTTTGTACATAAAAGGTGAAGAATAAATAAAAATAATAATAAAAAAAAAGTGCTGCATTGCCATTTGGCAATCGTTTCACTCCATATGGAACACGATTTAGCGAGCCAAGATCTCCCACTCCATTCCACCTTCCCCTGCTCTGTGTTAACTGCTGCACACATAAGAAATTTTTATTCTCTAAGTTTTTGACCTTATGATAATTATTTAATAATTTTTTTACATTCTATATGAAAGATTGTTAGCACGTAACAAAGTTTAAAACAAAAGGATTAACAAATGTCTACCCGAAATTACGAGTTGAAAAATAACTGCCGAGTGCAAACTCTGGTTCTTCATGGTCTCAGGAACGGAACCTGTTTTCCCCGTAAGTTATTAATATCGATATATGATCAATCACCTTACAATGGCTTTTCAAAGTCCCTAACTCCATCATATAATGGTCAACACCTGTATTATGTTAACCCCTTCTCTACACAAGCTGAAAACAAGGTACAGGGGACCCCCCAAATTCGCGGGAGTTAGGTTCTCAAAATGGCTGCGAATCGCCAAATCCGCAAATAACATTTGCTGACTGATGAGGGGGGGGGGGGAGTACATTTTTACTTGTGTACAAAGAAATGCATATTCCCTTAATGTGTTTGCCCCGAGGACAATTATTTCTTTTACCTGTATTGTATATACAGGTATGTGTAGACACACACACACAAAACACATACAAATAAATAATAATGGGAAAATACTCTCACAAATAATAATGCACAAATTTATTAAAAATGTGAGTCTACCCTCAAGTCTGTGCTCTATTAATAAAACACGGACTTGAGGGTAGACTCACATTATTAAGAAATTTGTTTCTGATTATTTGTGAGAGTATTTTCCCTTTATTATTTATTTGTATGTGTTTTGTGTTGTGTGTGTCTACACACACACACATATTTACAATGCAGGTAATGGAAATTACTGTCTCTAGAACGAATGGCTCCTTGTCCCAACCGCAAAAATGCCGGAAACTTTAAAACTACCCACAGACATTCTTGGGTACATCCAGGGTGTCATCCGCGAATAATAGAGGACCACAAAATAAAAATCCATTGTTGGGTTTGATGTGGGTACCATGATTTAGTATGTGGTAAAAAGGGGATTAAGAATGTGTTTTATTTTGGTATCTAGTAACATATGTTCACTTTTTTATACACTATGCTTGGATATATTTCTTTTAAAGTTTATTTTCATATTTCTTTACAATCAAAGGTAATGTTTTATTTTCATTTAATGGTAAAACAGTACAGTATTGTATAAATAAGCATAAAGAAAATTAGTTAAAAGGTGTAAACAGTGACATGCACTGCATACTGTACAGTATTGTTTTATTAAATATATAAAAAGTATGATATGACTATTAACTTTGTGTGAAAGATAGCTCAAGATATTCAGCATAATCATCTATGGTGGAGTTGTATTGGGGTTCAGAGCTTATATATATATATATATATATATATATATATATATATATATATATATATATATATATATATATATATATATATATATATATATATATATATATATATATATATATATATATATATATAATTTTTTTTTTTTGTCTGGGCCAAAATTCAATGTCATACCAACCTTAAACCCATAAACTTGAAAAAAAAATTAAGTGTTGGAGAGAAACATACAGTGATATCCCCGTTAGCTGGAACAATTGGTGCAGAGCACTTCTGGGAATGAGAGATTTCCAGGTAACAAGGCAACCGCTCAAAGCCGGAAAAAAATCCCTCGTCCTTGTAATTTTCCGGGTAACGCAAAAATGATATCTGAAGTTCCAGAAAATGCACCTGATTTTCATCGCTCAAACCCGGAAAAAAACTCCCCCATCCCTGGAATTTTCCGGGCATCGGAAAAATTTTCTCAGAAGTTTCTGGAAAATGTGCCCCTCGGAAAATCGTTCCCAAAGCCATAATTTTCCGGAAAATTCCAGCTTTGTGAACGATTTTCTGTGAAAATTTAAATTCCGGCTATCAGAGAGTTCCGGGTTTGAGGGATTCCAGCTAACAGAGATATTACTCATCCAAAATAAACTTCAATATTTGTACATGTTTAAATTCAGGGGATCAAGGTTGGTATGACACATATTTAGGCCCATAAACATGCTTTAAACATCTTCATTTTACAAAAATTTCGAAAATGACATGACATGACCCCAAATGCTACTTTATATGCTAATTCTTCCAGCATTGTCCAATAGGGATTGTAGCCCCCCCTCTATCAGAATTCTGTCTTCACTTTCAAAAAAATTTTCAATCCTTCCACAATTTTCATCCCCAGACTAGTTTCTTCATTTTCACAGTAGCTTTATAACCTTTTGTCAAGTTTTGTTACAACTTCTTTCTTCACTTTGAGGATAGTTAGATACATTCTACTGAGATTAAAACCGCTTTTAATGACTGCATAATCTTCCTCCCACTAGCTTCACTGAGCCTTTGGTTCATTTAAAACAACCTGGGTCACTTGTACACATCCATCGAATTTACTCACTTTTTAATCACATCTAGAGGTTTAACAAGAACTTTTACCAACTCACTGTTTCTGAAGTGAATGTTAAAGTTCACTGAACTCCTTGTTGCTATTTTACTTGATAACAAACCAAAATCAAAGTGTGAACACATTTTTAGTGTAGTGTGCATGTATCAGTTTTGGTTTGTAGTAAATGGGTAATATATGAATATTTACAGTTATTTTTATTTATTATTTGAGGGGAGAAGGGTAATAATAATTTGGTGTCAGGAAAATCATGAATACTGAGATATTTTGCAAATGTTTGCTGAAATACTTAAAACCTCATTACTCATACAGGTCACACAGTGTCTTGAAATGCCCATATATCATGGAATTTTATTTTTTGACCTTGAATTATGCCTTAAAAGGTCATTCCATATCAATATTATAGAAATAAATCAAATTGGTGAAACTCATTTTGATTTATCCTTCTGTCAATAACCTAAGGAATTCTACAGATTTTAATTTGCCAGATATAGTTTAACTTCATAGTATTGGTAGGAGTCAAGAAAGATAAAAGATGAGAGCTTTTAGGTGTGGTAGATGCTATTGGGAGATATCATTCATTCTGCCCTGATGTAGGGGAGTGAGACATGTGTCAGTAGTATAATGATGTTGAGTAGCTTTTGAGGATGGAGGTTCTGCTGATACATGGTGTTAGGCTTTATGAACTAAAAGATAAACTAAATTGAAATCATGAGCTACGTTTTGGAAGGGGAAGACCAGTGGAGAACACATCTTTTTATAACATGTTACGGCCCCCCACTTTTCACAGCTGGTTACCAGCGGCCAGGTCGTATATACAGAAGCAGTAGGTATACCATATCGTCGATTTACCACTGGCTGTCCCGCCAGTCTCCGGTAATTTCCCAACGATCAGCATCAGTGTAGAGACCAACACAACAGGCAGGTAGATTTCCACCCAGTCACAGAAATACACTTGCAAACTGTAGTCTTCTTTAATTATCAATAAATTTTCACAAAACTGTTCACAGGGTATGCCTTTACCACTGGACTTCTCACTTTGAATATATACTGTCAGCACACTACCAGTGTACAATTCCCTAGTCTTTTCACGTTATATTGTTCACAATACTTGCACAACAATTATCTTCAGCAGTCCCTAGGCTTGTACTTTACATTCTGTGCAAAAACAATCGATTGACCTCCCCTAGACAGTTCGCTGCCACTTATATACCTCTTCAAATGCCCCTAGAACATCCTAGCATCATCAAGACATGCCTGGGAAGTTCTAGAATGTTCTATTCTAATCGAGGCTTACAATACATAAGTAAATCATAACAAAAATGATGCAATACATTCTATAAAATTCTTATAGGTAATACATCAATATGTACAAGAAAGTCTTCCCAAACTTGCCAAAATAACTGTTGCTTGGAAAAAGAAAATAATCAGAACACCTACTATAGTTCACAAAAATTATAATACTAAATTATGCCTCGGCATAACTTAAATTAATGAATGATTGCAAATGAGTCTTATGTTGCTCTTGATTCCTGGTACTCCATACTGAAGTAGGAAAGGGCTTCCATATATAATTTAATGCAAGTTTTGGAAATTGACTTACTGGGATGCATTATACAGTAAACTAGACAACCAATGGTAGTGGCATCTATCATCAAGAGCCACCACAAGTCATTGAAACATGACCATGGGATATCAGTTCTCAGAAATTGTCACAGGAATCTCAGATAAAATCTTAAATTCTCCAAGATAATGACTGCAAAGAAAAAGATTGGAAAAAATTGATAAATTTGGATGTTAAAAGAGACTGGATCAGTTAACCCTCTCATGGTCTTTCAATACAAATTGTGTCACAAAGCATTCCCATGCTGGCACAACTCCTCCCACTCAGCCCTATCAACCACGTAAGCACTTCGCACTAGCTTAGTGGGCTGGCAAATGCATCTGAGGGTGCAATTTGGGTCTGGATCGCTCTACCCATTGTTTTTAAAATGGAAAAACTGTTTCCTGTTATCGACGCAACCTGCATCGAAAGACTGTGAGGGGGTGAGATTTCTAACCATGGCCTGGAGTACCACAAGGTTACATGCAGTGTTGAGATGGTTTGGGCAGGCAGAAGATGGACATGGTACAAACAAATAAGGAAAATGGTAGAATAGAAAGAGAAAGACAAGTTGCAAAGTAGAAGGCACTCGGAGATCATACAGATGGGAAAATAGAGAATAATTAAAAAATACTAGATACTGTACTGTATGATGTAAGGATGTTGAAGTTACCCTGCTGTATGGTGACATTTACTCTAGTGAATGTGGTTGCAGATGTAGATAACAATAATTTGGTATCGATATTAATAGCGAGTGATAATTTGACACAGTACAGTATACAGTACTGTATAAGTAGATGATAATTTGGTAATTTATGAATGAATAACCTTATTAAATTTGGTATACAGCACTGGTGACAAATGAGGTATCTAATAATTCACTTTGTGATGTAAAAAAAGGTTACCCGGTAAGGATTAATACATTACCTCGAGTCTTTAATAAAAAAATTACAAATACCTCCACGCTTAATATAAATATTCTATTTACATTAAGTATATTTCCTAAGACAGGAAAGAATTAAGAAATACCAGATCTGTGAAACATGGTAAGCATTAAAACATTACCCCTTCCATGCTGTTGTACTTATGTGTTGGAAATTGCAAATGTTACCTAGTTAATGGAATTATCAGAGTGTGCAGGAAGGGATCAAGAAGCTGAATGGTTGCAGCAAATAACTACCTGGTATACCACAAGGGGTCACAGCTCAAGATTGAAGAAGCCACAAGTCCAGAAAACTGTGAGGGCAAACTTTTTCGGAGTGAGAGTTGTGAACTCTTTCAAGACCAGACTTGACCAACACTGCAGCAGGTTCAGGTACATTCAGGAGCCGGTGCATGCCCAGTACTTGCCAACAGTGCATAACAGAGATGTGACCGATCCTCCAAGCGGCTAACGAGCCGATCAGTGGTGAAGAGGATAAAAGTAAAGTATATATATATATATATATATATATATATATATATATATATATATATATATATATATATATATATATATATATATATATATATATATATATATATATATATATATATATATATATATATTGCATTATTCAAGTCTTATAAAAGCTGCCTTGCATAGATTCCAGAATTCAATCTCAAAAAAAGGGAATTTGGAAGTTTAAAAACATACAATAGCTTTACGTGATTAAGCCTTCATAAGATGCTAAATGAGAAATCAAACATTTCCTCAACTTGTGACCCCTAAGACTGCACAAATGCAAGCAAGTACTGTAATTTTCATTATTAATGTAGCTTATGATATCCTTTTCTATTTTTTTTACCATTTTCAAACAATTCT
Organism: Homarus americanus; assembly: GCF_018991925.1. Taxonomy (NCBI): domain Eukaryota; kingdom Metazoa; phylum Arthropoda; class Malacostraca; order Decapoda; family Nephropidae; genus Homarus; species Homarus americanus. The sequence goes on along the minus strand of NW_024742238.1, from coordinate 8,548,170 downwards.
TAATAATGCTTGCATAATTACTAAAGCATTGATGCAGTGCCATGTTTTATGTAATATCAATCGTTAAACTAGTCATACCACAAAACTAGACTACTATAGCACAATATCTGTTGTAAATATTTCAATGTACTTTCTAAGTTTTGAGATGAAATTATAACAATGACAAGAATCACTAACTTTTTCATGAATAGAATCTAACACATCAAAACAATGAACCCCACATGATGGAAAGGTGTCCATACAGGTCATAATTTTGTCTGCTTGTAGACATCACTTTTTTGTGTACAAAAACTCCTTTTCTGCTGAGATTATCAAAGTTTCTGATATATAAGTCATTTGGCATGATGTTCTGGAAAGAGGTGAATATCAGCAGTCAGTGCCTTAGATGTGCAACCTTTAAACTCACTATTAAAAATATTGACTTTGTTGTTTGAACAGGTACAAGAGAAACATTCAAAGTTAGTGTTCCTATGTGCTGGAGATAAAACACTGATATTTCAGTTCCACTAAACCAGTAGGAGAATCTTGGGGTGAAGGCAGTGTCAATCAACATTGCCAGCATGTATCAGTGACTTTAAATCAGTATGAGAATATTCACCTAAATTTGTAATGATTTATGTGATTTACAATGACGTTTGCAGCTAATATACAATAAACTACTGTATTTCATTTGAAAGTTCAGTACAGTAATTTGGTTTGGATTATGTATTTATTGCCAAGAGTTTCATATTTTTCCAGTAAAGGAAGATCTATCATTGAATGGAGTACTGTATCAGAAATTGAAAGTTCAATAACAAGGCAAAAAAAAAAAATATTAATGTTAAAGGTATAAATTTCAATCAGTATCTTTGCGAGAGATTTGATACGAATGAGGTAATTCAAAGAAAACTGCTTTTCAAAGTTATGATAAAACTAAATACTAGGAAGCACAGATAATGAGATCAGTAGCTAAATTTGTATAGTACTGTAGTTGACTAATTACATATTTCCTCAGTGTGTGCTTTTTCTTTGGAGAAAAAGCACCTGATTGCATATAGGAAATAGCTATACTGTATTAGGTTTGTACTAATTTGAAGTAAAATAAATTGGATTTAAACACGTTCCAACCATTTCAGGCAGTTAAAAGTTTACTACAGTATCTTGCAAGTACCCTCCAAGGTGTGATGTATATTAACAATAACCTAGTGAAAAACATCACAGTTGTAGTACCATTCCTTGGTAAGATGCTGGATTGATGGGCTGTGGTGCAGCAAAAAGATCACAGCCCTGATACACAAACCGTATTAACTGTCGCTGTAGTTCTGGATCAGTTATAAGTGCCTCTGTTACTCTTGCTTCCTCCAGTTCACCTTCTATTTCATATTCACTGTTATCTTCACTGTCACTCAATTCCTCAATGTTAATATATTCAAACTCATCTTCATCCATTGCTTCATTATCATCTAACACTACAATTTCTTCATCTTCACTATTATCTTCAACTAATGTTACTTCAAACCCTGCATTTAATGTCATTGGCACTCTCAAGGCAGTAGCATTATTGGCTGAAGGAGCTTCCTCTACTAGCACATTAGATGGGGTATTATGTGCATCCACAATAGCACTGGACAGCTGGTGGGAGAGTTTTGTGAGTTCCACATGGGCATGTTCTCGAGTTAGATGTGCAGCGAGGCCAGTCACCACTGGATGGTCCTCTGGCAGATGCTCCTCCTCTAATAAAAACCTGTGTGAAGTGGTGTTAAGGATTATAACTTCATCACTATAAAAGAGGCTTTCTACTTTAATCTTTGAAGCACAGTATATACTCCAGTACAATATTGTGTTGTACTATCATTTTGTTGTCAAATCAAATTCTCTCCCCAACAAAGTGGTTAGGAATGCACAAAGAAATATTCAGAAGAGTATCCTGGGCAAAACAAAGTTTATGTAGAGTACTGAGGATCTTGTAAAATTAGTGTCTAGTTAGTTTAAATAATTACTATGCCATTTTACATGATTATGTTGATGAGGATCAGATTGATTTATTCTTAGACTCTCCATGAAGGTAATGAGCTATAAAGTATACTTTTCAAATACTGTATTGATTAACAAAATAAATAAACCATAATCACAACTTTTCTCAAAAGATGTCACTTTTGGGCAGGAATATTGTCAGCCAGTTTCAAGATTTGTTTATGAGTTATATAAGTGAACATTATAATTATTCTGCAAGAAAATATTTATCAAAGAAATGAGCAAATACAGTAGTGCACTATACAGTAGTACTGTACAGGTACTGTACTAAATTTACTCAGCGCAAAGTTAAAGTAAAATGGATGTTAAGTTTGAGGTTTGTTTACTGTTGCATATCAGATGTTGCTGTTAATTTCACACAACACATGTAATCATAAAAGAACAAACCTCAATGTTTCCTTCAAACAGTCCTGGTAGCCAGCCACAACATCAGGATCAACTATTTCCTCCTCCTCATTGAGGCTGGGAGGGATGGCTGGCGATTGAGCTGATTCCTGTACTGGATCTGCCCCTACCTCAGGCGTTGATGCATCCACACCCTGACTAGAATCATTTTTGCGTGGTGACACTGGTACCGGCATCTAGAAACAATGTTTTTTTTTCATTTACTCTCAGGGTCTTTAAAGAAAACACATAAAATGGACTGCAGCCCACATTAATACATCTACAGGTAATGATTGTTCTCCCACTTTTCATTCAAAGACTGAAACATATATAACATGCACATTCATTTAATGTTTCTTATAGTTACGGATAATGAAGATGCATTGAATGTGTAGTGGATTCCTCCCCTACAAACGCTTGTCGCTGAGCAGCCGACCCCGCGAATTCCCCAGTGTATGCCTCGTGGTCTGGGTCAACCAGCGCCGCCTTACATGACGGAGGTCAACTATTAAGCCACGCCTACCCCCGCTATATAAGACCTGACCTCGTGGTGACCATCCCTTCTTCTACCTACACCACCCAGCAAGCAACACCCCTCCTCCTGCCTGGCGGTCCTCGCTCCCGCCGGCGAGCATGGCGACCCACAAGCTGTCCTCCTCTGAGCACCCTCACCAACCAGCTCTCTCTACATCACGCTTGTAACCACGCTGCCTTCCCTGCACCAAGCTGCACTGTACATCCAATACAACATGTATACAGAGAGCACTTTGTGTGTTTCCTTTCTCCATCCCATCCTGAGTGTGAACGAAACAACTCGTACCCCACAAATGTTTTTAAAGATTTTTTTTTTTACGTGGGGATTAGCACACCCGGGCACAGGTTATTGACTCACAACTGGGCCTGGGGGGGGGGGGCGAAAATGTAATAATAATGTTAATTATAATATACAGAGTAATAATAATTCATGGTAAATAAAATTTATAGTAAAAAATTAAAATAAAATAAAATAATACTGGTAATAATAACAATAATAATAATAAAGAACCATAATAATAATAATAATATAGAGTAATAATAATTCATGGTAAATAAAATTTATAGTAAAAAATGAAAAAATGAAAATAAAATAATACTGGTAATAATAACAATAATAATAATAATAAAGAACCATAAATATATAAAAAATAAATAAAAAAGATCAAAATTGAGAACCATTATACTGTATGCATGTTGTGTTGTCAGTAGTACGAGAAACAATTGAGACCCTGCAATTGTGTGTAATTGAGGCAGAAAGTCAGAGATCATCAACCTGGGACTTGGTCACAATTTTCGTGATGCCATATGGCAGCAGGGTCTACCATTAGACAATACATAATTATGCTTCCAATATCTTCCCAGTTGGTAGTGTCTCCCGGTATGGATAACTATACAATATAACCTCAGATATCGGGCATTTAACCATCCTGAACTCTCAAGCAGCCAGCATTTTCATGTGGTGGGGTCAATTTCTGGGAAGTAATATCTAATCACATTTTAAAAAAAATGGTTTGAATTTGGTGCCGCTTCACCCATGGTTCCATTTCTGGGCACTTGAGTCACTGTGTGGATCCTCCAGTTGGCTAAACACACTGGATGCCGCTATTAGTAACCTTAATGAAGAAAAACTAGTTTTAAGTGTAATCTTATGAAACTTAAGTGTTTAAGGAACTTAACAAACCTGAAAAAGAGTAGTGAACTAGGTGATTACTCTACCCATATTTACTCAAGCGAAGCTCAACTAGTAACTATCTGCTACTGTGCAACAGAATTACACACCACTGCAGTGCTACATAACAAGTGAGTACAGCCCTTTTATTCCTTTTACAATATTTACTGTGACGCTTTTCTGAGTTTGATATATGTATTTATACTTTACTTATACTTTTATCCTCATCACTGATCGGCTCGCTAGCCGCTTGAGCGGTTGGTCATGTCTCTGTTACACCCTGTTGGCAAGAATTGGACCCTGCTCTAGTGTTGGTAAAGCTTAGCCTTGAAAAAGCTCACACTCGGTGCCATCATAACACACACTGGCAGTGTTCCAACAGTTCACAATTCTCAAGCCAAATAAGTTTGCCCTCACTGTTTTCTGGACTTGTGGCTTCTTCAACCCTGAGCTGTGACCCCTTGTGGGGCAGGCGTCCGGCAGCTCCAGGTAGGCATATTCGACCGAGTAGTGCCCTCTGAAATGTTTATACATTTCGATTAGGTTGCCCTTTGCCATTTGTAGTATAATCTAGGCAGTTGCAGGTGTTCTAATCTAAGAGTAACTCAAGCATCCGGAAAATATGATTATCCAGCACACTCAATTCCCCGTGCGTTCCGAATATCTGAGCTTATACTGTACTAACCATTAATAGCTACTTGTTTTGATACAATAGAACATATTGTACCTTTATTCCAAAACTAATAGCTTTCCTTTCTCCTAAAAGGATGTCTTATATTTAAAGATACCCACAGTACTGTATATCTATGTATCAGGGGCAGATACGGGAATATCAAAAGGGGGGGTCCAGGGTCCAAGAATTTTTAGGTGGGGCAACATGGAGAGCAAAGCGAACCTACCCGGGGGGGGGGGGAGGGGCATAAGCCCCCAGATTATTATATTATTTTGTTTTAATCTGACCAATATCAAGGGAATTTTGAGGCCATTTTAAAGCCATGTGCACTTTATATTAGGAGATATTCTGAGGTCATTAGTAATTACTTTTTGCTATTAAAAAATGCCTGAGTACAATACTGCATTAAAGAAAAAGTATTTGTAATTTTCTGATGAAAAGGGGAGTCCGGACCCTCCCTGGATCCGCCCTTGTGTTATAATGACCGGATGTGATGTATATGTACTACAATACATGTGTAGGCATGCATGTTTACACGTGTGTTTGTGAACATGTGAGGGCTGAGGGTGGGTGCTTGAGTATATGCTGTACTGTACTTTAAACAGTACTGTATTCATATTCATTTCCTTTTAATTTTGTAAAATTAATCAGGATCAATGAAGATAAATTATAATGATTTGATCTGCAGGAAGTGAATAGGAATACAGTACTGCATAAAGAAAGTACAATGTAAGAAATACCATCCCGCGATATTGTTTTTGTCCATATTTCGTTCAAGGATGACCAATTAGCCACCATGTTTGAACTTCACGGAACATTTCTGGGTTTTGTTAAGATACCAATTCGAAAATATTAGCATACTGTACTTTTATATATACCAATTCCAATATTTACTAAACATAAACGAAAATAAAAATATCTTAATATTTTACTAGGATATATTAAAATATTATATTGCAGATACAATAACATATCAAATCTAAAATAGATAATCATATACCGGTAGCCCAGGCAGATATTAGGTTGTGGCTCGCTTAACACCTGACCCTCCAAGGTCCGCCAGTTGCCGCCACCTGCACCTCGAAACGTAAGTCTTCACGCCTGCCTCCTCACGGTAATTGTATTCCAAAGAAAATTGTATATACTTTTAATATCTAATTAGATTTTAAAGTTCATTACAAAAAACAGACCAACTGCCCGAACGGCTAGTAAGCTGTTGAATGGTGAAAAAATATTAATTAAAGGTTAAAATAAACAGTAACAGGAGAAAACCAAAACTGCCATTCCAGGTGCCCAAAACGGTAGGCAGAGGACCGTTTTCAACTCTAGATTTTCTCTCTCGAACCCACTTAAACAATACCAAGCAAAATGAGTGATCAATTTTGTAAGAGGTAACATTAAACAATGGAGATGATACCGGTGGTAATGCTTTGCTTCGCTTACTTTATCCTCTTTGCCCCTGATCGAAACGGCCAATGGCGTTCGGCCATGTCTGTTTCGCACTGTTGGCAAGTACTGTACTAGGTATGTAATGGCTCCAGAGTGTACTTGCGTCAGTGATGGTCACGTCTGGCCTTGAAAAAGCTCACACTCGGTTGTGGTAATAGCAGTTGTAGGAGGTGACATTAAATATTTCCACCATTCTGGATGAATGTCACAGTTAACCCGAGAATGTTTAGTTAAAGTTCCGCCTACAGATAAAACAGGCACTGAAGGAAACATTTGTGGCCAAGTTTGGTGGCTAGGAAGCTTGATGCTGTGTGGAGCTTCCGGTCGACCGGGGCACAAGACCTTCCTGACGCAGGGAAGACCTGGCCAGGTTTTATAGGTGCCCATATCTCATTAAGGATATTGAAGCAGTAGAGAATGTACAGAGGAGGGCTACCAAACTAGTACCACAGATCAAGGATTTATCTTATGATGAAAGACTAAGGAAATTACAGTTACCGACACTGGCGTACAGAAGATCTCGTGGGGACCAAGTGGAAACATACAAGATAGTGTGTGGCATATATGACCAGGCATGTACAGCAGGAATGTTCCAGATGAGGGAGGCTGACACTACCCGGGGGAACACAAAGAAGATCTACAAAACAAGAGCGAGGCTAAATCTCAGAAGACACTCGTTTCCGAGTAGGGTTGTCAACAACTGGAATGGGTTACCTGAGTGGGTAGTGAATGTGGAGACGGTGGAAAAGTTTGAAGCAAAATTAGATAAATACTGGAAAAATCAACAAGAATATGATTAAAGGGCACAAATATCCGCCACACACAGCCACCGTCTGAGTAGAGAAGAGGCTATTGAGCTGGAGTCAGGGGGCGTGAGCCTCTTCCAGAAGATCATCTGTGAGTATCTGTGAGTTAATTTTGTGGCCGCCTTAACTGATGCTTGGTATCCTATTACTGCAGTTTTGCCCAGTACACGGCCGACTGTTTTAGCCATCCCTAAGCTTAAGATCTCCTTATTTGGAGTATTTCTCACCCCATTTCAACCAGGGGGCAAAGAAAAATAACGCCAAAAATAAATTTTATTTTTTATTTATTTATTTTTTGAGGGGGGGGGGGATAACTCTAAAACGGGTACTTTTTCCCGAAAATGAAAGTCAAATTCAATTAAATCACACCAAAACACACAGGTTAAACTAATTTCTAAACTACTAGGGCATATTGGCCGAAACTGTAATTTTACCTGATGCTCTACAAAGGCAAGGTAAGGCTTCAGTGTTATTTTGATGCTAATTCTGTATTTGAACTCGACTAGTTAAAGCACTCTTAAATCTTCACTTATGATGAATTAACATCGTATGCAACGAACTTTTCCAATGAGTCACAATACCCCAAAGCTTTAATGTAATACAGGAAACCAAATTTGTATAGCTATATGTAAATATTTTGAACAAGCACTGGCGATTAAATTTTATATTGAAAAAAGGAATCTCGTAATGAACAAATTAATAAACTCATTCACGAATCACACACGGGAAAATGGAAACAACGGAGTACCTTAGCTTTCGTCTTTATTCAAGACATCTTCAGTTGCCTCTGAAGATGTCTTGAATAAAGACGAAAGCTAAGGTACTCCGTTGTTTCCATTTTCCCGTGTGATTTTATCAAGATATATATATATAAAATGTGTTTGTGTGTGTGTGTGCAGGAATGGTCATACCCTAGAAATACTTATTCCTTGCTCTCACCCATATCTTCTGCCCCCAGACCACCCCTCCTTGTTGCCCAGGCCACGCCTAACCCACTCCCTCCCAGAATTCTCTTCCCTCACAAGACCACGCCCTCATCCACACCCCACTCAACGTCTCAGATTTCCTTTGTACAGTTGAAATAAAGTCTTCGTGAAACCTGACACTTTGTTAACCCTGGGCGCGCTTGCTCAGGGTACCTATATAACTCATGCAAATTCACAACGATTCTGTAAGTTAAAATTGCATCCTAAATGCTATTAAGAGTAAGAATATAGTTGAGTAGTGTCGGTGTAATTTTGTTACTGTTATAGCTTAACTAGTTACATTCGTTCTTACACTTGTTACGGTGAAAATTTAACGTATGAAACAATACGCGTTGGTCATTAGTGTTGTATAGTACAGTACTAAGATTAATTAACAAAATATCATATTAACAATAGTAATGTATAATGTAACTACTAAATAAAAAATATGACTATTAAAATATATATCAAGACAATAGTACAATAGTTAACTAAGTAAGGTGTTTGAACAACTTGTGTGTGCATTTCAACGTATTCTTGCTTTTCCGACACCGGTACTGTACCGTACCTGTAAATTACCATATTTTTTTTTCTCTGCGCATTTCAAAATGATTAAGTTCTTTAAATCACTCGAACACTGGTTCCGTTGTGCACTGGGGGTATTTCGAATGTGATTTTAAGACCATAATGTAAACAACTGAAATTTCACAGGAATATTTGCCATTACCCAAAATATCATTACTGTATGATAATATAATGTACTAAACAAGGTATCAGGAAATATATATATTTACTGTAAATGAAAATTTCGTTTGTGATTTTTTTTTATTTTGATAACGTAATCGAAGTATAGTAGAAAAATAACACTAAGTAACACGGATTTTATATAATGAAAGACATCGAGAAAAAACATACAGAAGAACAATTAATGAATATAAAGAAAAGTTTTAAGCAATAATTCTTCCGGCACAAACTGCCCTACATGTGGCACATCCGGCGTAAGGTAAGCTGAGCTGCTCGCTGACCACAGGTTCGTATCCCCCTGCGGAAAGGCGGGCGGAAGTGGGTGCGACACGCGCGGGTCGCCAGCTGCTACACGACCACTTCTACCTTGGCTCCACTCGCACTCCTTAGGTGATATTGTTGACGCTCGGTTTACTTCAGATAGAGAAAACGAATGAAGGGAGAATCTCTGTTGCTCCTTTTAACCGTTTTGCAATATATATATATATATATATATATATATATATATATATATATATATATATATATATATATGAGAGAGAGAGAGAGGGACAGTGTGTGTGTGTGCATGAGGTTTAGAAGACACACAACATACTGTAGATGACACGGGACGCACACTTGGGTGTAGGTGTAACCTGAAAGTCATGGTGTGTAGCGTGTGTGACGATCAGCTGTCCCGCGCCCCCTCACAGCTGCTGCGCGCGCACCCTTTGTCGAGCAGCTGCTACTAACACAATTATTGATGTTTCACGAGGCTGATGCTGGCGGATTCTGTAATTACCATTGTTAAACTACTTTTAAAAATTAGATGAAAAATTTTATTATACAATATTTGCATCTTATGTAGTTACTAAGAAGCATTATTTATCGCTGTTTTAGCAAAATGTTTGACTGTCGTTGGGGATATTTATATCCCACAATGCAGCTGCTAAGCTGTTCATTGTGTTTGGATGCCTGTGTTTTTATTTTTATATCTAGTTCTCAAAGTAGTTTCATATACTAAATAGTCATCTGGCTAGGTGTATTAGGTTATCTTCTTAGTTGCACTGAATTGTGTAAAAGCCCTGCAAAAGCTAATGCATAGCTTTTATATAAAAATGGCAGTACTAATTTAAATAGGGAATACTGTATTACCAGTATTTTCCAATGTTATATTTGCATAAAACATGAGAAAAATACTGGCAAAACCACATCAAGGTGAAGTAGAAGCGAACTATTACGGACAAACGTGTTCAACCTCCCCACAAAGTGCACGTGTAGTTTCGAAGTAATTCATATAACGTATAGATACACTATATTGTAAGAATGTTAAATGGTATACTATTACCACACACAATTTTGAATATTGCGATACGTAATTGGTTAAAATATTGGGTAACATCTGTTCCTGTAAATTATGTCTAGAAATGATCTCCCCCGGTCGGCTCCCACTGCAGGAACAGCTGTCTTGTTTCTTCCCCCACCACCTGTCCCCAAACATCCCAGGGGTAGCGCCTGTACCTCCACCCCCCCCCCCTGCATAAGCTCTTCCAAATGTGAATGAAACAATATGATGAAACTATTAATAAGTGTCACAATCTAGGATCTAAAAAAAAAAAAAAACGATTGAAGTGTTAACCAAAACTAATATTTTTTTAGTTAATTACTCACAAAAAGTAGCAGACTCGAACATACAATACCGCCAAATTATATTATATGACGTTCTGTTATAGTAGTCCCTTGTGCCATTACTGAGTTCGCCAATTATTAATGATATCGGGCGGAGACTTAATCGAACTCCGACTGCCCCATGATTGGGTGTTTCATCACTGATGAGCAGTGATGGCAGAGGCGTCATTGATGTCAGCGACGCTTTTTTACGGGGATTAGCCCACCCGGGCACAGGTCACTGACCCACATCGGGGCCTGGGAGCGAAAATGTAATAATAATAATAACAATAATAATAATAATATTCATTCATTGTAAATAAAATTTATAATAGAAAATACAAAATTTAAAAGAAAATAATGACAATAATAATAATAACTGTAATAATAATAATAATATTACTACTAATAAAGAACCATAAAGAAATACAAAAATGAAAAAAGATCAAAAGTGAGAAACAATAATTATGTATGTTGTGTGTAAATGAGGCAGAAAGGCAGATCAGCAACCTGGGACTTGGTCACATTTTTTGTGATGCCATATGGCAGCAGGGTCTACCATCAGACAACACATTATGCTTCCAATATCTTCCCAGGCGGTAGTACCTCCCTGTTTGGCAGCTGCCTACTACTTACTACCCTTGATTGGTTGAATTGATATAGACTCCCTTAATTGGTTGAGTAGTCATTGGCGCCCTTGGTTAGCTGCGTAGTCACAAATGCCCTTGATTGACTGAGCGATGTCAAAGAGCCAAAGATTACAGTAGTTCAATTACATCCTTGATTGCATGTCAATTGGTGTTGAATAACTGTGTTAGTGGCCCTGGGATTGCTGAGTGATGTCAGAGAAGGCCTCGATTGGATGTCATTTGTTGAGTGACGTCAATACATCTTTATCGAGTTAGCATACATGGACGTGTTATCAAATCTGACGAGGACTCGGCAAAACTACAGGAAGATCTAAACAAATTTTTCGAATGGTCTGAAAAATGGCAGATGAAATTCAACGTCGACAAATGTAAAGTACTCAGTATAGATGTAAACAGGGAAACCAGATATCAGATGAACAACGATGCCATAGAGAAATCCGACTGCGAGAGAGATTTAGGAGTAATGATAAGTAGGAACCTTAAGCCAAGTAAACAATGTGTTTTTGCTCGTAACAAGGCTAATAAAGTACTTGGATTCATACAAAGGAGTGTTAGTTACAAGACTAGCGAGGTCATCCTAAAACTGTATCTTGCTCTTGTGAGACCACACCTGGATTACGCAGTTCAGTTCTGGTCACCGTATTACAGAATGGATATAGAATCCTTGGAAAGAATTCAGAGGAGAATGACAAGACTAATCCCGGGCATTAGGAACCTTGAGTATAGAGACAGGTTAAAGCATCTTAATTTGCACTCCCTTGAGAGACGTAGAGCGAGGGGCGACCTGATAGAGGTGTATAAGTGGAAGGCAGGGCTAAACAAAGGACATTACAAAGGTACTCAAATTATCCAACCAGGAGCGAACTCGTAACAATGGTTTTAAATTAGACAAATTTAGATTTAGGCGTGAAATAGGTAAACACTGGTTTGGAAACAGAGTAGTGGATGAATGGAACACGTTACCAAATATCATCATTAACTCGAATACGCTGAATTGCTTCAAACATAGGTTGGATGCTCATATGAGCAATAGGGGTTGGGTGTAAACGGGACTGCCCAGTATGGGCCAATAGGCCCGCTGCAGTTTCCTCCATTCTTATGTTCTTATGTGCTGTATAAAGGCTTGAGAACCCCCTAACAAACCTTTGCATGGGAACACTAACGATACAAGGCGTCTCTTGACTGACGTAGCTGACATAATGACGTAAGTCGTGTTCCGAACTGTCGTTAACGTGACAGCATATCAACAGTGGACCCATAATCATAAGTAATTCAGGACAGCAACGTTGTAAATGTCATATCATTGGTCATGACAACGAAAATACCGAGACGGTGTAACTCATGGATCGGAAGGTATGCGTGGCGTCACGTCAGGCTTGCATAAAGAAGTAGAGTTCAAAGTTTCCAGATAAAAAGCGAAATGTGTATATGAAGTATCCTTCACTTACCTAATAAGGAAAAGGTGATATCAAAGGTTTCATACACGGCGTTTCATATTCAGTTTTCGAAAACGTATCCTAACTAAAGCCAGAGCTAACCCTCACCAACTAAGTACTCCTAGTTACTTTGTATAATGACTTACGACACCCACTTTTCAAAATGTGACGTCATTGGTGGCCCTTGATTAGCTGACTGAGAAGCCACAGTAAATAAATCAAAGCATATCTTGGACGTTACTCGGTAGCCTAATCGTAGCTTACCACTCCAGCATCTATTTTTTAGCAGTGAAATAAACAGTAGCGTGTCTTAGTTCCTCCCGATTTTACTAATGGTTGTTAATTAACAATAACAAGTGGGGGTTCATAGTAGTTTTGTATAATCTGCTTGGGGAAATGCAGAATTCGAAATTTCGTATTGGTAAAGAAACAATAATTTAAATTTTAATGTCTTCACAATAATTAACAAATCAATATTAATTAAGTATAACGTTAAATTTTTATCTGACTATAAAGTTGTCACAGATTGGCAGTCAGGGAAAGGAGTGAGATTATCAGACCGTGTTCATGTCAATCAGCTCTGAGGGTCTCCATAATAAATTTGAAGTCACCCAGGTACAGTACTGTATGTACAGTAGTTCAAAAGATAATGATCAGGATTATTTCTAGAAAGGACGGGCGTTCCCTGCTCCATTAGTGAAGTGACAATTAAAGAATGAATAAACATTTGTTGTAGGGGCATTATACAATTGAACTTTTTTTTAAACAGCAGCCTGTTTCATCAGCGGCGTTGTTATAATACTTAGTTAAATTTCGTAACAATTAGTAGTAGCAAACTAAACTAATGATGGGTGATTATAGTAACAATTATGCGGATTACTTTACTTTATAATCAACTTGTATAATTACGTTTGTACTGTTACTACTTTTATCTAATAAAATAATATTATTGCTTCTAATCAGGCTGGTAGTTGTTATGGTGGTAAGGGTTGACTGGGTGGGTGGGTGATGGGGAGGTTGGGTCGTGGGAGGTGGACGAGAAGGGCATGGATGACTGCGGTGGTTGGTAGTTAGTATGGAGTCGTTATACAGATAAATAAAACACTAAAACACACCTACACTGCACCATCTCCACAAAATATTTACAATAACATATAACACTTCACTTGGTTGTACACTTAATCCAGAACAAGGGCTGACTTGGAACACTTACACTGTACACTTAAAATTATTGACTAGAATGAGAAACGATGCTGACAGGATAGGTAAATCCCGTCTATCTGCTGGTCGTTACAACCGGCGGAGCGGTAACGTGCTATGCCCGCTAAATCCCGTGTCACGCGAAGTACTGCGTCCGTGTCCGTGACTGAACTCCAACTCCTGCCGTCTGCACGCCCATCTGTCCTTCCGCGGTTGACGGATACTTTCTTTCCAACTCCTGATTTTTATTTAGTACCGAGCTTGTTATTGCTGCCTTTTCAATGGAAATTTGCTTAACCCTGTTACATTTGGCATTCCAATGGTGTTGAGTTGTATATTTGTATGTATATATTGACTGTTCTGAAGTAAAGATACCAAGCGCAATGTTCTGTAAACATTTATGCCCTGCCGGCCCGTGCTCAGCTGCTCTTGATCTTACAGTTCCCACCGCTCATACACGAACGGCCGTTACGACTATGTAATGTTCAGTTTTTCTTCTATTTATTATTATACTCTCAAACCTAGTAGGTTAATTCAGAATTTATTTGATGATACATGCAGATAATGAATAACATTACCATTGCTTTAAGTTTAATTGAAGAAGATAATGTGAAAGTTATTATTTTGTAGACTGCAAGTGTGAAATGTAATGAAATATTATTTTAGCCAGTGAAAACTAGATGGATGGAGGGAAAAGGAGCCACGCGCGCCGTAACGTGCGTCGCAACCAGACACGCGCCACTTGGACTTCCTGACCCAATTTGAGGTTAAAATACTTAATTGCACAGCTTTCAGTGTCATTATTTACCTTGGCACCACATTAGCACGAAATAAGGATAATTTTAAGTTCACTTAATATTGTGATTATACAAGAATTAAATATTCTGGTGGAAAAAATCCAGTCTTTTGTCACCGGTGGTGCGTGCGGAAAATTGCCGGGCATACATTTTTATAATGGAATATCCAATTTATTTGTTTAATACCTGACTCCTGATGTTTAATTTATGCAAACACGGTTAAAATTTGAATACCTAATATTGTAGGGTAATTTGTGAATCGAGTGATCACACAAGAAATCAGAAAAAAAGGCAAATAGGCAACTCCCATGTTAACATCTGCTCCTGGGTGGGGTTGGGGGATAGAGTTTAGCTAAAAGGGAGAATTTTGTTTGTAGGTTAACAGTTTCATGACCTAACAGAACATATGATGCTTGCATACAGAGAATTATATCTTTCATAATTTGTAATTGTTGATAGACTAGTGTAATTATTAACCTTGTTACGCGCTTAAAGAATTTAGTTTTTGAAGTGCAGTAAAAACATTATAACGTCAACGATGCTCCCTTCAAATTAAACCTCGAACTGGACAAGAACTGGGGAAATCAAGATGAGCATGATCCTTAAATATTATATAAAGTATCACTAACTTGCTTGATGTAGTGCTGATTATATACAGTACTCAATATCATGGATGGAGACTTGGACAAAAGTCTAACACTTTCGCCCAGCCTAAATTATGCCAAAGCAAAATACACAATGGAAAATAGAATTAGGAAGATTAGACATCCAGGCATCGTTAGGGTGTTGCCCGTCAGGTGAAATAATCTAAGTTGGCTAATCTTCAGGTGATCTGAAACTGGATTAGGATGAAATCCGATCTACTGTACAGTATGTATTGTTATGCTGTAGTAAAACCAACTTTCTAATATAACATATTTTACTTGGTGAGTTAAGAGATATACTAACTGTGCAGTCGTCTCAAATAGTAGACCGTTTAAAAGGTAAAAATACAGATATGTCATACCATCTCAAAAATGTAACTAAATTAAAAGAAATGATAGTTTCATTGATATTTCTTTGGCTATATAACATTGCACTCCCCAACTCAGAAATAAAACAGTAAAAGTAACAATTTTGATAATCGGTTCCTAGCAATCAAACATGTCGATCCATTTCAGAAAATAATCCAAATTGCAGATGTAACAATTTCATTTACATTATTATTATTCAAGAATATATCAGCCTATAAAAGATTTGAAATCAAATTATAAATGAAGCATTTTCACAAATATTGACATGATTATTTGAAAGTGAGTCCAGTAAGCAACGGAGATAAATTACACAGTAACATTAAGCTTCTTTTTTTCGGCACACAATGTGGTCAGCACTGCATTCGACCTGCACTTCTTCCAACTGTAAAGTTAGGTACCCAATTACATCTGAGTGGGCTGATGTTATTGATGATTGCAACTTTCAAAAATTCCTTAAAGATCTTACTGATGTACGAAGTAAGATTGCTTTGTCGGTCGTACAGTGGTGTGACATTTGCTGCTATCATGCCACGAAGGACTTTTCTTATTACATGTATTTTCTGTACAATAGTGTATGATGTGCACATCCAATTTTTTTGCTTCTCGTTAATCATTTTAAATGTATTCTATCTGCCCCTGTAAATTTGAATTAATTGTTGTA
The DNA here is from genome assembly GCF_018991925.1 of Homarus americanus. Classification (NCBI taxonomy): domain Eukaryota; kingdom Metazoa; phylum Arthropoda; class Malacostraca; order Decapoda; family Nephropidae; genus Homarus; species Homarus americanus. The sequence continues at coordinate 8,532,027 of NW_024742238.1, read as the reverse complement.
AGTTGGCAATCTTCCTCTTGGCGATCTCATCCGTGGTTGGTAAATGTCATTAACCCCTTGAGTAAGATAATTTAACTCCTTGAGAACATTATCATACTCATGTAAATTTATAATCGTACTCAAAACATTAATTAATCGTACCCAAGGAATTAAACACAGAGATGACCTTTTCAAAGCAGATAAAAAGTAACACTTCACCTTTGACCAATATTTACATCTGTGGAGGGACGGATAATGATTGAAAGGTGAAAGCTAAATAGAAACGGCACTATTTGGGAATCTGAGGTACCGTAGTGCAAGCACCAGTCTGGTGGTCCTCCTTTGGACTTTTTCAATCAACTGACAGTTTATAATATATCTCGGAGACCAGACAGTACTCCAAACGGGGAAACACTTCACTCTTAAAGGGCTCTTTATAAGACCTACTCGCTTAGTTGCTTGATTCATCTCATTAATTTTCTCCACTAGGTGACCAAAAAGGTCAATCAATGTCTTGTCGATCAATACCCCCAATATTTTCTGACGCACGTTGTCCCAGTTTTCCATACGTTGCATATTGGCAAGAGGAATGTAAGCTGTACTTAGGATAGCTTACGTCCTCTTGCCAATATTAATGTACTGTACTTACATTTACTCGGATAACAATTAAATAACCATATCTCTGTCGATATATATATATTTTGTATTGGGTTTTCTTGCAATTTGATACAATCACCCTCGTCTACTATTTTCCTAAAAACTTTTTTATCTGCACAATTAAAGAAAAACCTATGATTTTTCACAAATTGTGGAAGATCATTTATAAAATAACAAATAAAACTGGTTCGAGGACAGATCCTTGAAGTATCCTTCTAATTACCTTGTTCCATTCAGATACCCATTATAAGACATAATTTCTTTCAATTTGTAGGAAATTATATAATCCCGTGACTGTGAGTAATTTGTATATAGCTTATTTATTAATTAAATATTGTTATTACTATCGCTATATATTTTATTTATTCCTTGATCCTCTTCGTCACATCAATTTCTGTATATGTGTCATTGTAGTGTGCTAGCATACATTTGCCTATGCATGTGTGTGTGTGTGTGTGTGTGTGTGAATTCTTGTATGTGGATGAGCGTGAATGCGTCTGTTAGCAAATTTCATTGGAATATTAGATGGCGTCTCAAATAATTTTCATTTTCTTCAATCAAGAAATTCTTATTCGTTTTATTTCAGTAATGGCATTGTGGTGTTAACGTGATGTAGGATCGCACTAGGATGGAGGTGAGAAGGGAAACTCACTATGGCGTTTTCTATATAAATATTGTTAACGCTCATAGGAGTGTTATTGGTTTGTTGTTGGAGAAATAAACCCTCAACGTTGACGCGTACCATATAATTCGGTCAAAACCTGTCAAAAAACAATTCTCATATAACAAATGCTGTTATCTCAGGACACATAGTGTGAATAATACATTCAATATACAGTACATAGCCTGTTAACATCTTAAATATAACTCACATGTTATAACTGTTGATACAGGAGACAATTTGTATAATATGATCAAATTACAGTACATAAATATACTTATTAAAATTATTTAGAGTTTCTTAGCAGATTCTAATACTTTACGATCACTCACGTTTTAGGGTCTAGTGGTCTGAACCAACGTGTTGTCTGTCCTGTAGAAATCGGTAGACTACCCTCGAGGGCAATCGCAGCCCGGAGGCTAGGGCCATCTGTTTCGCATTGAAACACCTCAGCAAATTCGTTGTCAACACTATATCTCTTATTTCACCCTCTCTCTCTCTCTCGCCTAGTTTATCTTATTGTGGTTATCCCTCTCTTCCTCTCTCTCTTCTAGTTTATCTTACTGTGGCGGTAACATATATTATAAACAATGCAGTGCTAGGGAGTTTGTTGAGAGGAGGTCTTGTCTGTTTGAGAGCACTGAGTAGAATCCTCTTCTTGACGTGACGTCTGTAGATAAGGTAGAAGGCTATTGCTTGTAATGCTGGGTGGGAAGGCCGGGATTAGGATTGGAAGATCTTTGGTGGCAATTTGGGTGAGGGGGGATTGGTTTAGGATCAAGGAAAAGAGGGAGGAAATTTGAAGGAAAGTAAGAGATTGATGGCGAGTCCGCCGGAAGTGAACGTTGCTGCTGGCCGACCACCGCTCAGTCAGACAGCTATGCTTCGCTGAGAAACTTGCCATGGGATCGGCTGGTCAGCGACAGTTGTAGGGGAGAGTATCCACTACAATACTCTCTCTCCCCTCCGAGCGCTGCAGGAAACTTGTTGTCGGCAGGGTTGTATTCCACATGTGAGACTTAACGGGCAGGGGTGTGAATCACTCATCCGCTACAGGTGACGACTCCGTCTAGTGACGACGACTCAGTCTAGTGACATGAGATCTGTGGGAGAAGCAGAGGGAGAAGGAGGATTGTGGATAAGAGAAGGTTGAACAGGCGAGGAATGTGGTGCTTCTCTCGTGGCAGGTGCAAAGCCTTCAGGGGCGCCGGGTGGGGTGTCTGCGTCCATAGGTCCAGATGCAGGACTCTATCAGGAGCAGGGTCTGAATCAGGATCAGTAGGTACCTGAGGATGAAAAGAGGGTACCCAGAAATGTGGTGGGCTAGGTGGTGCTGCAAGAGGCAATTGTGGGCAGACTGGCGAAGGAGGTGCGGGATGAATGTGTTCAGGGCGATTGGAAGACTGGCGTGGGGCAGTAGCCTTGAATGCAGAAACTGCCTGTCGTAGTGTTTGCAGTAGGTCGTGACGGACAACAGGAGTGAAGTGGTCGAGGTCTGGAGTAGCTGAGAAGTCCCCGGGGAGGCGAAGGGGTTCACCTAGGATGAGATCCACTGGGCTGCAGTCCATGTCTTCTTTGTGTGATGTGCGGATGCCAAGGAGCACTAAGGATAGAACATCCGTCCAGCTGTAGGGGTCGTGCTGTGCCTTGATGGCGTCCTTCAGCTGACGATGAAACCGCTCTACCATGCCGTTGGATTGAGGGTGGTAAGAAGTAGTGCGGTGTCTGGAAGTGCCGAGGAACTGTAGGAGACTATGCCAGAGTTGTGACTCAAACTGGCCTCCTCGGTCAGTGATGACAGTCGTGGGAGGACCGAAACGGGAGACCCAACCAGACAGGAAGGCGAGGATGACTGACTGTACTGTAGCATTAGGCATGGGAATGGCTTCTGTCCACCTGGTGAAACGGTCAATGCAGGTGAAGATGTAGGTGTTGCCGCAGGATGATGGAAGAGGTCCCACGATGTCGAGGTGCACTACCTGGAAGCGTCCTTTGGGTACAGGGAAGGATTCTAGGGGAGCCCGTGTGGGTCGATGTATCTTAGAGGAATGGTAGGCCAGGCACTGGGTAGTAGGGTGTGTCATAGGAGGGAAGATCAGCTAAAACTAATGGCCCATCACTTTTTTGGTAGATTTTAGTGTATATAAACAGAAAATAATTTCAGTTTCAATATTTTGCAACCTTTTGCTAGGTAAATTTTAGCGTGAAATTTATCGAAAATCTAACGTACAGCTGCATTAGTGCATTACAATTAAATAGTGAACATTGCTTTCTGACTTCATTCTTTAACAACCCAACTAATAATATTTTTTTTCTGTTTCAGATTCCTGATGCATTTATAAGTTGATAATATTTGCGATGGCTGCTTGTGTCAGTACGAGGAACCAAAAATCCAGCCATCTCAGTCACTATCTTGGGTCTGGGAGAGAGCTCCTGAAGTCGGAGCTAGCCTACATTGAGAGATGCTTTGAGACATTGGTGTTTTAACTAGGCAAATCAGTAAAGAACCAAAGAACTTACACAAACAAAGACATTGCCAGTGATAAGGACCAAAGCTGTCTTGGCACAGTACACCCCCTAGTTAACGCTCAGTTCGCTTCCAGTCATAAAATAAAGTCAGAAGAAGATTAGTGAGACTGGCCAGCTAGTTGGGGAAAAGGCAAGAGATATCTTCTGAAGAGGAAACTTGCAGTTATGACAGCTTTGCTACAACTGACCAAAGACATTTGACATAATTACTTGCAAGTGCCCAATTGTTCTCTTGTCCTGAGTTTGATGATCGTGACTGTAAATCCGGAGGCCCACATCTCCTGTATTTGCAAGCGTGAACTGAAGATTCCTGTGGATCAAATTGGCATTTGTCAAAGCACAGAGAGAGAAGACTGGCAGTATAGGGGCTCTCATGATTTCTAGCCAAGATATTCTGGAGTCCAAGAGACAGGAGGCTGCCAAGCAGAGAGACAGAAGAGGAGAAGAGTTGCCGAGGAAAAGAGACTTGAGAAGGCCCAGGGTGAGGTAAAAAGGCCGATGATTGAGTCAAGTTGATTCAGAGTTTAATGATTTCCCCCATGGCTGATCCGAGTGCTGACCAGGAGAATGGTGACTTTGTCCCTAACCCAGAAAAATAATGATCCCAAACCTTCCAGGCATAAGATTCGAAATAGGAAAGATATCCCGAGCATAGTTTCCACAGCAGCATGCGACACCCACACTGGTCTCAGAGAAACTGCAGAGATAGCAAATAACAGCTGCCTGGATTGACGGTGGTTTGATAACACCTGATGATGTCTACCTGGTGATAGATCATAACAAAGTAAGGAGAGCTCAGGAGAACTGTCAGTAACCTGTAAGAGGAGCTTGATATGGGGATAAGAGAAAATGGAATCAATTGTTTGTTCTTGATGGGAGAAGGGATGACACTAAAGTGTCTAAGTGAAAGTTGAGATTCTGACAAGTTGTTCCCGCCATGGTAAAAAGAGGAACACTACTCCTGCTGCAGTGAACCAGGAGGAAGCATTTGTGGCATTTCACCCAGGAGAAAGATGACATCAGGAAACCAGCTGAGATAGTGGCAGATAACATTAGAACTGCCCAGAGGAGAGGAACGTAGACCAGACCCTGCAGGCCATTGGAGGACAGCACCAACACGAACACAGGGTGGCAAGGGGGGTCATAGTGGATAGAGCGGAAGATTGGGAGGAAGTTGGTCTGGATTGTTTGTGAGACCTACGACCAACGAGTTGCCACCAGACACATCTGGATCCAGGAGCTGGATGGCAAGACTTTCAAACAAACAGATGGTCTGGTCCTCTTGGCAAGATGCTGGACTCCCTGCCACTGAGTTAGAAATAAAATCCGAGCTTTGTTCACAGTTGGCCCTCCACCTGTTGAGCTTGCACATACTGTCATTGACTTGACCTGGAGTACTCACCAGTACCATGGTTACGATTTGGCAGTGCCATCAAACTGGGGTCATGCCTGATAGACTCTGCTTACTCCTGCAGATAGTCCAGTCTCACATTCTAGGTGGCTCACAACGGCTCTCAGGTTCTGCAGAATTTGGGTCGCTCATCATAAACTGAAAGTGAAACCAGCTTCACAACCTGAGACTTATTGTCCAATGGTCAGAGTGTCTTACTTGCTAAATTGGTTCAACACCAAGGTCGTTTCATCACCTGTCCGAGGCATGTTCTCTTCCAGCTTGAGCTCCTGGAGGAGTCAGCCAAGAAGGTTGTTCAGATTGTGGAGCAGACTGTGAGATCTCCTGGTAGCGCCTTATCCTGAGGCAGTTCTGCAGACACGCTCTTGCAGTAAGGATGGGAGGAGGAGAGAAGAGTGCAAATAAAAGATCTTGGATATGAGGACTTATGAGAGGATCTGGGCATGACGAATCAGCAGGATTGATCTCAGGGTCAGGAGACTCCTGGTCAATCTAGGGTTAAGACCTCACTGATCTCAGGATCTGATAACATCCAGGCTGGCAGTGAGCCCCTTACCTGCAGCCTCACCAATGTTCAAGCCAGAGCTTCCTGACAACTCCCATGCATGTCCCGCTCAGCCTCGCATTACCCAGAGGAGGCAGAGCGTTGTACAGCAAGTAGCGAGGCCAGCAGGCCTGTGTACAGCCAGGGGAGAGGAGGGAAGGCTACATCCGGAGCTCAGGTGGTCAGCAGGAGGTGAGAGCAGAAACAGAAGCAAGAAAGACATGTTCTCTATGGTGTGCAGCAACACCGGGTCGTAGTCGTAAAACCGGTTTTTGTATTTGATAATTTTGTTTTCTAAAGGAATATTAAATTTAATAAATGTGTCAAGATCATTCGTTTCACTATTCTGGATCATTTTCATCCTAATAAATTAACCTGCTACATTTACTTTACTTTAAATAAGCTATTTAGTGGTGTTGGTAAAAGGGTGGGAATACTGAATTTTCATAAGATTTCAAGTTAAAATTTACCTAGCAAAAAATGAAAACTTTTCAAATCTGAAGATATCACATGATTCTGCACATAAAACTACATCATTAATACCATGGGCCGATTTTTCAAACTAAAAAAAAAAAAATTCGCCTCCGTATGACACACCCTACTGGGTAGCCCGTACACATGGGTGACTGAGTCCACGGATGTGGTCGGTGACATGCAGCGCTGAGACGCCTGAAGTGACAGAGGTAGTTGCGTTTACTAACCCCCGTCGACGTCACTTCCTTGTGTAGTTGCACGGAGTCTCACAGCGTCTAGCATTAGCACCAAAATGTTGATGGTACCAACAGAAGGTAGGTACACTGTACTGGGGGTTGGCGGCGGTGTCTAAAGCAGGATGGGACTGTCGGGGTTGGTAGGACACAGTGCGTGGGGCAGGAACAGGAGCAGCAGCAGGCATGGAGGAGCAGAGCTGCTCGAGGGTATTAATTCTGCGGTGTAGACTGTAGCAGGACCATCATGTCTTGTTTGTCTGGTGGAATGCTACTTCAATGTTGTGATTGAAGACTGGAAGAGTGATCCGCTTCTCATCCATCCTGTGTGAGTGCATTACTCCGGGGGTCACCATTGTGGGGTTAACGTGATGTTGGATCGCACTAGGATGGAGGTGAGAAGGGAAACTCAGCAATGGCGTTTTCTATGTATATATATTATATACAATGCAGTGCAAGGGAGTTGCTGTGTGGTGAGGAGCCTGTTATGCGGAGGTCTTGTTGGTTTGAGAGCGTTGAGTAGAATGCCTTTCACAGCGAAGCTGTGAGCTTATGTACCTGTCCACCGGAAGTAAGCGTCGCTGTTGGCCGACCCTTGCGCAGGCCAGACGGCTAGGCTTGTCAGAGAAACTCGTCGCTGGATCGGTTGATCAGCGACTAACGGCAGTGGCAGTTGTAGGGGAGAGTATCCACTACAAGGGTTTGCAAGTGTGTGTTACAGATGGAATGATGCGTTTCTTGAGGTGCAATTTGAAGTGGGTGAAAAATTGAAAAAGGTCAAACAAAAAGTGAGTGGTAAGATCACAGAAGTACGAGAGGAGCTAACAGAGGCGAACAGTGAGATACAGAAAGTTTGTAGCAGGATGGAAGCTCTGGAGAATTGTCTAACAGCAGGGTATCAGCCAAGATCTAGTACCTTATTTTTTCGTAAGATGGCAGGTCAATGGGTAAAGAAAACGCTTAAATTCACTATGGTAATGATATTTTTCAATAAATTGGGCCAAAAAGTGTAAAAAAAAAAATAAGGGTTAAAGTAGCTAAAAAGTCACGTGACAGAAAACTGTGATTGGTTGTGACGTCACATACTAGCTGGAGCCGCCGAGCGGGAGTCTGGAGGCAGCCAACTGTGGTGTATGTGTTGTTACCAGGAGAAATACAGAACTTGTGGCCATATACAATGTTAATATACACAGGCATACCCAATTTTTAGGTTAAAATAAATTACTGCTCAAGTATCATCGTGTGTATTTACCTGCTGGGTGCCAAAATGATGCAAAAGACCGATAACTCCAACATGGAAGTTTTCATCACGTATTCTATTTCATGTCTGGAAAATGTAAATTTCGTCACCGATGCGGCGATGTCTATATTTAATGATGTGGAAGGACTAGGGACGACCATGGCCAGGAGATGGGTTTGAGGTGATCAAATGACAGATGTAATTTAACGTGCTTCATAGCTGGATGGCGGAGTTCTTGATAATTATAATCTACAATCATAAAGACATCTAATTTTGGTAAATTTCTTTAATCTGCCTTGATGAACCTTGGAAGTAGTTGTCCAACCTTCTCGGCTGATCGGCTCTGTAAATAAATATTATTAGATAATTAATTGTGATTTACTGTACAACACAGTAATACTATATTGAAAATATAAATATTACTAAGCACATTAACTAATTCAATGGATATTTGCTGCCCATACTACAAATTTCATGGTATAAACATTCCAAACATTATTGGTATTATTTTGGTTTTGGTCATCTGGGGAAACTAAGATTCTAACTATGGGATTAACAACTGTCAACAATTTCAATACACACATCAGACTCTCTGACGATTGGGAATCACAATGAAATTTCAGTAGCAATTGGCAACTCCCGGCATTGAACAGCTTCTTTTCCTCAGTGTTCACAAGAGAGGATGCAACTAACCTTCCTGCGTTTGAGGACAGACGGTTCGACACAGCACTGACCCACATTGTGTTCACAGAAGAGGGTATTAGAAATAAACTGTCCAGGCTAAAGGTCCATAAGAGTCCCGGACCTGACATGGTGCATCCTAGAGTGCTTAGAGAGCTGTGCAACGAGCTTGCAGAGCCCCTGAAGATCCTGTTTTGTAAATGCCTGGATGAACAAATGGTCCCCAGTGAATGGAAAGTGGCTTATGTGAGTCCTATCTTCAAGAAGGGCGATAGTCACTCCACGAACAACTGTAGACCGGTGAGCCTGACCAGCATAATATGTAAAGTACTTGAGAGTATTATCAGAGATGCCGCGATGGAACATCTACTACGAAACAACCTTGTAAAGATTGCCAACACGGTTTTATGCCGGGGCGCTCTTGCTTAACACAATTGCTCAAGGTATTGGATATTTGGACCCATATTCTGGAACGGGGTGGTAATATCGACAATATTTACCTAGATTTTGCCAAGGCTTTCGACAGTGTACCCCACGAAAGGCTGAAAATCAAACTGGAAGGGTACGGAATTCGGGGAAATGTCCTAGCGTGGATAGAAGACTTTCTACATGACCGCAAGCAGTGTGTGGTGATTAATGGCACGAAATCGTCATCTGTACCTGTAACAAGTGGGGTACCACAGGGCAGTGTATTGGGCCCGCTGTTGTTTGTTTGTTTCATAAATAACATGCCTGACGTTGTGCACTCCTCTATACAAATGTTTGCCGATGATGGCAAGTTATTTCGGGAAATTAAGAACCAAGCGGACTGTGAAGAACTGCAGAAGGACCTCTGTGGGCTCCAGGAATGGTCGAAGAAATGGCTGCTGAGATTCAATGTCACGAAGTGTAAGAGGATGCACCTGGGGCGTACCAACGGTAAGGAGGAGTATCATATGTCCCAACGGGATGAAGAAAATGCACTAGTTGAGACTGTGTGTGAGAAGGACCTAGGTGTGTATGTTGACAATGAGCTGAAGTTCTCGGGCCATTGTGAGAAGAAGGTAAATCAGGCAAATAAATTATTGGGTCTTATAAGAAGGTCGTTCAGATATCTAGACGGTCCGTCCCTCGTAACGATCTTCAGGAGTGAAGTGCTTCCCATCTGGAGTACTGTCACCCCATCTGGTCCCCGAGATATGCTAGGGACTGTCAGTTGGTTGAAAATGTTCAAAGGAGGGCCACCAGACTGGTGCCTGCACTTCGGCACCTCAGCTACCCTGAGAGATTGGAGCGCCTGAACTTGCCTAGCTTATACTACAGACGGGCAAGGGGGGACCTAGTTGAGGTGTATAAGCATCTCAGGGGGCACTACTCAGTTGAGTGTCCTTACTTGAGCTGGCGGACGCTCGCCCCACAAGGGTCTGCTCAAGATTGAAGAAGCCGCAAGTCCAGAAAACCGTGAGGGCAAACTTTTTCGGAGTGAGGGTTGTAAACTCTTGGAACAATCTACCAGAGAGTGTTGTGACGGCACCGAGTGTGAGCTCTTTCAAGAGAAGACTTGACCAACACTGGAGCGGGTTCAGGTACATTCAGGAGCCGGTGCATGCCCAGTATTTGCCAACAGTGCGTGACAGAGACGTGACCGATCGCCCGGGCGGCTAGCGAGCCGATCTTTTGGTGAAGAATATAAATGAAAAGAGACGTGACCGATCGCCCAAGCGGCTAACAAGCCGATCAGTGGCGAAGAGGAAAAAAGTAATATTAGGGACTCGTCACTTTTACTGACTGTTTGACTGTATTATGGTGGGCAGAATAATAATGAATGTATGAACACACATTAGTAGGTTTCCTATAAATACTGAACTTAAAGGTGTTACCTATTCTGTGGATCAGACAGTCTAGGAATGGTAATTTGCAGCCATTCTCTAATTCCACAATGAATTTGATCGAGGGGGCTAAGTTGTAAAGTTGTGGTAGAAAAGCTTTCAAGTCATCATTACATGGCCAAAGGCCATGTATATATTAGCCTTGTCAAGTATTTCTCCTTAGTCTGTACTCACTCACGAAGATGTGAATTACACGAAAGCGCTTGGAAACTTCGTGTTGTCTTGTGGTTGTCAGCATATACTTGGATCACGCGCACTTACAGTGATTTACTTGCATATATATATATATATATATATATATATATATATATATATATATATATATATATATATATATATATATATATATATATATATATATATATATATATATATATAATATATATATATATATATATATATATATATATATATATATATATATATATATATATATATATATATATATATATATATATATATATATATATATATAATGTTCGCTAAATGTTCAATTTATATCATAGTATACCATTAAGGATAAAGAAAATCGTTCTCCTTCTTAGGGACGCCTGGCCACTAGATGGCGGGCCAATCGGAAGCTTCAACGTAAAATAAGGGAGACACGCTTCCTCCTACATTATACTATTTTTAGGACTTGCAACAATCGACCAAGTGTGTTGTGACAGCACCGAGTGTGAGCTCTTTCAAGGCCAGCAGTACTTGACCAACACTGGAGCAGGTTCCGATACATTCAGAAGCCATGCCCACTTGTTCATAACAGAAACGTGACCGAACGCCTAAGCAGCTAACGAGCCGACCAGTGAAGAGAAATAAAAGTATTGTATTGAAATTAACAATCACTTGCTTTTTATTAGTTTTATATAATTTTCAACTAGCCACCTCACTTCGTGATTTCCTGTAAGTTTTGAATATCAGTTAAGCGTTTTTCGCCCACATTACATTAATATTCCCTTGACAACAGGTTGAATGGTATTCATAATGTTGACCGTGTCCCAGTTCGCCCTGATAATAACTGATAAAGGGTAAGAAAAAAGTAAAAGAAATACAGCAGAAAATGGAACCGAGGTCGAGCGTTCACGACTCTCCAAGGTTTGTTTGTAGATTATGATTATTTTGTAAAGAAAGCAAGGGTCTATATAGATTTACAGGTATTTATGTAAAAACTAACTAGTTTTGTGTGCGTTTTTAAAATAACAGAGGATGACGAAGGAATGACATATAGTTATAAAATGTTTTATAATAATTCCTTTATATGTACATACGGTACATTATATAATTATCAGATGCCACTAAGATTTTACTTTTACTTTTATCCTCTTCGCCACTGATCGGCTTGTTAGCCATTTGGGCGATCGGTCACGTTTCTGATTACCTTTCCTTTTCATTTATCTTTTTCACCAAAAGATCGGCTCGCTAGCGGCCCGGGCGATCGGTCACGTCTTTGTCACGCACTGTTGGCAAATACTGGGCATGCACCGGCTCCTGAATGTACCTGAACCCGCTCCAGTGTTGGTCAAGTTTTGTCTTGAAAGAGCTCACACTCGGTGCCGTCACAACACTCTCTGGTAGATTGTTCCAAGAGTTTACAACCCTCACTCCGAAAAAGTTTGCCCTCACAGTTTTCTGGACTTGCGGCTTCTTCAATCTTGAGCTGTGACCCCTAGTGGGGCGAGTGTCCGCCAGCTCCAAGTAAGGACACTCAACTGAGTAGTGCCTTCTGAGATGCTTATACACCTCAACTAGGCCCCCCCTTGCCCGTCTGTAGTAGGCTATAAGCTAGGCAAGTTCAGGCTCTCCAATCTCTCAGGGTAGCCGAGGTGCCGAAGTGCAGGCACCAGCAGCCATTCCTTCGACCATTCCTGGAGCCCACAGAGGTCCTTCTGCAGCTCTTCACAGTCAGCTTGGTTCTTAATTTCCCGAAATAACTTAGCGTCATCGGCAAACATTTGTATGGAGGAGTGTACAACGTCAGGCATGTCATTTATGAAACAGACATATTTATCGGTAAAGCTTGGAGTACAGTTTGCCTATTCTGAGTAATTCAGTCAGGTCTTGACACTGAGGGTGCTATCACTTCTCATTGCCACGCAGGGCAGAGGTTCATACACAAAGAAATAGATAATATTCATTAATAGTATATATTGGTCAGAGTCATGTGGGCGATATCACTGTTCACTGCCACGTAGGACAGTGGTTCATATTCAGTAGAAGTCATATTTTATTTGAAGCTTAATCAGTGTGGGCTAGCAAATTTTGGATAAACCACAAGAATGTCCTCAAGCACTCCTGATTCAATGTAATAATTACATAGTTCATGATACAATTAGCCAGGTGGCCTGAAGTCTTTGACAGTGTCACATTCAATAATATGGTGTTCAGGTGTATGTTTTAAATGTTTATCACAAAGTTTACATGATGAGTGTGCACATCCGCCTTCCCACTTTACCTCAGTCTTCAGTAATTTCCTGTGCAGGAAGCAGGGAGCACGTACACCTCAAATGCAGTTACAATAGTTACCACCACCCTGGAATTCCCATTTTCAATCTCACGAGTGTATCTGTGTACGTTTATATATTGTATGCCCATGTATTCGTACAATACACATGCGTATTTGCACGAATGCGCTTGCATCGCGTCTATCAATTAACTAAATAAATAATTGCCGCAAAAATTGCATCTTTCATTAGGTGTACTTACAGTATGTACGTTTGTTATTTTATCCATTTAAGGACAAGAGGATCATAAAAAACTTTTATTATTATTATTATTATTATTATTATTATTATTATTATTATTATTATTATTATTTGCAAAGTTTATTCTGAACACATCTCTGGAACCGTTCGACTTTGATAGCATGTAAAAAAATACATTGAGCTTTTAATGATTTAGAAATTCTACATGATCCCCACAGACCCAAATAATCGCAAAGGAACACAAATGACCCTAGATCACAGAGGAGGGTTCAGAAATCACTAGTTCAGAAAACTTTCAGGGCAAACTTTTTTGGGAGTGAGAGTTGTGAACTCTTGGAACAATCTGCAAGAATGTTTTAATGGCGCCAAGTGTGAACTTATTCAAGACCGTACTTGACCAACACTGGAGCAGGTACAGTACATTTTTGGGAGTCAGTGTACAGTATACCCATGCACTATTTAACAACTGTAGAATAAAGACGTGGCCAACCAACCGCCTAAGCGGCGAACAGGCCAATCAGTGACGAAATTAGAGGGTAAAGCAAAGTAAATTAAGTAAAATTTAGTATAGTTATCCAAATGATCCCACGGTGATCTAATAACCCTATAGTGATCCAAATTAACCCATATTGAGCCAAATCACCGTGGTTCATGATTATCAAAGTTTCATTGAGACTGCCTTTTGTATTTTGAAAACATGGACCAACGGTTGATTTCCTTCCCCCAACTTGTATCGTCATATGTGGTACTTTGCTGGGGTAAATGTGGGTAAAGATATTTATGTAAATATTACGGGGGATATCTTGTCGCCTTGACCGAGTGTGTTGGCTACTCTATAGTAGGGCTGTGCCTGTGTCCTTGAGAGGTGCAGGCTGGGCGCATGTTAACTTTTAATGTAGGATCATTTAGAGCAGTATATTTTAATTATTTTTACATTAATGTTTTCCAATACAGCCTCTGTGTGCCAGTAACAATTCATTTTACTCTCATACTTATTACCATTGGTAGCGTGACGAGAGGAGGCTCGTGGGTAGATGTAATGATAGTATCAAGCAATAGGGAAGAAATAACGGTAAATACTGTAGGTAAATAATAGACACAATTATACAAATACAAAATTTATTTAAACATGAATATGAAATTAGGAGAAAGAATTTATTTGTACCAACAGACGAAATCTAGTACTAGGCCCTCAGGCTCAACATACACACACCACTACCAGCCCCCATCATTGGTGGATGAGTGTCTAACTCAGTAGGGCTATTTGTGTGGTGGAATTAATCCACTGGGATCTTCAGAGTTCGTCGGAAAGTACTCCATGGTGGCTGGACCCCATGGCTGTTGCTTGAGTATCACTCCTGACGACTGAGTGTTGTAGTGGCAGTTGCCCTGGTCTCTATGGTGCTAAGTGACTATAAGAGTTGTGTGTTATTGAGTATGTCCACCCAATAGGGTTGGAAGTGTTATTGAGTATGTCCACCCAGTTGTGGTGTGTGTATGTTGAGCCTGAGGGCCTAGTACTAGATTTCGTCTGTTGGTACAAATAAATTCTTTCTCCTAATTTCATATTCATGTTTAAATAAATTTTGTGTTTGTATAATTGTGTCTATTATTTACCTACAGTATTTACCGTTATTTCTTCCCTATTGCTTGATACTATCATTACATCTACCCACGAGCCTCCTCTCGTCACGCTACCAATGGTAATAAGTATGAGAGTAAAATGAATTGTTACTGGCACACAGAGGCCCTCATAGAATGGTGGCAGCTCTGGCCCTCAGTGAAAACTGTTGAAAAATATTTATTCAGATAATTACTCATTTCTCCGTCGATCAGTTAGCTCGCCGGTATCTGACTGTATTGGTCCATCTTTTCTCGTGTTTTCATTTGATACATTTGATAGAATGTTATTTTAAAAGATGCAACAAATCTAATTTTAATTTTAACATCATTTTTTAGTTTTTCTCTATAAGCGATCATAAATCACCTGTAGCGGGCAAGGCGTGGAGGATGGGGAACTTGCGAGGTAAAACACGGTGAAAAACTCATCTTATGACACTAAAATGATGTCTTTATGTGCTTTGTTAGTGAAGAAATTAATTATTTACTGTAAATACTCTTCCGAACGTACTCTCACGTCCACAAAAAAAAAAGTAAATTTACACGATGACTCTTCAACGAAGTTACTTTCTTTGGTACCTGATATTAATATAAGTACAGTACTGTTTAATATGGTGGGGAGGGGGGGTCCTGCCGGCTAGGTTAGGTAAGGTTTGGTAGGTTTCTTTAGTTGGTTAGGTCAGGTTCTGGTAAATTTTGCCTCTTAAAATACTTACTATAATGATAAGAACATCTGTAGAAAAATTAGCGAAATCGAGCAACTCCAGTAGCGGTGTTCTCATACATTACCAAAATGAGAATGAGCTCTGTTTTAAGGGTGCACGAAAGAAAATAAATAACTTAAACTGGGGACAAATTAATAAAAAAACCAATTATATACAGAAAGACAGTAAAAAAAATAGAACATGTAAGTAGGAGAGGGTGTTGGGTCCAACCAGTGCGAGTTGAAACTTGAACAAAAGACCTCACAGCAAACAAGTGCAAGCTTGCCAGTTAAACATCTCGAGAGGTGATCATGTGAGGCGAAACAGGAAGCCACGTCACTTCACTTAAAACCGACAGTCTGGTTCTTTTCATACTCTGTTGTTTTGTAATAATATATAGGTGAATTATCACCCTTAATTCTATATAGTGATTTCTTAATACAAACTGATACTACTGTAAAATACCAATTTTTAATTCAAACGTTTTCTGTGGGGTGAATAACATACGCCTAGGTATTATCTAAATTTAAAGTTGTAAAAGTTGTTTTCTGATCCATCAACACATATCTTTATGAATTCACTATGCTATAATTTTATCTGTATGCAAGTTTATAATTACAAATTGTATAACCTTCGATAACTGTTCTAGCTTGCAGACGCCACAACGGTTTTGTAATTTTCCGTGGACGTTGGGGCAGGGATTGAGGAATGTACAAAAATATTAGGAAATAATGAACATTAATGTATTTCATAATAATTATCTTAACGTGAATATTAAATTGAATGTAACTTTTGATTACAATTAAGATATATATATATATATATATATATATATATATATATATATATATATATATATATATATATATATATATATATATATATATATATATATATATATATATATATATATATTAAATATATATATATATATATATATATATATATATATATATATATATATTATATATATATTATATATTATATATATATATATATATATATATATAATATATATATATATATATATATATATATATATATATATATATATATATATATATATATGATAGCTCCCAAGCGCTTTCGTGTAATTCACATCTTCAGGGGTGAGTACAGACTGTACTCACCCCTGAAGTGAAAGCATAACTTCGTGACAGCATATACCTAGATCACAACTACAGTGATTTACTTGCATATATATATATATATATATATATATATATATATATATATATATATATATATATATATATATATATATATAGATATGTGTGTGTGTGTGTGTGTGTGTGTGTGTGTGTGTGTATTATGAATTAAAAAATATATTTAGTTAAAATAATAGTATCTCAGATGGAATTTTATTTTGATATTCAAATTTGATTCTCGAGTTACGTTATTTTCTGGGAAATATTGAAGAGACCGGTGTGAGTGAGAGGCAAAGTGAATTGTGTAGGTTAATTAAGAGGGAGGGCCGGAATAGATGGGTGGGATAGGGATATGTTGGGGAGAGGTGCTGCAGGGGACAGGGCAAGGGCGGATAGGAAAGAGAAGAGCAGGGTATAGGGCAGCTAAGATAGAGTGAAATAAGGTAAGAACTGGTAGGATAGAGAGAAGCAGGATGACGATGTGAGTGTGGGTTAGATGAAACGCCATGAGGTTATCACGCGTGAGGGACACGCGACTCATTGTAAGGGGTTGGGGCCCCTTATTCAGGGGCATCCGATTTGATGAGCCATAGATTAAAGATTCGGGAATTTATTGATGGGGTCACTTCTAGTCCAAGTCGTTAGATTAATTAAAGTATTTAGATAATGTACCGAAAAATAAATTACACTATTGACAATTTCCTTAAACATTACTTGACTTAATCTAATTTCTTGTACACATTTTCTTAATTTTTGGCTTTTTCCTGGATGCACTGTGCTGAATTTCCCCAAAGTAATTTCTCTATAGTTAATTGAACCTGTAGTAACAGGAGTGGATAATCATCTCGTCAGGCCAATGGGAAATAAAGATATTGTAGGTGGTATTCTCATTACCACCCGAAATGTTGTATCAAAGTACCTGCATACCAAAATTCATGAAAATTCGAATATAAGTTTCCTCCCTGTGACAAGTAACGCAAATGATGTCGAGTTGATCAGACATGATATTATTGGAAATGTTTTATTTCCTGTGTTGTGCTTTTCATGAGTATGCTCAAAGCCCAATTTTCTTTGTCTCGGTGTGTTATGACAGACAAAAATACAAAATTTTGGCGCGCCACTTTGCCACATCTGCTGATACGAAAGAGCCTTCTAGAAAATATTTGTTACAAGCTTTCAATACTTAAGTAAATACTGTAGGGTATGTATTAAAAATGTTAATTGTTTTTATTTAAAAATTCAAACAAATTATTTGATATGGTTTTAATGTTACTAAGAGGCACATTTGGCAACAAGTTACACAACGTTTGGCGGTTTGGCGCGTTATTCCAGTAAATGTTTACACACCCATCCGTAAAGTAGTATCCTAAAAATTTGAATATTCATTGATTCTGTGAATTGTATAATTTATTTTTATATATTTGTTTAATACTCTTCAAATTTATCTTCCTATTGACATATTTTTATCTTCCCCAAGTATGAATAATAGTACGCGGAAGAATACATTTATGTGAGAGCGTCAGGTTCCTGGCTTGTGATTGGTCAAAATACAGTAACAGCTGGAGCTTCCCGCCAGATTTAAGGACCTTTCGTCTGCGGCGGATGGTCTGTGGCCTCAGTCAATCAGATTGGGAACTGACGAGCACTTACATAGGAGTTGAAGCACCTGCATACTACATTGAAAATGCCTTCCTATACCAACGTACTTAATGAAAGAGTGACAAATGTTGCTCATGAAGACAAAGAAAATAAGGTACACACGGAAAGGGACAACAGTGTTACCCTCAAGGATAAGGTAATGTGAACGTTATTTGAATCGTGTATATTCACTTTAGTTACTGCCCTAGCCTTCTTGCATTAATCTATTTACTTGTGTATGTCTTGTCCTAATGCGTTACCGTTATGCGTTTATTTTTCAGGACTCAAACCGCAAGGCAAACAAGATTGTCACTCCCGTTAAGGCCAATATCCCTCAGCAGAATGACCGGGTAAGTAATCATTTTAATGTATTGATACCTCTACGTAGAGTACCGGTAGGCGTTAGAATGCTTGGCGTGTTCTTTGGGCTAGTGCATTGTAAAATCTGTTTTTTCTATATCCACCAGTGATGATTGTTCCAACGCCAGATCCAACGTGTTAGGTCCAGAAAGTAAATGTGTTGTAAAGAAAGTTAATACTGTACCCTATTAAACCTATCCTGTGTACCGAAATCTTTCTTGATGAACAAAAGGACTTTGGTAAATTCGTTTTAACGTTCCCTTCGTTTGTACAAGGATATATATATAATGTTTTATTAAACGACTCCTTGAAAAAAAAGAAAAAAAATTTGAGCAAATGTCGGAAACCTCTAGAACTAACCAACCAAAGAAACCTGTTTAATTTCCTAGCCGTATATATGGGTCCGACTAATTACCCAAATGTAGCCAAATATAGCCGGAATGAAGTCAAATAATGGTCCTAGATGAATAAATCGGACTGCTACTCACTTCTCGACTAGTATTTGGTGTCACGAAGTCACAAAAAATTGGTAAACTTAATTTAATCGGAGTTCATAGATCAAGTGCATGTACCTAACCTAATCTAATCTGCGAGAGAGATTTAGGAGTAATGATAAGTAGGAACCTTAAGCCAAGTAAACAATGTGTTTTTGCTCGTAACAAGGCTAATAAAGTACTTGGGTTCATACAAAGGAGTGTTAGTTACAAGACTAGCGAGGTCATCCTAAAACTGTATCTTGCTCTTGTGAGACCACACCTGGATTACGCAGTTCAGTTCTGGTCACCGTATTACAGAATGGATATAGAATCCTTGGAAAGAATTCAGAGGAGAATGACAAGACTAATCCCGGGCATTAGGAACCTTGAGTATAGAGACAGGTTAAAGCATCTTAATCTGCACTCCCTTGAGAGACCTAGAGCGAGGGGCGACCTGATAGAGGTGTATAAGTGGAAGGCAGGGCTAAACAAAGGGGACATTACAAAGGTACTCAAATTATCCAACCAGGAGCAAACTCGTAACAATGGTTTTAAATTGGACAAATTTAGATTTAGGCGTGAAATAGGTAAACACTGGTTTGGAAACAGAGTAGTGGATGAATGGAACAAGTTACCAAATATCATTAACTCGAATACGCTGAATTGCTTCAAACATAGGTTGGATGCTCATATGAGCAATAGGGGTTGGGTGTAAACGGGACTGCCCAGTATGGGCCAATAGGCCCGCTGCAGTTTCCTCCATTCTTATGTTCTAATCTAATCTAACCTAACACAACACAACTCAGATTAAATTAAGTTTACCAATTTTTTTGACTTTGGCTCTAAATAATAATCGAGAAGTGATTCACAGCCCGATTTATTCATCTAGGACCATTATTTGACTTTATTCAGGTTATATTTGGCTACATTTGGGTAATTAGTCGGACCGGTGTATATTGGTAGTGTTAGTTTTGGTCATGCAGCGAATTTTAGGACTAGGTTGAAATTAAATTTTTTCTGATCGTTTTTGTGGTTTAACAAAAGACATCCAAATAGGTGTATGACCGAGACAATATTTTTAATCTTGGTCCATTTTGATCTTTTTCAGTACCGTATTAAGAATGGCTGATTTTTTTCCAATATCGAAGTAAAGAAAGCTTATTTTTTACCTTCAGAAAACCTTAAATTCATTACCCATATTTTATAATTTATTATCCTCGGTTCTTCTTGCGACTAATTGGGGTTACTATAGTGTGTGGTCTACAAAATACTCATGTTAGGTTAAACTGAAGATATCTTTGTTCTGTAGACTGCATGCTATAGTAGCACAGAATACTCTATCCTTCTTTCAGCATTTTTTGGCCGAGTGTTGTCATATAAAGGCTTGCAACAATTTCTGTATTGTATGCTCAATCTAATATGAAATGGTATAATATAACCAAATGGTGATGTACGGTACTTTTTTTTTTTGCTCTAATTGGTACATCTCCAATATGAGACAAACAGTTGCTGGAAGCGTTTTGGATAACACTTGAAGCAAAAGGGGGGCAACTGTGCAGTAGATAATGTGTAGGAAGAATGGATATTATTCTGCAAACACCGGTTTGTGGGCCCCCGAAATAGGATTATCTAGCCCAGATTTTGGTAGTACAGCAACTAGGTTTGGTTCTTTTAGTTGTTTTCACCCCACATTTATGTTTGCTTTGAAACCCTTTCCACCTTTGGTACCTTTGGTGGGGTGAAAATTGGCTGGGTAGGGAGGTTCATAATGGAATAATTATGCATTTCCCCCAACTTTTCACAATCTCCACTGTATTTGGCATGAAAAACTATTAAAATATTTTGATTCCTACCTAAATTGTATGCTTTCGTTTCTGGAATAATTACCAGAAGACTCGAGGAAATATTAGCAACAAAGCAATTCATTCACTATGTTCTCCGCTGAAGGTAAAGTTTTCTTCAGTACAGTATTAGTTGACTAATTGTGTGGATGTGCACAAGAACAGTTAATTACATACCTGGGTAAATTCCAAAAACTACTGGTTCATTGGTGCCCCAGT
Organism: Homarus americanus; assembly: GCF_018991925.1. Taxonomy (NCBI): domain Eukaryota; kingdom Metazoa; phylum Arthropoda; class Malacostraca; order Decapoda; family Nephropidae; genus Homarus; species Homarus americanus. Next base: position 8,511,045 of record NW_024742238.1, on the reverse strand, counting down.
TCAGTATGGGGAAAGCCCACAATTACAAAAAAAAAGTAGTTTTTCACTTCGTCAATTACTGTAGTTTGATTCCTTTTAAGCAAGCTGTAACTGGCTAAAAGCCGAGAGTGAAAATTCTGTATGTAGTTTAATATGTTGCACATGTTTTTGGTGTGCACGCTTACCTGTGCATGAACTCTTGTAACAAATATTTGCAGTGTATACAGTAATAGCCTCATACTGTAGGATATACAGACTGTTTTACATATGTATTTAATTCTTATCTTCAATGTAAAGTGATAGTTTAGTGTTTGGTATGATTTGAAACTGAACTGCTTCTGGCTTAATTTAATTTGCTTTAAACATTTTTTAACTATATTAGTTTAGAATTTCAAACTAGCATAGATGCATTACATTGGCATTTAGTACCAGTCTCTATGGTCTGAAATGTACCAAAAACTTGCATTAGGAATTTTACACCTTTCTTTAATATTCCAGGTAGTTGCTATTGATAAGGAATCGGAGCCTCTTCTGAGAGAGAACCCAGGTCGTTTTGTCATTTTGCCCATCCAGTATCCAGATATCTTCAAAATGTACAAGAAAGCTCTTGCATCTTTCTGGACTACAGATGAGGTTGACTTGTCAAAGGTAAGTCTTCATCTGGATAGGGACTAAGTATGATAATGTATGAAAACTGCTACCCCCAGAAGTTGTTTGACTTTTAATTTTTTTAATATATATATATATATATATATATATATATATATATATATATATATATATATATATATATATATATATATATATATATATATATATATATATATATATATATATATATATATATAATTTTTTTTCCCCACATCTTATTATAATAAGGATTTTAAGAAGCTACATTAACTGGAACCTGATCCAACCAACCAAAGAAATTTACATAACTTCCTAATTGGGCAGACCCTCACCATATTTAACAAAATATTTACTTGTTACCAATGAAAGCAAGTTTGTTGTAGTGCCATAGTGTAATTTAAAAAAAAATTCCGCGCTCGGACCGAGTGGGTCAGCTGTGGACAAATGGAGCAGACAGCAATGTGCGCTGACTTGGCAGATTTTCATGGGTATTTGGGGTAAATAAATTTCTTCGTATATAGAGCATGTACACCTTGTTTTAGTGTCTTGAACATGCTTTGCCCTGAAATTTCCTTCGTGCCCTGCTAACTACCGAGGATTTATGGTCTAAAATATTTGTACAGTACAGGTGTATTTAAAATAAAATTTGTCTCTTAAAATACTTACTGTAATATCTGTGGTAGCAGTTGTCATAAATTACCTTAAATAAGGGTAAATTTGAATTTTGCTGTTTGGGGATTAGTGATGAGAAATTGAGATATACTGTATTGATATTTCATCAGTTTTATAGCCAATTGTCATGCTTGTTTGGGTTAGCTGTGATTACTTTACCTTCTTTGCCACTGATTGGCCTGTTGGCATGATTTTCCTTGTTTCTTTGGGGAAAATTTGAAATTGGGTATATTGATAAATGCCATAGATTAGACAAAGTTAAAAGGGGGGGAGGAATGTTGTCCATGTAAAAAAAGGCTGGATACAATAACATTTAATTTCAGTACAATGTTATCTAAAACCACATTTAAAATATCGGCACTTGTAGATGGGATTCATTACTAAACATGGCTGTACTGTATGTTGGTGCATCTAGCAAAGAGGACAACCCCCCAACCCGACCCCTCCCTTTCCGAATGTCACAATATTGTCGCAATCCCACTCACTAGTAGCTAACAGGTAGTCCATGACATTTTAATTTGTAACCTGTACTGTATTATAAATTATAACTGCATGAAATGCTTGCAATCAAAGATATACAGTAGGTGGAATGTTCATTTAGTGTAATTACTATGGTAGGGTTCCTTAGGGCCATTCCAGAAGTTTCTCTTAATTTGTGGGTGCTTTGGCATCTTGCTTCAATGCTCTGGGTTCATAAATACTGGGGGAGAGGATTGGCAATGATAATTGTATCAGGTGGAAGACATGAGAAAATTTTAATATAATGTTAATGAGCTGCAAACTGAAATTTCCTATCTGCTTTGCACTTGGTGATAGAAAGGTCATAAAACTGTAAAATTTGCTATACAGTACTTGCAATTAGGACAACATATAAGGCAGACTTGTGCAAGCACAGAAAATGGCCATAAGACAGAGATGGTGGGGGGCACCTTTGTAAAAGAAAAGAAATAATAATAGGATACTTGTAAATTTGTCCCAGCACTTGATCCCCCCCTCCCCCACACACACACACACACACACACACACACAATAAAATTTAACCGGTGGCGTGATCTGACATGTTAATACAGTGCAGTGCATATTTTGTTGAATGTTTCAAAATGCGATTCCTCCTATATGTTGATTCTTAAATTGTGACAAACCAACTAGGTCCAGTAGATATGCATTTACTAAAGGCTATGGGGCATCCATTGATTTATGGAATGGTTATACAGTACAGCATTCCTGAGAAGATGTCTGACTTGAAGCTTATCCTGTTGATTTCCACTATAATTGGAGATAAAAAAAATTTAATACAGTAATTATTTTTAAGTGCACGTTAATTTATATATATTTTTCCTAAACTAGTTATTAGTAATATGACTACAGTCTGTTTTTAATGGAAAATTAAAGAAAAAAGTGGCGGGTTCAGTGTTAGTGGTTTATAACTAAAATGTTTATTTCATAGCTTTGTACTGTTGGTCTTTTTGTGTATGCTTACTGTATATTTATTCTGGTACATATGCTGTACTGTACCAGTTTTCTAAGATGAAGTATTTAATGCAAAACCACAATAAATGTTCCAAACACCATAAATTTGCTTGGTGGCAACAAGAAAACCTACCTTCTTTTAAAGAGAAACTGGATTTGGACTAGGTTTTTTGTTTGCTATTGCTGAAAATTTATTGGGTTTATTGTAATTCGGACACAAAAAAAATCTTATAAAATGTATGAGTTATTAACGAGTATGAGAAAGATTGGCAATCCAAATTCTAGCTTTAAGACTATCCCTGATCAGTATATTAAGTACTATACCCATTTTCAGATTTTGGGTGAACTTTAAGTTTAAAAATCATGCTAAAAGATTATGTATTAATGTTGGGTTTTGGCTCGGACCTTTTCTTTCGACTGTAAATTTTAAATAAAAAAAACCCAGCTGTGCTATAACACTGAGGATGTCTGTGTAAATGTAAGGACCTTGTTATGCTAACTTGGGTATTCCCCAAATTTTTTTTATTGCTGCCAAGTTATAAATAGACGCTTGCTTAAACACTAAAGGTCGGATTTTACATTTCAGGATCATAGTGACTGGATTAATAAACTTAAGGATGGGGAACGCCACTTCATTTCTCATATCCTTGCATTCTTTGCTGCTTCTGATGGCATCGTTAATGAAAACCTTGTAGAGCGATTTTGTCAGGAAGTGCAAGTAACGGAAGCAAGATGTTTTTATGGTTTCCAGATTGCTATTGAAAATGTTCATAGCGAGATGTACAGTCTTCTCATAAATGCCTACATAGATGATCCAATGGAACAGAACAAATTATTCAATGCCATAGAGACCTTGCCATGTGTTAAGAAAAAGGCTAATTGGGCTCTGAGGTGGATATCCCACAACACTGCAACATTTGCTGAACGGATCATTGCCTTTGCAGCTGTTGAAGGTATTTTCTTCAGTGGTTCATTTGCTGCTATTTTTTGGATTAAAAAGCGTGGTTTGATGCCAGGACTGACCTTCAGTAATGAATTGATCTCGAGGGATGAAGGTCTACACACAGACTTTGCCTGTTTGATGTTTAAGCACCTGGTGAACAAGCCAAGTGAAGAACACGTACAATCCATCATTGATGATGCTGTGAAAATTGAGCAGGAGTTTCTAACAGATGCCCTTCCAGTGAACCTCATTGGCATGAACTGCATGCTAATGCGACAATATATTGAATTTGTTGCTGACCGACTTCTTGTTGAGCTAAACTGTGAGAAGTTGTATAATGTAGGAAACCCTTTTGACTTTATGGAAAATATCTCTTTGGAAGGAAAAACCAACTTCTTTGAAAAGAGAGTTGGGGAATATCAAAAATGTGGTGTGATGAACTCTAAAGAAGAGCGCTGTTTCACTTTGGATGCGGATTTCTAAGTCTACCTGAATGAGAAATGGAAATTCAAGAAAAGACTTAATTTAGTTTTTGTACAGTACAGTACAGTATTACTTAAAATGATACTGATTATAAGTTGTCAAGAATGAGAAGTGGAAGAAAAAACTTCAGGTATTTTTATGCAGTACAGTATTGTTTTAACGGATAGTTCTGATTTTGAAGTCGACGTGAATGACAAGTGAAAGTGCAGGAAACCCCATTTAGTTGTTTTTGTTCTGTATAGTACAGTATTATTTTAATTAACATAATGATTGTATAATTTTTAGTTGTATATTTTGTATATCGGACTTATTTCGTACAATAAATTTATATGCATTTTTAGTGAGGTTTTTATTTACAAAGTTGGTCAGTAATTAGGATTCCACTAAAACTGTAATGTTAAAGTATCCACTAAAAGTTATACTGAAAAGTGCAAGGGAATCTAATGGTATTTCCCCAATATACTCTTTAAAAAAAAAGACGTTAATGCATTAACAGATTGCATAATAATATTGGCATGACACTAAGGTTATGGTAATGGCTAACCACTGAAAGTGCAGCATGAAAATAGACTATGTGTGTACAGTGCAAGTAGGCCATGGTAGTACAGTTTACTGTGCGGGTAACTGGTAAGGATATTGGACAAAGCTGTCGGGTGCTTATTTCCGGGGGGGGGGGGGCATTTGCTTAGGATTACGTTTGGTTTCTATTCGGTAATAGTATGTCTACAGCAATATTGGTGAAAGTTTATTTGATAGAATTCAAACCAGCAAATCAATATTGCAGTTCTACATTCTAAAGTTTAATATAGAAACCTCTTGCTGGAGCTTCATCTGTTATGTATTTGTTTTAACTTTCAATTGCTTAATAACATGGCTGGTTTTCATGTGATCTGCCTGGTTCCAGTCTGCTATAGCAGTAAAGGAAAAAGTGTTTTTAACTTAATAATAATAATAATAATAATTAATGGTTTATTGAGAGAGCTTGGCAGCCAGAAGGCTGAAAATATACAGTTACATATTTGGGGAATGGGTTTCGAATTACAAATAATATACAAGTAACATAAGTGACACAAATAAGACATATAATAACTAGATGGGGAAAAGCTCAAACTACAGTTCATTTCAACATAGTGACAGTGCAAGGAGTAGTGTTTACTGGGAGTGAATACACTGGTTTATTAAAAGTTATTGATAATTTTTACAATGGTTGGGACTGGGCTGTTCTTATAGCGATCAGTTCGTGCACGTATGGGCTGGATGCGGTTGTGGTTTTGAACAGCAATTCTCGGACTAGGGATCTCAGGTGGTAGTAGGAGCCGGTGTCGAGGATGGTGTAGAAGCTTCTTACCAAATTTGCAGGTGAGGTCGTGGTGATGGTCAGTGAGAGTCGAAAGGGTCAGTGTGTTGAGCGCTTCTTGATATGTGGAGTAGGAAGGGGAGAGAATAATCTTGCATGCCCTCTTTTGCACTTTTTCTAGGTGTTTACGTTGTGTGGCATTTAGGGAGGAAGACCAGGTGGGGGAGGCATAGGTGAGCTTGGGAAGTATGAATGTTGTGTAAACACTGAGGAGCTCGTGTGCAGGAACTCCGAGGGACTTCATCGCAGACACCCGTGGTAACCGGTCTCCTAATGGCTGACCTATAGCAAACCTATCTACCAATCCCGTCCATTGTTACACGATCAATACTCATTCATTCATTCATAAATAGTGATAGTACTACTGCGACACTGCTGTTTGGAGGCACGTGTTACCACAGTGGGCGTAGAGAAACATTTCCACAACTACTGTACCATAAAATTGTATTCACTCACTCTATTTTCCTGCTGGTTCATATCCGTAATCCTTGCAAAATTTGGTGTTATACTCTGGGCCCAGTCTGTTGAAAATCCATAAGCATGATTCAGCTTCACTGTCACATTTACTGTAACATGTTAAGTGATTGAAGAACTTGGTGACAAACTTGAACTCTTGCATTCGTGCCAAGAATGAATCTCACCACCTTGTTTTAAATAAATTGTAGCTTGGATTTTGCAGTACTTTTTTAACTACTGTATATTTATGATTAGTTCACTGGACAAATGAGGCAAGAGTTATTCCAAGGTTACAGTAGAGATGGGTTCATTTCCAGATAGTACAATGAATTCTTTTACCATTTTGAGCGTTCTTTTTTATCCAAGTAATATTGCTTCAGCCTTTGCAAGATTTTGGGATAATTTATTTGAACCACTGTGCAAGACTAAAGATAACTAGTTATATCATAGATCTTTACTAGGCACTAAAAAAAGAGTGCAGTCATTGGCATACAGCAAAAGTTTAAAATTGACACGAATGGGCATGTCATTTATGTAACACAGGAAGGGCAAAGGTCCTAGGATACTTCATTGTGGGACTTGCAGGCTATTGGCATGGATGTTGACTGTTATTTGCAACAATAATTTGCTTCCTGTTGCCAAGATTTGATTTAATCAGTCAGCAGAGACAATGCCAAGAGCCTGCAGTTTATCACACACTGTACCTGTATCATGGTAAACTGTGTGTAAAGGCTTATCACAAGTCAAGTGTTTCCATACGTGTGTAATTTCTCAGAGCTGTTTGGGATCTGATAAGAGATGGACCCTTAATCCTGTACAAATATACATTTACTCCCAAAGATAACTTTCCAACAATGTACACAGCACTAGAATTTTAGATACATAACTGTATACTGACTGGCCTGTAAGCCTCTGTCACACCTGTTGCCTTTCTAGTAGATAGGTGTTGCTCAGACAAACTTGTACTTATCTGGTACAGAATTGGTGCTAATGGAGAGATTAATCAGATATGTTATTGGGGTCTTTCATATTGTGGCACCATCCCTCAAAAGCCTGGCTGGGATGCGATCAATACCTGTGCGCTTGCAGGGGTCCAGTTTATCTAACTCATTTAGAACAAAGTTCGCTCTGCATTGATTTCAATACTATCTGGAGTGATACCTTTCTTTCTGTGGTGGGATTTAAAGGCTTCTGATCCCACACTAATTGTTTGAAGCTATTGGCCATTTCTCAACTAAACATGAGGCAACTGTTGTATAAAAGGAATTACATTGGCTTGCAACTACAGTTGCATAGTGACAGCTCATCATTGATGTTTAAAACTACACTGTTCAGTCAACCAAAGATGCACTGACCCAACCCTGGGTCTCGTGCTCGCAATTTTACCTGGCAATACTGTACTGTGATTGGTGGATCGCTTTGGATAAATATTTAACAAACCAAAGGTAGCATTTTTATCATAAACAATTCATTATTTTAGGTCAGAAGTTTCCAAATGTTTGTAAATTTAATGAGAAAATTTGATGTGAGAATCTTGTAGCAGCTATGGTTGTAGTTGAACTTCATTTCATGTGAATCTGCATATAATGTACGGAAATGTATTTTTATTGAGGTGTCTGTCCTCTGTTATGACGTTGCCACATCGTCTCGAACCTATTTTTAGGACCATCGGTGAATGACTATCTGTGCCATTTGTAATGTGTGTATGTGTTCGTCTATGGTGGTTGAGGGGTTGGTGATAGATCTATTTGGTATCACGCTGGTATATTGTGCTTTCTGTGGTTGTTGATGCCTTATTCACTGTCTGGACTGCACTTGTATACTGTTCTTAATTTTATTGCATCTTTGGGAAGACATTTGTTATGTGTGAGCATGTTCTAGGGGACAGTTGTATGGTTTTCCTCTTGTATAAGCCCCCTGATTTGGTAAGATGACTTAACATTACCTAAATGTTGACTGTGTTTACTGTTGCATATGCACATTTCCAGACAATTTCATGTCATTTGTTTACTGGAAAAACTGTACAGTAGTTTCTTTGAATGCAACCCCCCCCCCCCTCCACACAGTGCAGGTATTTGATTTTTTTTTATCAAAGATACAATATTGAAAAATACCTATACCCTGTATACAGTAGTACTGTACAGTATATTAATTAATCCAAAGCAGCATTTTGATATAAAATTAGCTATAAAAACTTTGTACTCATCATGGGTGGTGAGTTGAGTGCAGTGAGGCAGAGTTAAACGGGCAACTGCTGAGTGTGGTTGTGCAAAGTGGGTGATAGTGGGTGATAAGCTGTTGCATAGATGATGAGCCAGGCTGTGGTGAGGACAGGAGCAGGGTAATGAGATAGAGAATTCCAAATCATTCCAAGATGATGACAGCAAGCTGATTCAAAGGCCCTACTAGTCTTTTCTTTGTCTACCAAACCTCAACTTTCCATACTTAGTATTATTTTTGGCAGACAGCTTTAAATTCATGATGCCAACTGTCTTAAGACACGGTGATGCTTTTGCCATAAATCATCTTTAGATAATGATAGTGGTTAAAGGGCTAAAAAAAAGTTATGGGGAAGCAGAATACATACTGTACATAAATTGGAAATTAAGGTTTTAATTTGGGGGGGAGTATGTTTACTAAGGTCAGTGACCTGTGCCCGGGTGGGCTGATCCCTGTAAAAAAAAAATAAAAAAAAATTATATACATAACTATTCTGAAATAAGAAAAAATTTGAAACACGTTTGGCCTCATGGATTTTGGATAAGGGATTGTCAACCTGTACAGTTGTACCCCACTTAACACGGTCAATAAAACCCAGAGGGTACCGCGTTAAGTGAAAACCGTGTTAAGTGAACAACATAACATATGGGATTAATTCCAATAGAAACCAGCCCGACCCCCAAACTCCACTTTTTGATGACACATAACTATGTCGTAGTAAAAATAACATCTTAATTTTATGATGGTACATGCACACAATTAATACTTAAGAGAAATAGAGAAATACAGTCGCCAAGTTAATGTCCATTCAAATAATGGACTCAACTCCCTCCCCCTCTTCTCACACTACACTGCTGGCTCTTCCCTCTCTGAGAAATTTTTTTGGGAAAACCACTAAATTTTAATAAATAATACCTCAAACTAAAGTTAGGATAATACAATTGACATTGCTGGATTCCTTGTAAGACCAGGAATATTTTGAATATAAATGTCATATATTTTGCACAAAAGATAACATATTTACTCAGAGAAAACATTTTATCTAAAATTTGTATGTCTAATGCAAAATATATGATGTTTATATTCAAAATGATCACCAAATGTAAGAATTCCAGCAATGTAAATTATATTCTGGCCGGGTAATTTGTATGAATTTTATGAGCTAAAACAAATATCTTCAGTTAATAAAAAAAAAATATTCTTCACGACACTATCTGTCAATCAAAGTACCCCACCTTGCCTCCCCCCTCTTCCAACCGCGCGGTCAGTCCCAACCCTCCCACCCCCCACCAATCCTCCCTTCAAGAGAAAGGTTGGGTGAAAAAAATAAATTTTAACATTTTGTATTAAATAATACCTCAGATTAAAGTTAGGATAATATAATTGACATTGCTGGATTCCTTGTAAGACCAGGAATATTTTGAATATAAATGTCATATATTTTGCACAAAAGAGAACATATCTACTCAGAGTAAACATTTTATCTAAAATTTGTATGTCTAATGCAAAATCTATGATGTTTATATTCAAAATGATCATCAAATTATAAGAATTCCAGCAATGTAAATTATATTCTGACCGGGTAATTTGTATGAATTTTATGAGCTAAAACAAATATCTTCAGTTAATAAAAAAAAAAATATATTCTTCACAGGGTAACAGATGGTCGGTCGGTCCCTCCCTCCCCCCCACCCCCCACCAACCGTCCCAAGGAGATGTGTGGGAAAACCAGAATATTTACCTTTTTAGTAATAAATAATACCTCAAACTAAAGTTAGGATAATATAATTGACATTGCTGGATTCCTTGTAAGACCAGGAATATTTTGAATACAAATGTCATATATTTTGCACAAAAAATAACATATTTACTCAGAATAAACATTATATCTAAAATTTGTATGTCTAATGCAAAATCTATGATGTTTATATTCAAAATGATCATCATATTGTAAGAATTCCAGCAATGTAAATTATATTCTGGCCGGGTAATTTGTATGAATTTTATGAGCTAAAACAGGCAGTCAGGCAGGGTGGCGGGTGGGCAAATCTAAAAATAGGTCTCGAGCCGGACACTCACCGCATATATGTGGAAAAAATCCGTGTTAAGTGAAAGTTGCTCTGGCGAGGCACCGCGTAACGCGCTAAGTGAAACCGCGTTAGGCGGGGTAATACTGTATAAGCTTGACTAATGTAGGAAGTAATGTGTATAAGAGAAAATTACCCCAACCCCCACCTTTTTCCATATATATATATATATATATATATATATATTTTATGCATTTTTTATTTATGTAACCATTTTCAAGAACACATCTACTGTATTGTGTAAATCGAGAAGTGGCTGTTTACATTTTGATGTGTTTTGCATTTACTGATTTGTATTTAAGATGAGGTTTTAGCTGAAGATGAAATGCAAAACTTAAAATTTTAATATTTTATTCTTTCCACTGACATCAGCTCAAACTCTGGAATACTAAACACATCAGCATTCCAACAAATTATCTTGAGTGAGCATCTTGCCACTGCTTTACAAGCAATCCTGTGAGCCGTAACTAAAACATTACATGTACAGTACCTGTACTTGTAATTTATTTTTAGCTAAGTTAAACACTCATAATACAATACAGTACAATACTGTGTATTGGTTTTACTTTGTCTTTATAAGCTAAGTTCAGTATGGGAAATCCTGAGATGTCTGTGACAGCTAGCATCTTAGCAGCTTTTCTTTTTTCCGATCTGAAAAATTTAAGAAAAAAAGAAATTGCAACTTCGGATTACCTGTACAGGTTGACAACCTTTTATCCGAAATTCCGAAAGTTTTTTGTGGGGCTTTTTTTTTTTTTAACGGATTAGCCCACCCGGGCATAAATCACTGACTCACATCGGGGCCTGGTGGGCGAAAATGTAATGGTAATAATAATTATAATAATTATTCATAGAAATTAAATTTTTAATTAAAATACTGTACACCAAAATAAAATAATATTGATAACAATAATAATAACAGTACAGGTAGTTCTGCTATAACGCGATAATTGTGTTATTGTAAAATATCGTGTTATAGAAAATCGCGTAATAGAAATAACGGCTTATGGAGAAAATAGGGTTAGGTGCAGATTACTCGAAATCGAAAAAATTTAGTAGTTAGCCTAACACAGTCTAAATAAATGTTACATTCATATCTAATAATGAAATCATACAGTAAATGTAACACTTTACCTTGAAAAAATATGAATGTAACTTGATGGGGTAGAAGGGTGATTTTGAGGTTGATAACATCGAGCTTCTCTTCAAGTGTTATATCCTTTCTTTTACGATCATCACCGGGAATTCTATCACCAGAAAGCTTCTTGTAGATATTCTTCTTTACCATATTCACAATTAATACCACAAAATTGGAGAAATAGTAAGCAAAAATCGCATTATACAAATATCGTTCCTAATTCATAAATCGCGTTAGAGCAAATTCGAGTTATCAAAACACGCGTTATAGCAGAACTCTCTGTAATAATAAAATTAATAATAACAATAATACTGTAATAAAATAATTACAGTGACCCTCGTTTAACTTAAGTTAACGAAATTTCGGTTAACGAACTGCCTTCCATAAGGATCTTCAATTCGGTTAACGAACAAAAATTCGGTTAACGAATTTCTTACGAACCGACCTCAACATGTTTTCGCTTGCACTGGCCGGGCAACCAGCTTTAGTATCAGTCCACCAATACATTAATCGGTTCTAGGGCTTAAATTCCTAACTATTTTAGTAAATATCAAGAAGTTTATACTATTCAATAATTTTAAAAGTTTAATATTCAATTTTTTAGTCATTTTAACAATTATTGAACATAATTGAAGGTAAAGTGACTAGTTTAAAGCGCAGCATCCAGCCTCTTAACACAGCAAACAGGCGTTAGTCTCTCTGTTTTCACTGGAGGTAACATCTTGCTTGAGACTCTCTTCAACTAAACGCTTTTTTCTGTGTTTCCAAGCAAATTATTGGTCATTTTGAAATATATTTTACATATTGACAATATATAATGCAGTACAGTGTTGATTTAAAGAAAATAATCTTGAAATACACCAAGAGAACTAAAATTTTATGGGTGAAATGGTGCCATGGGGTGACTTCTCTTCCACCCCAATGCCTTCTCTTCTTCCTTCTCCTCCACCCCCATTGTAATTCCCATCATCATCATCATCATCCAGGAGCCTTCTACATACACACCTCAAAGTAAGTGAATTTTCTACCATTTTTGTTGAATTTAGGAAATTTTCGGTGAGCTGGAACCAATTACCCAAAAACCCATTGAAACAATGGTTTCGGTTAACGAACGTTTCGGTTAACGAACGACCTTCTGGAACGGATTGAGTTCGTTAACCGAGGGTCACTGTATAATAAATACAAGAATGAAAAAAAAGAATAAAAAGTGAGAAATGCGACCTAAACCTATGAATTATTATTATATTTTCAGCCCCCCTGGTCCCGATGTGGGTCAGTGATCTATGCCCGGGTGGGCTTAAAAAAAAAAAAATCCAAAATCAGAAATGCCTCTGGCCCCTAGGATTTCGGATAAGGGATTGTCAACCTGTATTATGTAATGCAAAACCCGGGACAAATATTTTATTTACATAATTGGAATTTTGTAAACCTAATCTTTGTAAATCAAGAACTATTGTACAGTACTTGTACTAGGATATAATGAAATAAATATACTATCAAAATAAATAAGATATATTTCAGTACAATTAAAACTGCTACACATGGAAATTGCCTGAAAGTATGGGATATCGCAAGATTAATTTACACAAGACAATTAAAAGATTGTTGGAAAGAAAAAGAATGTAATCAATTTGAGGAAAGCAGACAACTCAATCTTCTAAACATTATAGTTTTACTTTCAACAGAATTGTTCATTTATGAATACTGTTGGTAAAGTATATTTTTTCTATAGGACTTCCAAGTAAAAGTACTGTACATGCTACCCAAGATAAATAGGAAGACGTCCAGAACTCATGATTGAGTGGTTAAAGTAGTCACAAGTGTAATATCTAAGTCATTTTGACTACCATGTTCAGGTACTTTCTTGAATTAGTTACATATTTTCTTAAACCTAAAGAGAGTTGTAGATAATAATCGATGTATGAATATAATGATCCGAGTCCTAGACGTCATTAACAATAAAATTTGAAAGGAATTTAATTTCCACGTTTAACTTGGATTGCAAAGCAAACAAAGTTCTGAAATCCTTTTATGCAAATTGCATGGCTTGTTTTAAGATATGGAACTGTATCTCACATCTGTACACTATCACCTTAATACTACACTCTGATGGGTTCATGAGGAATGAATTTCCGTTTGACAACATGGATATTCTTGTTGGAGAGGCAGATGATGTAGCTGTGGTCAGTGTATGTAACTGAAAAGAAACCATTTGATATGTATGGAAACCTGTAGTCACAAATAAAAGTTCCTTTTCAATCAGTCAAAATTACCAAACCCGTATGATACACTACAGCACTAACTATTGGTACACACACAGTTGAATCATTCTAGCAATCTGGTTTCTCATGCTTATCCAGGGACTTCAATTTGTGAAGCTACATACTGTACAGTAATCCCTAGACAACAGTGGGGATTATATTATAGAATTCTCCCTAGGTTGGCAAGAGCTGAGCCTAATAGGAAATAGGGGTTAGAGAAAGTGACCCCACATATTTGAATGCCCTATAATGTACAGCTCAATTAAAAAATAAAAGGTATTGTACAGTACGTATAAAAAAAATTATATATATATATATATATATATATATATATATATATATATATATATATATATATATATATATATATATATATATATATATATATATATATATATATATATATATATATATATATATATATCCTAGTAATACAAGTCCTAAAGCACTTGTTTAACATACTTGATATCTTTTTGAAGGCATCTCCTGAGTCACCCGGCCACAGCTGAGCCTTGCTGGTACATGACAACAGGCTCATCACAGTAGCACCCATTTGTTCAGCATTTTCTAGCTCCCCACCAGACTGGAAAGATGGATTATTATGATAATTCATTGCTGTTATGAATATTGTTGTTCATGTATACAGTACTGTATTGCATTTTCAATTTTTATGTGTGCACATATTTAAATTCTGCTGGATATGGATTTTCCCCAAGAAACTGAACTCCTAGATTATAATGGCAATCAATAGATAAATAAGATACAATTTATGACAGGAATGTATCCTTATCATAATTCAAGGTTTTGTACTGTATACCTGTTCTTATAATTTTTCCACAAAGTAAAAGATTAAGAAAGTCTGTAATAGAGACTAATCATACAATACATTTATTATAATATGTGTGAAATATGATTTGGTAATGGCACCTCAGTAAAACAATAGGAATTGGAACCAAATAATGTACTGCATTCATTTATTTGTTTTGCCTTATACATAGCAAAATATTTGCTACTGTCTCAATAAAGAAATACTGTACTGTGCTGTATTGTACTTGCCATGTCCAGATACACCCAAAGTCTGAATGCCCAACTTACAGCAATTACAGCTCCATCTTCACTAAGTATAAGATGACCAACTTCATCAGGAATTCGCCCTATTCCATGCATGTTTACCCTGCAAAATTAAGTTAATATTAATTGGGGTGCACATAAAATGTAGGTTTGATTTTAGGTCAGGTAAGAGAGTTATTTTTGCACCATATTAATAAACTCAGTATACAGTATTATACTTTAGGTATGTGACTCATAAGGTGCTACTTCAGGGAAATTTTCTTTAATTATTACTTTTTTTCTTACCTCAGGAATAGAAGGAAATGTGTATGGGAATTGTAGCTTTCCTACTTTTGGCTTTCAGATGTTTACACCAACACACTTTTAAGCTATGAAATGAGCCATCAGAGAAGCTGTTGTTACAGTTGGGTCTCACATTACGCGGTTAATGTAACCCGGAGGGTACCGCGGAAAGTGAGGAACGCGTAAAGTGAACAACATAACATATGGGATTAATTGAAATGGAGTCCAGGCCGATCCCCAAACTCCACTTTTTGACGACACACAACTATGTTGTAGTAAAAATATCTTAACTTTATGATGGCATGCACACACAATTAATAATTAAGAGAAATATCAATAATATTAGGTTTTTTAACACTTACATTAGTAGAAAAGATGGCTGGGCACACGGGGATGGGCGGTTGGTTCCGAGGCAGAGGGCAGATTATTGGCCCTCACCTGTATCACTTGTATCAATTGTATCACTATCCACCACAGAGGCTTGCAGGGCCTCTTTGTCAAACCCCCCAAAGTTCATATAAGTCCATATCCTCACTATAATTATCACTATCACTGACTTGGGCCGGCTGTAGTGGGTGGCGGGTGAAGAACTGGTAATGTTTTGATGACTGGGCGACCTTGTGCGCACCATTTTCGCGCCTCTTACACAACATGGCGGATGGCGGGAGGTTTGGATCCAAAAATGGCGCGGCTTGCCAGCCGCTCTCCGCGTAATGGGGTTCACGACCGCGGAATGTGAGCATGTTAGGTTCCGGCAGGGCACCGCGTTAACGGTGAACCGCGGAATGCGGGACCGCGTAATGTGAGGGTTGACTGTATTTGTTTATGTGCTTGCCAAGAAAAAACATTTAATATCCAATAAAGATTCTGTTAAATTAAAAAAATTAAAATATATCTATATGATGATGATAATGATCTACCAAAAACTAATGAGGACTTAGCAATTTTTTAGTTCACCGATGTTTCCATTGATGTAAGTACCTGTAATTTATTGTGGATAAGATAAACCACCAGATCTACTTGGCCTAACCTGTCAACCCAAGATTGGAAGTTTTATTGTTAAATATTTTAAGTAAAATTAGGTAGATTGGTTAGGGTCAACCTTTTACTGGACATATTAACAGGAGGAGGAAGGTGAACATTGCGTACCAAAAGGCATGCACTGTATTCACATGATAAAAACAAGGGAAAACTAAAAATAAAAAAGTAGCAATTCCTTAACGTGATACTTTCTACATGGTGATAGCGGAGGTGACGATTAACAGTTGAAATTACTTATGGAATTTGTTCACATTTTCCACACGTGTTGTTTGTATGAGGTAAGTAAATAACTTTTTCCATTAATTTTATTTTATTTAAAATTTTCTCTTGGATCATAAATCACCTGTAGTGGGAAGGGCATGAAAAATGAGGGAAATTATGGGGTAAAAAAAAAAAAAAAACATGGCAGTAATTTCATGTCCATAAGTGTTTTATAGACGAATATATAGATATTTTACCATAAATATTTCACCGATATTTTTCTCATGGCATCGCATATTTGCATCTGCTCTATAGATTTGTGATTCAAGTCTTTATAAACATTGACAGGTAAGGACAAAGGCTCTCACTGGGGTTTTTATTATGTTAAGATTGGTCACTGAGATATGCTAGAGACTGTGAATTGATTGAAAATGTCCAAAGGAGGGTCACCAGACTGGTGCCAGCTCTACAGAGCCTCAGCTACCCAGAGAAATTAAAACGCCAGCAACTGCCGAGCTTATACTACAGACGGTTAAGGGGTGACCCAATCGAAGTGTATAAGCATCTCACAGGGCACACTTGGTCAAATGTACATACCTGGAGCTGGTAAATGCCCACCCCACAAGGGGTCACAGCTCAAGGTTGAAGAAGCTACAAATCCAGAAAACGGTGAGGGCAAAACTTTTTCAGTGAAAATTGTGAACTCTTGGAACAATGTGCCAGTTTTTATGTAAAAAAACACAAATGTCACTAAAACCAATAATTAACCTTTGCAGTACCAGTATTACCACTTATATTGGCTTAGTTGTCTTTTTCAATTGTATTTATATTTTTTATGGCCCGTGCAAATCCCCCTCATTTGATTTTTTAACCTATTCTATGTATGAAGGATAAGATTCATATACTGTAGTTGGATTTGAATCCTATATTATGGGTTTGGACACATTTAAAAAAAAAAAATTTGTATCATTGGATTCTAAGTGAACTGTATGTATCTATAATTATTGTTCTTCCCCTAGAGAAGAGATGAGCTAACCATCTTGGGTAAAATTACAGTTTTGGCCAATATGCCCTAGTAGTTTAGAAATTAGTTTATCCTGTGTACAGCTCCTCCCCGACTTACGACCTACTCGACTTACGACCACCCTCACTTACGACCGCCTCAGTCGTACCAAAATTTTGTCAAATTACGTATTTTCGAGTCCCAACGTCAGTACACAGACAAAATTTTCGTTTGTAATTCACTTTAAAATGGCTGGCAAGCTTAAAAGTGAGAGTTTTGTGGTGCCGAGAAGAAAAAGAGACAACCTTTTAGATTTTCTATGTAATATTTAAGCATTTTCGACTTACGACCATTTCACCTTACGACCTGGATTTGGGTCCCTAACCCCGTCATAAGTCGGGGAGAGCTGTATTTTGGTGTAATTTAATCGAATTTGACCATTATTTCCAGGGTAAAGTACCCGTTTTAGAGTTATCCCCCCTAAAATATGGAAAACTTAAAAATTAATTTTTGACACTATTATTCTTTGCCCCCTGGTTGAAATGTGGTTAGAAATACTCCAAATAAGGAGATCTAAAGGTTGAGGATGGTTAAAACAGTCCGCTGTGTATTGGCCAAAATTGCAACTATGCCCCATCTTGCATTTTAACTAGTACACAGTTATGGCATCCTGTGGGAGTTGTTCTTTGTCATATCACAAGTTTTCTGTGCTTGTGGAGGATGACCATCTCCAAGAGTTCATCTGTCAACATCAAGTAGAAGTAGTTGGCAAGACGTGTAAGTGTTTATAATGCAGCAGAGAACTGATGGTGAACAAGAAACATGTTTCAGTACACATAAAATTACACATTTTCACTTCAAGAAAAATGCTTTCATTATAACCTGATATTAAAGTACATGTAAGTTCTTTATGCATAATATTTGGTAAGGTTGGTTAGGTTAGGTAATGTACATTGTTTCAATTTTCTTGTTTAGTTTCATGCAAATAACATTGGTAATTATTTATGACCACAGCCGCCGATTTTTCATGGAAAACAAATTTAAAAATGCCTCAATTTCACTGTTTTATGTGGTGGACACTCTTAATTATGGCAAAAGTGTGTATTTAAAAGTTCAAGTTAAGATGACTAAACCTTAAACTAAACTAACCTAACTTTAAACTCCAAAAAAACTAACCATTGTTGTGGGCAAACTTACTGTTACGGAGACGGGGGAAACGGCTGTGAAGTTTTATATGCAGTATAGTCTCGATTTACGCGTTTGGTCATTTACGCGGCACCTTGCCAGACCGACAATTTTTATTTACACGGTTCATTCCATCATTTACGCGGGAAGCGGCGCGGGCAGGGTGCGCACAAGGTCGCCCAGTCAACAAAACATTACTGAGTTCTTCACCCGCCAACCATCACAGCCGGCCCAAGTCAGCGATAGTGATGATATGGACTTTGAGGGGTTTGACAAAGAGGCCCTGCAAGCCTCTGTGGTGGACAGTGATACAAGTGATACAGGTGAGGGCCAATAATCTGCCCTCTGCCTCGGAACCAACCCCCCATTCACCGTGTGCCCACTGCCCAGCCATCTTTTCTACTGACGTAAGTGTTAAAAAACCTAATATTATTATTTCTCTTAAATATTAATTGTGTGTGCATACTGTAGTGGAATTCTCCCCTACAAACGCTGTTTGTCGCTGCCTAGCCGACCCCACCAATTCCCCAGTGTATGCCTCGTGGTCTAGGTCAACCAGCGCCGCCATACATCACGGAGCGGGGGTCAACTGCTAAGCCACGCCTACCCCCGCTATTTAAGACCTGACCTGTGGTGATCTCTCTCTTTCTACCTACACCAACCAGCCAGCAACACCTCCGCCTGCCTGGCGGTCCTCGCTCCTCCGCCTGCCTGGCGGTCCTCTCTCCCGCTGGCGAGCATGGCGACCCACAAGCTGTCCTTCTCTGAGCGTCCTCACCAACCAGCTCTCTCTACATCACGCTTGTAACCATGCTGCCTTCCCAGCACCAAGCTGCATTGTACATCCAATACAACATGTATATAGAGAGCACATTGTGAGTTTCCTTTCTCCATTCCATCCTGAGTGTGAACCAAACATATCCTGAACCCCACAATACCATCATAAAATTAAGATGTTAATTTTACTACAACGTATGTATTGTGTCAGAAAAAGTGTAGTTTGGAGGTCGGCCCAGTCTCTAATTCAATTAATCCCATGTGTTCTGTTGTTTTGTTTACGCGTTTCTCGTTTTACGCGGACCTCCACGAGTTCAATTGACTGCGTAAATGAAGACTATAATGTGTGTGTGTGTGTGTGTGTGTATATATATATATATATATATATAATAATATATATATATATATATAATTCTATAGGACTAACCCGAGAGCAAAATTGGTTGAAAAGAATTATAAAAACGCTGGAATTTCATTGTTATATTATAGTGGACACTTGTAGTTTGTGGAAATAAGTTAAAAAATGGATATTTTGAAAATAAACGCTACTTAACATTTGTGGGTATGAAGAACAGACCTAACGAACCAAACAAACCTACCTAACCTTACTAAACTTCCCCGGTATATTAAACAGAAAGAACTTACTATAGTATGGTGAAATTTAATGCATTTTCTGGACGTGAGATGATAGTTAGTCCTATATATATATATATAGAGAGAGAGAGAGTGTGTCTCCTTCCTATGGGGTCTGACATTTTAAAGATTAAAGTATCACATCTATCTGAAAATTTAAATGTAGATACAGTACTCACAAGGGTTCGCCCTTTCTCTTTCACGATCTCTAAAATTATCACCTAAGCTTTTCTAGCTAACGAGCCGATCAGTGGTGAAGAGGATAAAAATATTATATGGTTGCTACACTTAGCCTGTGGTCATGTGATACATGATACAACTATCAATATTTTAGGTCTGCGTTTATATATCACAACTACAAGTACAGTATCTGTATTAGTCTTGTGTGTACTTAACAGCAACAGCTTTACTCACATTATAAGTCTACCTTCACGTTATTAATTTTACACAATACGTTAACAGCAGTCAGTACAGTACGAAAGATGAGACAGGTTAACCAATGTTGTTGATGTCTTACGAACACAACTGACTACTGCCACAGTCACACTCCCTAGGATACACAACTGACTACTGCCACAGTCACACGCCCTAGGATACACAACTGACTACTGCCACAGTCACACGCCCTAGGATATACAACTGACTACTGCCCCACACTCCCTAGGATACACAACTGACTACTGCCCCACACACTCCCTAGGATACTTCTCAACAGTGCGTGACAGATGTGTGATCGACCGCCGAAGCTCGTTGTGACTTGTGAGTGAGAAATGCTTATCGTTCTATGCATACCTTGGACAAAGAAGGGTTTAAGGTAGGCGTTTACATGTTGACAAATAAAATTTAGGGGCGCGCTGTTCAAAAGATACACAGTAAGCATAACAAAGACCAACACATACCATAGTATCACTAATTACTGTATATGAAATTATACAAAGGAAACGGTAAAAATGTATATACTTCACTTGTGTGTTTCTTGCAAACTTGTTTAGAATTATGAAATTAGTAAACCTAATATAATAAAAAAATCTAACATGAAGAATGATAAAAAATTTGCTGATTTGGCGGAGTGTGTTTTGACTTTTGAGTCTTGAATGTCTTGAGGCCTTGGTCTTGAATGTCTTGAGGCCTTGGTCTTGAATGTCTTGAGGCCTTGGTCTTGAATGTCTTGAGGCCTTGGTCTTGAATGTCTTGAGGCCTTGGTCTTGAATGTCTTGAGGCCTTGGACTTGAATGTCTTGAGGCCTTGGTCTTGAATGTCTTGAGGCCTTGGTCTTGAATGTCTTGAGGCCTTGGTCTTGAATGTCTTGAGGCCTTGGTCTTGAATGTCTTGAGGCCTTGGTCTTGAATGTCTTGAGGCCTTGGTCTTGAATGGCAAACGGGAAGTATAAGATTAGGAACACAACAAGAGGGAGACAGTGAGAGTCTAGTCAGTCAACCAGACTCAGTCAGAGAACCTCACCTCGTAGCTTCGTCTTCATTGGGGATTTGTAGTACGTATACTTACTGGACTCGGACATATGCGTCTGTTATCATCTCGGTCTTCTAGATCAGTGATTGTAGAGCTGTTGTTCATTTTAAAAAAATATTGCCATTGCCATTTTTTAGTGTTGGTAAATATTTGTTTAATCACTGTTGAAATCCAACCTAACCTAACTTTAATACTAATTTGCCCAGAAAGAAATCTATTCGCATTTTTTTTTTTTTTTAGAATTATCATAGAATAACCACCAAAAACAAAAATCTTGCCGCAGCCATTAAACGATATTGGTGCTACTATGGTATGCAGTCTACCGAGCTGGAGTTGGTCTACCGGGATATTTACATTGTAGCGTCTATTAACCTAACCTAATTTAGGTTAGCTAAGGGGATGCTATATTGTAAATATCCGGATAGACACAACTCCAGCTCGGTACACTGTATACCATAGTGGTATGCAGCGCTGATAATTCCATTTCTGAATAAGAATTAGGGAAGGATGTCATTGTTTTGTTAAAAAATTCATTAAAAAATTTACTCAATCAAGTTTCACATTATTTGACATAATAGAGAATCATGACAGTACAGTGTGTGTTTTGGTGGCTGGGGTTTGCAACAATATCAGAATCCTCCAAGTTGTACAGTATTGTCCCCCATAATGGTAGCCAGAAAACTAAGCATGAATGTGAGGAATAATATGGTCCATAAGAGAATGTTTTATCGCCCTCCTTGACAATGGCCTTATACAGTAATAGGGTCTCCTGCATCTAACTTTGGCTTCAGCCCTACAATGGATAACATGATGGGAGTATGACTGACTTATGAGCTATACAATTAATATAAAAGTGTGTCACAACAAGCAGTAGGTCACAACACCACTTGATTAGCTTTTGATGGAAAATAAGATAAAAGTTACATGACTGTATTGTATTATTAGTTATACTCATATAGGTAACCATAAATGTTGCCTACTTAATATTATTTACAATACACTCAATATATTTGTAGATAATTTTAACATTAAAAAACTGAAACAGTGATTCAATCAATCTATTCTTTTGATTACATAAATTATGCATAACACATATTGTCAGCAAAATTACCGGTATTCAAGCATTAGCCTCTCCAAACACCCTGTAGGCTGTTATCATATGATTCATATCGGTCTTATCTAATCAGTGACTGTAGAGCTATTGTTCATTTTCAGAAATATTAGCATTGCCATTTTTTTGTGTAAACCAAATACAGTATAACTTATTACCTACCGGGTAAATTATTATTTCAAGTCTTGCAATACTGATCCGATGTAACATGTCTAAAACTGGTTTATAGACATATTTATACCTGTGACCCCAACAGAAACGTATTCAAGCTAACCACACATTACAACAAAGCTTAACGGACATATTTGACAGAGTTTGAAGTAAGTATTTTGATTAGTTAATAAAAGTATCACAATTGATAGCTTGGTAAAATTGCAGTTTTGGCCAGTATGCCCTATTGGTTTAGAAATTAGTTTATCCTGTGTATTTTGATGTGATTTAATAAAATTTGACCTTTATTTCTGGGGGAAGCACCCATTTTAGAGTTATCTCCCCAAAATATGGAAAAACTTTAAAATCATTCCTGACATTTCTATTCTTGGCCCCCTGGTTGAAATGGGGTTAGCAATACTTCAAATAAGGAGATCTAAAGGTTGGGGATGGTAAAACAGTCGCCCTTGTAATGGCCAAAACTGCAATAATGCTGATAGCTTTTGAGTTGTAAGTACCTCGTCTCCCAAGAGTTCCAGTTAGGACCAATAATCCCTGTGGGTTAGTATTAGTGCAGGAGGGCGGTGGAGTGACGTGTGATGTTCTTTAGAGGCACGCCGTGTTTACGTAAATATTTCCATGCAGTTTTATTTTGGTTTCTGTCATCCGGAGAATCTTAGGAATTTAAATATTGGCATCACCGGTTTAGAGAATTCTAAGATACTTTTATTATATAGCATTTCTGAGGAAATAACTCAATTGTTGGGAAGGCAGTGGATTATTCTTCAAAGTTCATTGGTGATGTTACCAGTTGGTAAAAATTCATATAATGGCAGTGGCCCTATTCTCATAACAAATTCAACTTCAAAATCACTGTTGAAACCTAACCTAACCTAATACTAATTTGCCCAAAGAAAGAAATATATTCAATTTTTTTTTTGAACTATCACAGAATAAGTAAAAAAAGAAAAGAAAAAATCTTGCTACAGCCATTAAACGAATATTGGTGCTACCGTACTATGGTATGCAGTCTACTGAGCTGGAGTTAGTCTATTGGGATATTTACATTGTAGCGTCTATTAACCTAACTTAATCTCTTTTAACCAAACCTAATTTAGGTTAGCTAAGGGGATGCTATATTGTAAATATCCCGGAAGACCAACTCCAGCTCGGTACACTGCATGCCATAGTGGTTCTGGCTCAGTAGACCGCTTACTATAATAGCACCCAAATATTAAGCTACCAGTGTCCTCAGAGGAATGTAGGACAAAATCCGGCTAATATTGATGACTACACCGCCAACATGCTCTTTGTTTGTTTATATTCTTATAATATTTTCGTCAGTAAGTTCTATTATGATATCTATTATTTTAGTTTCAGTCATCTGGGAAATCTTAGGGGGCTGGTTAGTCTAGATATAGGTTAGGATGGTTAGGTTAGGTTACATTTAAGATAGGTTGGCTAGGTTCAGTTAGATTTGTTTGGATATCTAAGTCCAGGGATGACCAAAATATAATTTTATCACAGTGTTTAGTATGTGATGGTGTTTATTTCGGTTTTTAGTATATGTTGGTGTTGTGTTTGGTGCTCAGATGAGGAGGGATCCATAAATTCAAAAGTGATTCATAAAATTTTTTGTATGGTTTTCAAAGGTTTGTTTGGTGTTATTTAAAATATTTTACCCCACTTCAGACAACTAATATTGTAGGTAATTTTATTGCTTAAAATACTCTTAAATTATAAATTTCCAACAAATGGTATAGAATAAACTTATATTTTTTCTCATTCTCCCTATATAAGACTCAATATGTAAGTAGGTGTTGTTAACTTCTAAATATTAACCTTGGTTAGGCTAGGGCAGATATTCAAACTGTTTTTCTGATTTTTTTTTTGTGATTTTGACTTTCATATCTATTGGAAATCACTATTTCTTGTGATTTTACCTCACCCAAAACCCCCGGGTTCCCACTGAGGGTCTCCCATTACCGTTGAATAAGGGGGGGGGGGGTCTAAAAAACTAGTGATTATTTTATAAAAATGAAGGTCAAAATCATTCAAAATACATCAAAAACAGCCAGAAAAACATCGTTTGGATATCTAAGCACAGGGATAACCGAAACTGAAGTTTTATCAAGTAACCTGTGTGATGTTCTTTAGGGGCACAACAACATTCTTCTCACATCCAAACCAAGTAAGATGCAAACTTGGATCACTGTGATGAGAAGCAAGCATGATATCATGGGACCACCCTCATTCAGATCATATATTCTCAGCCTTAAGCTAGCTCTGGGTAATATTTTGGGTAAAGTGAGAGAACAGCACTACCACCAGAACGATATTTGATGTTCATTTTTTCCACAGATGTTCGTATCATTATACAGTAGTAAGTATTTTAAAAGAGGCAACATTAGCTAGCATATATTAGAACCTAAACTAATCGGGGGGGTTCCTAGGATCCGAATCCCCCTTTTATCAGAAAATTTCAATACTTTTTTCTGTAATGCAGTGTTGTACTCAATCGTTTTGACCTCAGAATATCTCTTAATATAAGGTGCACATGGCTTCAAAATGGCCTCAAAATGCCCCTGACATTGGTTAGATTAAAAAAAAATATCAGGGGGGGGTTACAGGGTCCCCCAAACCCCTCAGCAGGGTCAGCTTGCTATGTTTCCCCACCCACAACTTCTTGGACCCCTCACCTTTTTTGATATTCCTGGATCCATCCCTCCCTAACCAACCAAAGAAACCTACCTGACCCCTTGCCGTATTAACCAGAAAGTACAACTTATACTTATATCTCTATCTGGTACTAATGAAAGGTTAGGTTTGGGTAAGATTGGTTGGTTAAGTTAGGTTAGATTCGAAACTTTTTTCCTGTGTTTTTTATGTGTTTTGAATGCTTTTTACCTAAATTTTTTATAGAAAATCTCAAGATTCTGAGATAGGGGGGCATATCTCAGAAACTATTGATTTATGCCAGAAATACAGGTCAAATTTGATCATAACACATCAAACACCATCAGAAAAACACACTTTAAACTTAAATTTCATTTAGTGGCAGCAAATGAAAATGTATAAGGTAATTTCTTCACTTAAAAACAGGTAGAAACGACATTTTAGTGTCATATACCCCTGTAATCAGTTTTTCACTGTGTTTTACCTCTCAGTTTCCCTCATCCTTCTTGCCCTGCCCACTACTGATGATTTATGATCGTAGATAGAAAAAACAAACTTATAATTAAAATAAAACATTATTGCCTCTTTTAAAATACTTACTATAATCATCGGGAAATGAATTTAATCGATGCACTCCCTCTGGTGTTCGCCATCTCCACCAGTATTACCTATACACTGTACGAATAATAGTGTTTATTGTCGTATCAACCACATGTTACTAATTAAGTTATTCTAACCAACCTACCTCACCTTACCTAACTTCTTAACCGGGGCAGAGCCCCCGGTATATTAAATATTTCGGTTCTAGGTCTTTTGCGAGGAAACATCATAGTAGAAAAATTTATTATAATTGTCAAGATATTGTTTGCATTATATAAAATTCTTGAGATTCAGTAGGTGGTAACAAATGCAGTACATACCTTTTCTAGTAGTTTTCTAATTTTCAACTCACAATATCTCAGTTATGGGTAAAATGCGAGAAAAGCATCATAGAAGAAATGCTTTTTCCTGAAATTATCCTTAAATATAAAAAAATCCTGCCAGTTTTTGCCACCGCTTAGATATTTTCTAGTAGTTTTATGATTTTCAACTCAATATCTCAGTTATAGGTAAAATACGCTAAAAGTGTCACAGAAGAAAATCATCTTGTTTTGTCTGAAATATCATAAAACACAAAATAACCTTTATCCAATTATGTCCTATACTATAAATTGACCCACAGCTCAGCCTCACCTGCTCTGAGTTCTACTGGAATTGACCCTCTGGTAGAGGAGCTATGGACACTGGTAGAGGAGCTAGGGATACTGGTAGAGGAGCTAGGGATACTGGTAGAGGAGCTAGGGACACACTGGTAGAGGAGCTAGGGATACACTGGTAGAGGAGCTAGGGACACACTGGTAGAGGAGCTAGGGACACACTGGTAGAGGAGCTAGGGACACTGGCAGTGGAACTAGGGACCGCCCCTCTAGTATAGGAACTAGGGACTCTGGTATATTAACTACCGTACCTGGAAATAATATAAACCGACAAAAACTTAATAAAACCAATGAAAAAGTTTGAGATTTAAAAAAAAAAATTATGTTTGGTTTAAACCATTGGTATCAATTGGTCAACCATGTATGAGAGCAAGTAGGTGCAGACAGTCTTATGACACACACAGTAAAAAAAGGAATGCATGGATTATGTGCGAAACAATATTACACCACGGACGAGGGATAGTGGAATATGCTTACCAAGCCTCCCGGCACATCAGGTGATGTATGGATCATTACGGAAGTCAGCAAACTCCCTATGTGCGACACTTTTTGTTACTGTGTGTACCATAATTGCTTCTGTGAGTTATTTAAGAAAATCATAGATCATTCAACAGGTTTTGTGGCCTTTTGCCATTAATCTTTGAACACATGCTAAAAGGACTACTACTCTCACATACTGTATTTGCTGATTTGATTTAAAATTTCCCCTTTTTCATATATATGTGTATGTTGTGTTGAGCTTACAGGTGACCTAAGATCTTGCAGTCTGTATGAATGAAGGAAGTGGTCACACAGTCTACACAGGGAGGATGATTTTTAGATATGAAATTGACATAGAAGTTCTTAACTTTAATGAAATCTGTGTACAATACCCAACTGACTCAATATTTTTTTCAGTCTTCATCCCCAAACCAAAGAAGTGGTAGCCCAAATTGGAAACACATTGTAGCTACTGTATATGGCAAGTAAGTAATCAATCTGTTGTATTTTTGTGGGGGTTGGGGAGTAATTCAGAGCTGGTGTTTGACCTTGTGGCACCTATACCGAACAGGCTACAGGGTGTTTGGACTGGCTAATGTTTGAATAATTTTGCTGACAATATGTGTTATGCATAATTTATGTAATCAAAAGAATAGATTGATTGAATCACTGTTTTAGTTTTTTAATGTTAAAATTATCCACAAATATATTGAGTGTATTGTAAATAATATTAAGTAGGCAACATTTATGGTTACCTATATGAGTATAACTAATAATACAATACAGTCATGTAACTTTTATCTTATTTTCCATCAAAAGCTAATTAAGTGGTGTTGTGACCTACTGCTTGTTGTGACACACTTTTATATTAACCCCTACGCTCCGGGCTAGGGTGCCGCTGGCCGTACCCCCCACGTGGGGTTAATCGAGAAAAATAAACTTTTCCAAAAATTATTTTTAACCTTTTTAAATGATAAAACAATTAAAAAGAAGTAAGAAAAACTCTATATTTTCCGTCTAGTAGCTTCATTGGGGCTGCAGTGGGGGGAAAATGTCAGCGCGGAGCGAGGGAGATAAGGGGACAGCATTGTTTTGACGGATAGCGCTCGCGGTCATGTACGCACTTCGCGGCCATTTTCTGCTTGCCTTTGTGTCCAGGAGGGTGGGAATGGCTGGACAGCGGACCCATTGTCCAGTAAGGGTGGGCAGACTTTGCACCATCCACCTTGACTGTAGCGAGAACTTTCATCTGGGACTGTACATGT
This sequence comes from Homarus americanus, assembly GCF_018991925.1. Classification (NCBI taxonomy): domain Eukaryota; kingdom Metazoa; phylum Arthropoda; class Malacostraca; order Decapoda; family Nephropidae; genus Homarus; species Homarus americanus. Next base: position 8,482,748 of record NW_024742238.1, on the reverse strand, counting down.
ACCGGTAACTAGATTTATAGCATTTGTATAGGTATAGCAACTCAGGAGCATAGGTCACTTCCACGGCTTGTAGGGTGATGACTCCCAGGCAAGAAGGGTTAGCTTAGCTCAGGGCATAGATGTAACTTGGTGGCCAGCTCAGCACATACTGGTACTACAGCAGGGTAATGCTTGCTTGTACCTTGCCTTTCCATGAAACTGAACACGTGTCTTTTGGGATGGGATTTAATAGAGCTACAAACTGATCCTTGGAGCCCTTACTTAGTTTAATGGAGTTGATTAAATAAACTTTTATTTTTTTTTTTTTTTTTTCAATATCTTAGAGACAAATTGTATGGTCTATTAGCATGTCATTTTTTCCCATTTCAGATAAGACAAGAATACCATTACATCATATCAATTCACATATCAAACTCCAGCAATCAATGATGACGAAGAGAAAACCACAGTCTTATGATTACTTTCTTGTCCTTGATTTTGAGGCCACCTGTTGTGAGGAAGGAAAGATGAGACCACAGGTGAGTTAATGCATACCTTATCCATTTGCTTTATATTTCTTGAAAAATAAAGCTATGGTAACAATTTTCTCTTATACGGGTACTGAAGTACAGTACTAGGTTTGTCTTTACAGCAGTGACTAGCACAGTGGTGGAGGTTGAGGGAGCAGTGACTGGTGCAGTGATGGAGGTTGAGGGAGCAGTGACTGGTGCAGTGGTGGAGGTGGAGGGAGTAGTGACTGGTGCAGTAGTGGTGGTGGAGGGAGTAGTGACTGGTGCAGTTGTGGTGGTGGAGGGAGCAGTGACTGGTGCAGTTGTGGTGGTGGAGGGAGCAGTGACTGGTGCAGTGGTGGTGGTGGTGCCTCTCTTGAAAAAATTTGTGCTGTAAATCCTTATAAGTTTCCCTGAAGGGGAGCATCACAGCCTCCAATTCCCTTTTAATTTTGATGCTTCGTTCCATGAAAGGGTCCAGTTCAACCACTGTGTCACCTAGGGCCTTAGTCTTCTGAAGGTTTTCTACCAGAACCTTCAGCATAAGTTGTGGTCTTGCCACCTCCACCTCATCACTTTCGTCCTCAATTTCCTCACTTGAATGCATGAGCTACTCCAGATCCTTCCTTTGTCAATTCCTCTTGATCTGACTTGAGGAGGTCCTCCATCTCATCCTCTTGCATATCACTTAAACCCTCTCCTCCAACCTGATGTGCCATCCTCACAGTCCTTTACACCTCCTCATCTATTGAGGGGAAGCCCGTAAACTTATTCAACCACCTCACACCACAGCTTTCTCCAGCAAGCATTCAAAGTTAAAGATTTAAATTCTTCAATAGACTCATTGGTGGTTGTTATGCAGTCAGCTATGACATACTTTTTCTAGCATTTGGGGATTGTGAGCGAGGGGTCACTCCATTTGATAAAGGATTTTCTTGAAGGTGTGGCGGTTGTAGTAGGACTTAGAAATAGTAATAATTCCTTGGTGAGGTTGTGTTGGGATGTAGAAAGACGTCTTCAACTTGTGGTTGAGCAAACTGAAGATTTTCAGTGTGGCCAGGTGCATTGTCCAATATCAGCAGGACCTTAAGGGTTAGACGTCATATTCTTGAATTTCAGGTACCGTTCCACCTCGTGGATGAAACAGTTGGTGAACCAGCCATAAAAAACTGCAGCGGTCGCCCATCCCTTCTTGTTGGCTCGCCAAAAGACAAGAAGATGACTTTTGTTTTTACCCTTAAGGGCAGGGCTCGGGGGTTCATGGACCTGTGCAGCAGCATCGGCTTCACATTAAAGTCATCAGATGCATTGCTACAGAAAAGGTTTAGGCACTCCTTAGCCATTTTGAACCCTGGAGCAGATCTTTCATCCTTGAACAGGAAGGTGCAGTTTGGTATCCTCTTCCTAAAGAGAGTTTCATCACCATTATAGACATGCTCCAGCCTTTAGCCCTTCTCCTCTGTTAGCTCTTTTAATTGCTGTGGGTAATTTGCAGCAGCATCATGGTCAGCCGATGCCGAATCCCCCACTGGTTTCATGTTATGGCAGCTATGGCATCTCTTGAAATTTTCAAACCTGCCTTTGCTTGGAGATGTTCATACACTTGCTTTGCCTTCTCCCGTATCACTGTGTCACCAAGAGGAACTTTTTTCTGTGATTAGTCCTATATCCACAAATTTCATAAATGTGTGATTATTCTAGGGATGAAAGAATTGGTCTCAATACCAGAAATCTCTCAAAACCAGAAATGCTTTACATCAATTGTTCTGGCTAACAGGGAGATTACTATACAGTAGTCCAGATTGTGTAAATTGAAAGAACATATTCATATCTATGAGGGTATAGTCATTCAAAAAATTATCTATACAAAATTGTGTTGAGAAAATTTGACAGAAAATATGACACAACTGAGGAAGGATTTTGACAGCCTTACTGAAAAAACAGCATGCCCTGACAATTGGCAGACCTTGAATATTCGCGGATGACACCCTGGATGTATCCAAGAATGTAGTTTTAAGGTTGCCGGCATTTTTGCAGCCGGGACAGGAAGCCATTCATTCTAGAGAGAGTAATTTCTTTTACCTGTATTGTATGTGTGTGTGTGTGTAGAAACACACACACAAAACACATACAAATAGATAATAATGGGAAAATCCTCTCGAATAATCAGAAACAAATGTATTAAAAATGTGAGTCTACCCTCAAATCAACTCCATGCTTTGTTATTAATAACAAAGCATGAAGTGAACTTGAGGGTAGACTCACATTTTTAATACATTTGTTTCGGATTATTTGTGAGAGGATTTACCCATCACAGTTAATTATCATTATTATTATTATTTATATTCAATACAGGTGAAAGAAATAATTGTCCTAAGGGCAAACACATAAAGGGAATATATATTTCTTTGCACATGTAAAAATGTAACCCTCCCCACCCCCTGTCAACAAATGTTATTTGTGGCCATTTTGAGAACCCAACCCCTGCAAATTTTATGGGCATGCTGTACAGAAATTTTTTTGAGTGACTGTACATCTTATGATTCCTAAAAAATGTTTGGCCTTTTTCTCTACTGCCCCCATTCATTGTGCTTCTTTTCAGTGATATTTTTCCAAGAAAGTGTTATTCACTGAGTACAGTAGTTGTCTTTCAAGCTATTGTGACCCACATGTAGAGTTTCACATTTTGCTGTGTTAAAAATCAATTGTCATTCAAGACCACTTGAAAATCTTGTGTCATCTGCAAATTTGATTGTGTGGCTCATTCTATTTTCATCAACATTGTTAATTTAGATCACAATTTTTTTAATTTCAATTGTTTATTCCTTGATAGAGGAAGCGGGATCCTAGTGCTGTCACTAGGTACCCCTGTACAATGATACCAGAAGCATCTGGCAAGTGTGACAAGTATATATAGTATAAATATTATAAAGGGGCTTACTAAAGCCTAAGGAAGGAAGGATATTCCTTTAACACATAATCAATGTTATTTACATAATATCTGGCCAGTATGGGGAAGATCATCGTGTCTCCGTCAGGGGGTCGTGGAGTGGTGGTCCAGCAGGCGTCACGGAAGCGTTGTGTGTCGGGACATCTTAGGAGGTAGTGGATAAGGGTGCTGCTGTCGGGTCTTCTGCATAATGCACAAGAGCGTTGCTCAGGGGATGTGGGGATACCAATCTCCCAAGCAAAGTCATACCCAATGATGATACGGGCAGCAATCACGTCCCCTTTCCGCGACCCTTTCCCATAGACGTACGAGAGGTCAGGAAGTTTACGGAGGACATCGTACCAGGTGGGTGGGGGGGGGAGTCCAGGGGGATGGCTGCTTCCCGAGCTTCTCTCTGTTTTAGATCACAAACATGTTAATGTAGATCACAAACAGGGGGGTCCACGAATCGATCCTTGTGGTACTCCATTGAGAATCTTTTCCCATTCTGAGTATACAGTACTACTCCATTTATAACCACTGTTTGTTGTCAGCGAGATGCTGTGTTCTGGGATCTTAGAGGCTAGCCGTGCATACCGTACTTCAAAATACAGTAATTTTTTTCTTGTTAGAATTAATTATAATTATTGTTTTTTTTTTTACAGGAAGTAATTGAATTTCCTGTTTTGAAAGTGAATGCCAAGACTTATGAAATAGACTCGAGCTTCCACCAGTTTGTCAAACCAAAACATCATCCAATATTGAGTCGGTTTTGTATGGATTTGACTTCTATAACACAGGTAGTTTGATTCATTAAGTATTATGTAAAATTTATAATACAGTATAATGAAAGCATTTTTGTGTGTGTGTGAAAAACTATTTTCCATATATGATATATCTTTTAGTTTTAAATTTAAAATTATTTGTTTGTTTTTACATACTGTTGTAGATGTATTGTAAATGATATATACCTGTACTAGATTGGTCTGTAAAGAACCCCCCAAACTACTTATATACTGTATTGCAAAAGTTTTGAAATTGTTTTGATTAATTTTAACTACCAGTCCAGGGTAGTACTCTTCTGATTGGTAAAAATGCATAGTTTAACTATTTGTCCCAACCACTGCACAGGAAAAGGAATTATGGCAATTAGGCATTTAAACCTGTAGGTATATCACATAAAGATATCAAGCAAATTCAGTGATTAGCATATATCCTCAATAACGTCCATGACTATGGCCTTTTGACCATTGCTGTGAGTTAGAATGGGATATGTACAGGGTACATATTTAATGGCAAAAACTTGTTTTCTTCACTCCTTTGAATTTGATTAACTAAGTTTGGTGTCTTTTTATTGATGCAAAAGTAACATTACTAATTTATAATTTGTTGGTGTTTTACTAGGAAGAAGTTGATGGAGGAAAGCCATTTCCTGAAGTCTTTAAAGACTTTGATAAATGGATAAAAGAGGACGTGGGAATAAACAATAAATTTCTTTTTGTCACATGTGGTGACTGGGACCTCAAAACTATGCTCCCAAGTCAGTGTGCTTCTGAGAATCTCCAAGTGCCTGCTTACTGTAAGAAATGGCTGAATATAAAAAAGGCAAGTATGTACTGTATAACACTAAGCCCTTCTGTCCCAATGTGCATGAACCTACCACTATTGAGGTAAGCTAGTATTTGGTGTTTCTCCTGGGTACAGATTAACTCTCCTTGTTTTCCACATGCTCTGACAACTCCACTTAAAATGTACTGTTGTCATCATACATGCATGTACAGAATCAGGTCAGCAGTATAATAATCAAATAGTTTATTGAGAGTTTCTTTAATGGTAACCTATAATGGAGTCTTAGGTTTTCTCATACTCAAAATAAATGCAAGGTTGATATAAAGCTGACATCCTCACAAGCACATCTTTTATCCATAAGTCAAGATTTAGAGGTCTATAATCCCAGTCTTTATATCCTACATGCATAGGATTCTTGTCATAAGTGTAAGAGGCATTTGTGCAGTGCCGGATTTAGACCTGTGGAGGCCCATGGGCAGCCTCTTAGTGGAGACCCCCCTCATTATAACTACCCAAGAGGTGGGGTGGCGAGCGAAGCAAGCCTAAACATCTAGGAGTTCCGGGAGAATTTTGAAGCCATATGCAGTTATATTGAGGAAATTAGAACATTGAGAAATTTTTAATTAACTGTATATTTATTGATAGTGTTCAAATTCCCAACACACACACACACACACACAAAAGTGAGACATGACTGGAGTCATTCATGTGGTTTCAAGTCGACTAACCCTGATATAGCTACTACCGCACATGTCAAAAATTTTCAAGAGACTTCACAGAAAAGAATATATTATTAGTTATTACAGAGAGATGATTCCTTGCATTATTAATCAGACAAACCTCTACTCAAATAATCGTTCTGTCCAAGAATGCATGGAATAGATAAACATGAATTTTAAAGAATGAAAATAAAAATAATCCAAATGAATAAACAAATAAATAAAATAATGTAATATGTGGAGGCCCCCAGATTGTGGAGGCCCCTGGGCAGCTGCCCACTTTGCCCACTCCTGAATCCGGCCCTGCATTTGTGTAGGACTGAAAATGTTCAGTCATTAATTTTGTTCAGTCTTACATCTTAATATATGAGGGATATTCATAACGTAGATATACATTTGAGAGTGTGGGCTTAGACTAATCAGTGGTATATGTTCCTGTGTCTGGTATACTCAGTTGACTGATTTTTTCATCATTATATTTGACATTATTTAGTTATTATCATTTTCAAATACTATAGTGTACTTAAAGTTTACCATATTAAAATTCAAAATACAGTTGCAGTACTTAGCTTATTGAAATTTGAGATGGTGAGATTTGATCAAGGCTGAAATGTCTACAGCTAGCTACAGCTGAAATGTCCAATGCTGTACAAATGGCCTCATCAGCTTCCCATCATTTATTCACATAAAATTATTAGTAACCATTTTTCAAGATTCGCTGTCGAAATTCAGCTATCCTCAACGCTGTTGAAATTATGTGACAGACCGTTGGCAGATGCGCATTTCCCGCACACACTCCGTGGTTAGTCAGTTCTCTCATATTTGCCCCAGTGTGGCCCACGCCATCCTCCCCCTTTCACTCCACCCCATTACATGGATGCAGGAAGGAAGGGTGCTGTAGCACCACAATATTTTTGTTATAAGGTGCTATACATTGCACCATAGAGTATCTAGGACACAAGAATTAATATTCAGCACCCCCTGGTAAAATTGGTCCCTGCGGTATGACCCAGTAACACACAGCAACCTGCCCCATTCATGTCAGGCCACAGTATGCAAAACATCTCTACTTTCACTGTAAATCGAGTGTCATGGACTTTATTTAATTTACATTGCAATTCCTTTTATCCAAATTCCAATTATCTGAATCTTCCAGGAATGCAAACTTTGTCCCCTTTGTTCCTGTTTGGTAAAATTTTTAATTTAGTCCAACAATCCAAATACAACTGAAGCCATTCATTCATGTGTCTGCCACCCAGTGACGCTTTAGCCGCTTTGTTAACAAACATTGCAATTATAAACAATAAAATTGATGCATAGCATAAAATACAATAACACATATTTTATGTAAAAAAAAAAAATAGCTCATTCCACATTCAAGCCATCCTCTGAGCAACAGACACAGTTCAGGCAGTCAACCACCTGACTCACAGACATGTGGCTGCCATGAGAGTATGTATGCCGTAACGCTACGCCTGGAGGGATCACAGCCACAGTTATAGCCCATAACCCACCTCCACAACACACACTTCCCACCCTCTCATTATTTTTCTTATTTTATAGTTTTACATAGCATTATATTTTCGAATTTCTAATCCACATTAGAGTATTGTAATAATTTTTCCACAACTTTTATAATTTCATTACAAGTAGCTACCAATATATGAGGCTGGCTAGTCAGCCACGTACAGCTCCTCCCCGACTTACGACGGGGTTAGGGACCCAAATTCAGGTCGTAACTTTTAAGCTTGCCAGCCACTTTAAAGTGAATTACAAACGAAAATTTTGTCTGTGTACTGACGCTGGGACTCGAAAATACATAATTTGACAAAATTTTGGTACGACTGAGGCGGTCGTAAGTGCGAGTGGTTGTAAGTCGAATAGGTCGTAAGTCGGGGAGGAGCTGTAGTTATAGCCAAGGCCTTGGCTCCACACACGTTCTTTTCTCGCACATACATACTCAGTCTCATATGCTTTTTATTTTCTTGCTTTATATTATATTTTATAAGCCATATTAGAGTATTTTAATGATTTTTCAAAAAATTTTATAGCTTCATTTTAGGTACTGTACGTAGTAATAATGGCTGCTGAGTTAGCCACACACTTATAGTGCACAACCTACACACATATTCACTTCCCACACATACACACCCATACTCTTCATTTTTCTTATTTTATATATATTTTTATTGTAATTTCTTTATTTCTAAGCCACATCATTTATGTAGAGTGAAACGAGAGATTCCAGGTAACTAGACGACTCTCTTAAAGACGGAAAAAAATCCCCCATCCTCGGAATTTTCTGGGTAATGGAAAAATTTTCTTGGAAGTTCCAGAAATTGCCCATTACATCATCTGTCGAACCCTGAAAAATATCCCTCATCCCTGGAATTTTCTGGGTACAGGGGGCCAGACAAATTCGCGGGAATTAGGTTCTCAAAAAGGCTGTGAATTACCAAATCCACGCGTAACATTTGCCCGGGGTGTATATATATTTTTACTTGTGTACAAAGACATGTATATTCCCTTTATGTGTTTGCCCTAAGGACAATTATTTCTTTTACCTGTAGTATTGTATATGTGTGTGTCTATACACACACACAAAACACATACAAATTAATAATAATTGGAAAATCCTCCCACAAGTAATCAGAAACAAATTTATTAAAAATGTGAAAGTCTACCTACAAATAAATAATAATTGGAAAATCCTCCCACAAGTAATCAGAAACAAATTTATTAAAAATGTGAAAGTCTACCCTCAATTCCGTTCTCCATTACAGTACTTTATTAATAGGGCACAAACTTGAGGGTAGACTCACATTTTTTATAAATTTGTTTCTGATTATTTGTGAGAGTATTTTCCAATTATTATTTATTTGTATGTGTTTTGTGTGTGTCTGTCTACACACACACACATATTTACAATACAGGTAAAGGAAATTACTGTCTATGGAATGAATGGCTCCCTGTCCCGACCGCGAAAATGACGGCAACTTTGAAACTACCCACAGACATTCTTGGGTACATCCAGGGTGTCATCCGCGAATAATTGAGAACCGCGAAGTAAAACTCCGTGAACTTGTGGGGGGACCAGAAAATTTTTCTCGGAATTTCCCCAAAAATGCACTTCATTTTCATCTCTCAAACATTGAATCTTAGCAGCCAATTTTTTAACCATTCTTGAAGCTCACAGAGATCTTTCTGCAGCTTTTCACAGTCTATTTGGTTCTTAATTTCCCTTATTAACTTGGCATCATCCGCAAACATTTGTATGGAGGAGTGTATAGCTTCTGGCATATCATTTATGAAGCAAACTAACAACAATGGGCAATTACACTGCCCTGTGGTACCCTGCTTGTCACAGGTACACATGAAGCAAGACAGCTAATGGGAATATTTACTTTACAGTCATATGCAATTGTGAAGGGAGAATACATCAAAGGTATGATGCCAATGATTAAGGGCCTGGGGCTCACTCACACTGGTCGCCTGCATCGAGGTTTTGGTAAGATATTGTATTATCTTTCATTTATTCTGATACTGTATATTTTTTTGAAATAGGTACACTCGGTAAAAAACTTATCTTTACAATTCTTGTGCAAAACAAAATGACACCACGAACAAATGGTTTTGATAAAGACCCATGAGGCATACTGTACTGTTATGCACCACTCATATTATAACGAACTAATTTTATATTTTGAAAGAAATAACTAAATAAGGCCTACCATAATAGGTAGAAAATGGCTCACAATTATGCTTCAGCCCTAGTGAGACAGCACTATTGAATGTTCAGTTCAAAACTCATCGGACCCCTCCTGAAAGATACTTTTTTTACCGAGTGTACAACAGACTCATTATTGTATGGAAATACTTTCCTGGAAAATGGCACACTAAGTAATTGTCATTAAACCAATTCATGCATTCCATGGGTAACTCGAGGCTATGATCCAGAGCCACTGAAAATCACCTACTCCTTCTTTAAAAAATTGTGAATTATAGAAATGTTGCAAAATTAAAGCATATGCATGGCAGGATATAAAGAAAAAGTATGTGATATTTTATGGCAGGGCTGGAGCCTCCCTTTTTTTTTTCTTCTTCAATGCCCAGTGTATTTTGTTTTTAATTGTAATTATTTTTTAGGTGATATTATTATTATTATTATTATTATTATTATTATTATTATTATTATTATTATTATTATTATTATTATTAGTGGGGGGGACAGAGGGGGAAATTTGGGCTTACGTTTATGCATCTTTTGTAAGTACAGTAGTGTATGCACATACTGTAGGGTATGTGTTTCGACTTACTGTAGATGTACGTACATTTTCGACTTAAGAATGTCCCCAGGAACGGAAGTCATTCATAACCTGTACATAATGAATTTGTACAGTAATTCTATTATTTCATACACTGTTGTTTTAAAGAATCAATCAATCATTCAGGAGTAACGTCCTCATATCTGAGGGTTGGGTACCACAGTCCTCCACTCTAATTGTTATTGGGCTGATTTTACCAATCCTCAAAGGTTTTGTATCTCAGGAAAGAGTTTTTAATTTCATTCTCTCATTTCAGTCTCTGCCTTCCCCTAGCCCTCCTAACCTCAACTTTGCCCATTAATATTTCTGTTACTGTATTATCCCCTCATCCCTAATTATACGATCAAAGTATCTAATTTTTCTTTTTCTGTAAATTTCAAGTATTTCTTTTGAAGTTTTTGCCAATCTTAGTACCTCTTAATTTGTTTTCCTGTCATTGTAGCTTATTCTTATCATTTGCCTAAAAGACCACATTTCAAAGGCCTCTAACCTCCTTCTGGTTTCTGCTGAATGTGTCCATGCTTCTGACCCATACAAATTGAAGTTATGTACCTTTTCATTGGGTCTTTTAGATTATTAATTGTTGTTTTTGCTGACCTTACTCTTGTTTTGATTTCTTCCATACATCTACCATCACAGTTAATGTTACTCCCCAAATACACAAAAAATTTCCACTTGTTTAAGTTCCCTGTTGCCTACCATAATTTTTATTTTAGGATTTATTTCCAATTTGGAAACAACCATTACTTTAGTCTTTACACCATTAACTCTTAAACCACACTTGTCATCTTTCCCCACTGACATATTAACGAGTTTTTGTAATGCCTCTTCACTATCTGTGGATTGCCTACCATTTCTAGTCTGATGATACACAGCTTTATGTGAAAATAATAATGTTGAGGATATAGAGGAGGTAATGAAATCCTTGATATTAAGATTTGGATAGTGAGGCAGAGATTATTGTCATCCAAGGAAAAAAGAGGGGAGATGGCACAGATGAGTTTTGTCTCTTTAAACTTTGGGAAAGTGCAACTCAGTCCTGTCAATTCTGGGTTCAGAACTGAATTTTAAAGATCATATAAATTCAGTAGTTAACAGTTTAAACTTTCATATTGAAAATCTATATGCTGTTAAACAGTTATTGGGTAGTTAGTGTCTTATGACACTATTACATTCACTTATTTGTCTTTATGGGTCTGCCTACCTAATTATCTACTGAAGAAAGATCAGTGTTGAACAGGGTTACCAGGCTTATTTTTGGTCTCCCACCAAGGTCTCCCACTATCCCAGTACCCCATTCTTGATTGAGTACATTGGGTTCCAATTAAACTCTGTATAATAACTTTTAAGGCACTAATGTTAGGTGATCCTAAGTATTTGGCCAACCTACTAATTCCACTGACTACTCATTCCGAAATGATTTTGCTTAGTGGTGATGATCCTTCACACTTTGAGGAGCCTAGAGCAGTATGGGAATGTTCTTTTGCTGCCCAATGCTTTTCTTATACAGCACCCAGATTGTACAATCGGTTGCCTGCATTCATGAAGTAGCTGACTTTTGTGGAGACCTTTAAATAAGGGTTTATGAATAATAGAAGTTGAACTGTCACTTTAAGGGATCTTTTTGTTGTAGTGCCATATTTCTTTTTATTTTCAAGTGTTTTATTTTGTAGTGTTTTGAGTGCTAGTGAATTCTTTAGGAAAATTGGCACTTTTGAGAAACAAAAGACCAGCTATTATTATTATTATTAAATTATTATTATTATAAGAACAGTATCATCTGTATAGCATATATTTAATATTACTTTACCATTAACTTTTAGTCCTTCATTATCACTGAAAACTTCTGTCATTAAGAATTCTGAATATATATTATACAATGTTGGAGATAGAACACAACCTTGTCTTACTCACTAATTGTAAACCAATTAGTAAGTTCAGTATTTACTAACACTGCACCCTTCTTTTGCCAGTGAAATTCTTTAAAATTGTAATATCTCATTCCATAATGCTATTTTTTCCAAGATCTCTATAAGTTTATTGTACTTTACCTTATCAAAAGCTTTTCAAAATCAACAAAGCAGATACACAAATTTCTTTAGACTTCTACAGCCCTTTAGCCCTTCACTCAAAATTCTCAAACCAAATACTGTTTTGCTTCTCTAGTTCCCTTTCCCTTTCTAAGTTCATTTTTCTCTTTAGTTAACTCACTTTCTAATCTAAATTTTATTCTACTTAAAATTATGTTTAACTAAACTTTGCTGGAATTAGAAAAAATATATATTTTAGACCAAAGTTAACAGCCATACTTGCATATGTCAGGACTGGTTTCAACTCCATCTGTTTCCCAAGATGCCAGTATCATTGTAAACCTGTTTGAGTCATCTCTAAATAGTGACCAAGATGACCAAGTTGCAACATGTGTCATTAACACATCAGTTAACTAGCACATGCTTAACAGAGATGTACAGTAACAAGATGGAAAAAGTTTACTATTCCTCTCCAGGAACCAGGACCAATCTTGTTCCCTGCCTGTCATGTTTCATGGTAGGAGGGGCGGACTTCAGTAAATAAGTAGCCTTTAGCGTGATAATGTCAAAACTGTCTCGACTCATCTTCTCAAATCTATTTTCTTCTGCTCGTTTGTTGTGTTTTAGTGACTATTGTGACATACCGGTATGTGCTTAGTGTCTAGTTATGATGATTTAATCATATGAATTTATTTCTTATTTTAATCACTATGAAATACTTTTTATTTGTTTTAGACAGTGTTAATTGTTTGATCTGATAACTATAAGGGTTATCTTTTATAAGCTACCTTTTCCTTAGAGGACACTGGTAAGTGGTAGGGGTTTACAACTGAATGTTTTGTTTTATTGTTGCAACACTATTACAGTATACACAATAATTTAGAGGTAGGACTATAACTAAGAGTCTGCCTCAGAGAGCAAAAATATGTAGGTGCTCTCTGTCTCAGGGCTGAGAGGAGTGTGTCTGCTAGTTCGTGAGAACGAAGCTAGCTCATTAGTTTAGAGGGTAAGGCTTTGACCTCTTGGCTATGCTTAGAGCATGAGGTTATGCAATATGAGGATTACTATATATATACTGTACGTATATATATATAGTATTACCCCGCCTAACGCGGTTTCACTTAACGCGTTTTTTCATATACGCGGTGCCTCGCCAGAGCTGAACTTTCACTTAACACGGATTTTTTCCACATATACTCGGCGAGTGTCCGGCTCGAGACGCTATTTTTAGATTTGCCCCACCCGCCACCCTGCCTGACTGCCTGTTTTAGCTTATAAAATTCATACAAATTACCCGGCCAGAATATAATTTACATTGCTGGAATTCTTATAATTTGGTGATCATTTTGAATATAAACATCATATATTTTGCATTAGACATACAAATTTTAGATAAAATGTTTTCTCTGAGTAACTATGTTCTCTTTTGTGCAAAATATATGACATTTATATTCAAAATATTCCTGGTCTTACAAGGAATCCAGCAATGTCAATTATATTATCCTAACTTTAATCTGAGGTATTATTTAATACAAAATGTTAAAATTTATTTTTTTCACCCAACATCTCTTGAAGGGAGGAGTGGTGGGGGGTGGGGGGGAGGGTTGGGACTGACCGCGCGGTTGGAAGAGGGGGGTTGGCAAGGTGGGGTACTTTGATTGACAGATAGTGTCGTGAAGAATTTTTTTTTTTTCATTAACTGAAGATATTTGTTTTAGCTCATAAAATTCATACAAATTACCTGGTCAGAATATAATTTACATTGCTGGAATTCTTATAATTTGATGATCAATTTGAATATAAACATCATATATTTTACATTAGACATACAAATTTTAGATAAAATGTTTTCTCTGAGTAACTATGTTCTCTTTTGTGCAAAATATATGACATTTATATTCAAAATATTCCTGGTCTTACAAGGAATCCAGCAATGTCAATCGTATTATCCTAACTTTAGTTTGAGGTATTATTTATTAAAATTTAGTAGTTTTCCCCAAAAAATTTCTCAGAGGGAAGAGCCGGCAGTGTAGTGTGAGAAGAGGGGGAGGGAGTTGAGTCCGTTATTTGAATGGACATTAACTTGGCGACTGTATTTCTCTATTTCTCTTAAGTATTAATTGTGTGCATGTACCATCATAAAATTAAGATGTTAGTTTTACTACAACATAGTTATGTGTCTTCAAAAAGTGGAGTTTGGGGGTCGGGCCGGTTTCTATTGGAATTAATCCCATATGTTCTGTTGTTCACTTAACGCGGATTTCACTTAACGCGGGACCCTCTGGGTTCTATTGACCGCGTTAAGTGGGGTACAACTGTGTGTGTATATATATATATATATATATATATATATATATATATATATATATATATATATATATATATATATATATATATATATATATATATATATATATATATATATATATATATATATATATATATATATATATATATTACATACGCACATACTATATATATATATATACATACATACATACATACAATTCCACCCGCTTTCGGCGGTTTTCCCTTTTCATGATTCGCATTTAAGCAGTACCTCGCCAGAACCGGACTTTTCACTTTCTGCGTGCATCTACTCATACTCTGGGAAGCGGCAGAGGATGCCTAAGGTCGCCAGTTATCAAAACATTACCGAGTTCTTCACCCCACCACCACAGCCGCCCAAGTCAGTGATAGTTATAGTGATAGTGAGGATATGGACTTATATGGACTTTGAGGTTTGACAAAGGCCCTGAAGCCATGGGTGGATAGTGATACAATTGATACAAGTGATACAGGTGAGGGCCAATAATCCTTTGCCTCAGAACAACCCCATCCCTGTGTGCCCCATCTTTTTCTACTAATGTAAGTGTTAAAAACTAATATTATTGATATTTCTTAATTATTAATTGTGTGTGCATACCATCATAAAATTAAGATGTAATTTTACTACAACGCAGGTATTGTGTCCTGAAAAAGTGGAGTTTGGGGGTCGGGCCAGTCTCTAGAATTAATCCCATATGTTCTGTTGTTCACTTTACGGGTTTTCACTTTCCGCTAAAATCCCATGGGTTCAATTGACCGCCAAAATCAGGTACTATTGTATATATATATATATATATATATATATATATATATATATATATATATATATATATATATATATATATATATATATATATATATATATATATATATATACACACACACAGTATATAATTTCTTTTTGTCCACAACTGTACAAGTTCAGGACATAACAAAAAGTTATTTTAGCCCTTTTCTGTTACTTTGTACACGTTTCTTGACCCATCTTCCTCAAACAATTCCCCCTTTGCTTTGAAGTTTCTATATATTTTATCCATCCCACACAGTGGAATGGAATAAAGATAATAGATAGAAGGTATAATAATTTTTTTTTCATTTTGGTTTTCTAGATGACTGCAAAAACATTGCCAACATCCTCAAAGCACTTGCAGATCATGGATGCACGTTCCTGCCTACGATGACCATTGAGTAACATATACAGTAGAGTATATATAATTTGTCATCTCAAACATTTGTTATCCTAGTTTTCAAAAAGTGTTTTTGAAATTATTTTCAACCTTTTGAGCATTGAGTATATGAAGGTTGCTCCTGGCAGTGAGTAAAAGAAAAATTCTGTAAGTACATAATGTAATTAACAAATTTATGGTATATAATAGGGAAGTAGAAGAGATTGGTAATCATAACATGAAAGTTACAAGAGTCATGGAGTAGTATGCATGCGCTTCCTTTATTTTATTCAAATGAAATCCTAGAATATACAGTACTATGAAAAAATTAAGTGCAAATGGTTGGTTCTTTACTTTTTACAAATGCTGCACTGCATGTGCATACACTCCTAATACCGTTGTGGAACAAACTGGCTTATGTATAATACCATAACTTGTTCACAGCAAAGCTTAAACATGGCACTTCTGCCATGAAAATTTTTAATTGCTCTGGGCTGTATACAAATCAATTGCATGAGTGGAATATCTTTAATCATTTGTGCTCAAAGGGACATCATAGTATTTTATTCAGTGTTATACCAATAAAGTTGATAATATACAGTACTGTAATTTATGCCCTATTAAAATATCACAAGTTCTTAATAGGCATATAATTTATGTCAAGAGAGTGCTTTGCCAACAACATTCTTATCAGCTACTCATTCATCAAGAAAAATTTTAATCAGCTACAGTAACTAAGCACATTCCTCACTCACCCTAGTGTTGATCCCAAACTTTTCTCATATACTGGGTGTCCATATTGTCTCTATCTGTTTTGTCAAAATAATGGTAATTTAGATTTTTCTTATTGGTAATTGATGATGAAAGTACAAGAATGTGATGGTAGTAGCACTGTATCCAAGGGACATACAGTAGCTTCATGAAGGTTTTCCCAAACACTGGATTGAACATGGTGGAAACAAGACCTGGGTAGCTCAATATCCATTTTGAACACTTTTGATTTTTTTTAGTTTCTAGGTCTTTATTTATGCCCCCTTACATAGGGATGGCAGTCCTAAACTGTCTACAGGAGGTCCTCATTATAAGAGTATCCACTATCCGTGGTTTCACAGTTAAGCGTTCAACTTTTTGTGACCACGTAAAAATTCCACGCATTTAAGCGGATTCCACTAAAAAACTTCGAAAACCCTGGATAAAATCTATGGATTTTTAGCTTTACGCATTTCTACATTTACATGGTACCCCGCCAGAACCGGAATGTTCACTTTACGCGGTGCATCTACTCATATTCGCGGGAAGCGGCACGGGCAGGGTGCGCACAAGGTCGCCCAGTTATCAAAACATTACCGAGTTCTTCACCCGCCACCCACAACAGTCGGCCCAAGTTAGTGATAGTGAGGATATGGACTTTGAGGGGTTTGACAAAGAGGCCCTGCATGCCTCTGCGGTGGATAGTGATACAATTGATACAAGTGATACAGGTGAGGGCCAATAATCTGCCCTCTGCCTCGGAACCAACCCCCCATTCCCGTGTGCCCAGCCATCTTTTCTACTAATGTAAGTGTTAAAAAACCTAATATTATTGATATTTCTCTTAATTATTAATTGTGTGTGCATACCATCATAAAATTAAGAAGTTATTTTTACTACAACTTAGGCATTGTGTCTGAAAAAGTGGAGTTTGGGGGGTCGGCCCAGTCTCTATTTCAATTAATCCCATATGTTCTGTTGTTCACTTTACGCGTTTCCCGCTTTACGTGGGCCTCCATGGGTTGAATTGACCGCGTAAAGCGAGGTATTACTGAATATATATATATGTACACACAATGCAGTGCTAGGGAATTGCTGTGTGGTGAGGAGCTTGTTGAGAGGAGGTCTTGTTTGTTTGAGAGCGCTCAGTAGAATCCTCTTCACGGCGAGGCTGGGGTTATTTATACAAATCCGCCGGAAGTGAGCGGCGCTGCTGGCCAATCACCGCTCAGTCAGACAGCTAGGCTTGGGCTGAGAAACTCACCACGGGGTCGGTTTGTCAGCGACCAAATGGCAGTGGCAGTTGTAGGGGAGAGTATTCACTACAGTAGGTTACTTCTTTTAGTTTGTGAAGCAAGTTAATTTGTTTAGCATATGCTGTTTCAGCAGGAGTAAAATTGAATATTCATTTCTTTTAGTTCTTTATTTATACTTTATGAATGCATGTATATAATATATACAGTGCATTTCAAAAAAATAAAATTTTAGAAAAAGTACCACAAAATAGCATTCATCACATTAAAGTGATATTTGACAAATGAACATTTCTTCTAAGTATATTTTGTATATTTTATACAACTTTTTTTATATTTTCAACTCATCATTAAACATGCTTAATGGTTAAAAAATAGATGTCGCAAAAAATATGGAAAAAATTCCTCCTTGTTGTAAATTTGGAAATGGCCAACCTTAGAGAAGACCTCCTCTGAAGAAGTTTCTCCACAGCAACTCCTCTACTATGCAGCAACTTCCCAGCACCTGACTATTCTGTACATATAATATATATAAAAAAACAACATTGTGAGTTTCCTTTCTCACCTCCATCCTGAGTGCGAGATCTCCCTTATTGTATGTGTGTATGTGGCCATAACAAAGAGAATTGACACGCACAAAGAGAAATTAGACAACTGGCCACATACACTACGCTACAAAGTAAAAGTAAAAACATTACTAAGATCAGCTTTCTAATTAGAAGGGTATTTGGGGCACCAGAGACAGTATATAAATTGTGAACAGACAGCTACATTCCTCATACTTGATATAAAGTATACATTGCCCATAATAAACCCTATAACTGATGTTTTGGAAGTCTAATGTTCAAAGTTATAAGATTGGCAAATTCATTTTCGCATAATTTTGAGTTGGCAAACTTGTCACTTCGCTATAATGAGGGAAAACTCACAAGAAGAGGATTACATAAATGTAGGAAGTATAGAGAGTAGTAATGTAAAGATAGGAACTTGGGTAGCGTGGCCGGGATGTTATTTACTCGGCGTCAATACACTTATCTTATCTCGTATGTCAATACACATATACAGTATTATGTTCTTAAAGGGACAACTTGTTAAACACCTCTTCGATACAACTATTTATTAATTCACTCAATGACATGGACACATCAATATCAGTATTATATCGGGGTATTACACATTATGTTTTACGTTACTCGACACTGACTCCCAGACACACATGAATGAATACATTTCCCACAGTAGGTAACTCACCCTAGGAATCATTCTGACAATGACTCGTGTAGACCTAGTGGGTGTTGGCTGGGCTCTCGTATGCGAGACTGCTTAGCTGGGGTCTGGTCGGGCAGGACTGCAAGGCTTTTATATGGGGTTATCCCAGCCTGTGTTTTGACCTACCAATTAACACTAAACTGGTTAGATCTGGACGGCTGTGTACAGGTGTGGTCCTGCCCAAGTGTCTTGGTCAGGTGAGGTTGTAGGTCACCTGGCTAACTCAAGTCATTAGCGGGCGAGGTCACGTCCCTAGGGTCTTGGGGTGTGTCAGCCTGGAATGTTGGGGTACCACAAGGTCTCTAGTGTACTCGCTGTTATATGTGATGTAATTCTGGGCTGTAAGCTTTGATCTGACAAGCATTACATTGTAGCGTACTGTCGTGGCAGGTTGT
This sequence comes from Homarus americanus, assembly GCF_018991925.1. Lineage (NCBI taxonomy): Eukaryota > Metazoa > Arthropoda > Malacostraca > Decapoda > Nephropidae > Homarus > Homarus americanus. Next base: position 8,463,527 of record NW_024742238.1, on the reverse strand, counting down.
CAGGGTCTCTTGTTTGGCCTCACAACTTACATACATGAAATATATCCAACACTCAGGATTGAGGTAGAAATAGAAAATCACAGTGTTTCTCGTATATATATTGTTGCACAGCACAGTGTTAAAGAGATACTAAGTCGGGCGAAGCTTGCTCAGAGTTCCTGTAGGGCGAGGAGCTTTCTGAGGGAGCGTGTGTATGGAGCTGTTGAGGGATGTTGCTTGTTAGTAGCGGTAAGTAGAAAGAGAGCGATGAAGGCCAGGTGAGGTCTTATATAACTGCGGTAGGCGTGGCTTGATGGAAGGCCCCCGCTTTGTTCGGCGTCGCTGGTTACCTGACCTTGACCACGAGGGATATGCCGGCAGATTCGCAGGGAGTCGGCCAGCCAGCCTCCACTACAATACTCCCCTTCCCTTCCGGGCGCGACGGGGATGTTAGCTGGGTTACGTCCCACACGTGATACATACCGGGCAGGTGTACGTACCACTCAACCGCTGCGGGCGACAACTCTGTCTAATGACACAGAACCTGTGGGGGAATCAGGGGGAGAAAGAGGGTTTTGGATTAGTGGAGGTTGTACAGGCAATTGTTGTTGTGCTTCTATAGCGGCTGGGGCAGCTTCCTCAGGGCCACTGGCTGGGTTGACTGGGTCAGGGGCGACGTCAGGAGGAGGGTCCATGACAGGAGCAGGTTCTATGATGGCAGCAGGGCTCACGACAGGAGGAGGGTCTATGATAGAAGCAGGTTCTAGCACGGCAGCAGGGTCCAGGACAGGAGCAGGTTCTTTGACGGCAGCAGGGTTCACGACAGGAGGAGGGTCTATGATAGGAGCAGGTTCTACCACGGCAGCAGGGTCCAGGACAGGAGCAGGGGGCACCTGAGGGTGAAAAGAGGGTGCCCAAAAATGTCGTGGGCGGGGGTGTTGCTGCCGGTGGCAACTGCGGGTAGACTGGTGCAGGCGTCGTTTGTTGGTGGTGCTGCTGGGTCGGGGGCTCAACGGGTAAGGTGGCCGGCTTGACTCTGTCTATGCTGACGGTCTCGTGTCTGCCATTCCGGATAATCGTCAGGAACTTCGCTGAACGGGTCACAACCTGGAAGGGTCCATCGTAGGGGCGTTGTAGTGGGTTGCGGTGAGCATCATGCCTGACGAAAACATGCTCGGCTGTGAGTAGTGCAGGACGGATGTGTTCAGGGCGACGAGGAGGCTGGCATGGAGCAGTAGCTCTGAATGCAGAAACTGCTTGTCGTAGCTTTTGGAGTAAGTCGTGACGGACGGCAGGAGTGGTTTGGTGCAGGTCAGGAGGGAGTGAGAAATCCCCGGGTAGGCAAAGGGGCTCGCCTAGGGTGATATCTGCTGGGCTACAGTCCATATCCTCCTTGTGTGACACACGGATGCCGAGGAGCACCAAGGGTAGCGCATCCGTCCAGCTGTAAGGGTCGTGCTGTGCTTTGAGTGCGTCCTTCAGCTGCTGGTGAAACCGCTCTACCATGCCGTTGGATTGAGGGTGGTATGCGGTGGTGCGTTGCCTAGTCGTGCCGAGGAACTGTAGGAGGCTGTGCCAGAGTTGCGATTCACACTGGGCTCCTCGGTCAGTGATTTCTAGTGGGGGGCCGAAGCGGGAAACCCAGCCGGACATGAAGGCGCTGATGGTAGACTGCTGTAGCATTGGGCATGGGGATGGCTTCTGTCCACCTGGTGAAATGGTCGATGCAGGTGAAGATGTAGGTGCTACCACAGGATGATGGAAGAGGTCCCACTATGTCGAGGTGCACTACTTGGAAACGTCCTTTGGGTATAGGGAAGGTTTCTAAAGGGACCCGTGTGTGACGAGGTATTTTGGAGGACTGGCAGGCCAGGCACTGGGCAGCCCATTTCTTAGTATCGGTCTTGATGCCAGGCCAGACGACACGTTGCGTGAGGAGGCGCTGGGAGGCCCGCACACCCGGGTGGCTGAGACCATGGATGCGGTCGAAAATAGCACGGCGGTGGACGTGAGGCACGAACGGTCTAGGCTGCCCACAGGATACGTCGCACCACAATTTGATATTCGTGCCGGGGATACGCCGGCAGATTCGCAGGGGGTTGGCCAGTCAAGACACACGGCGTTTGTAGGGGAGGCCTCCACTACAACATCGCTAGAGTGCAGTCCTGGTACAGTAATTCATACTTGTCTAGATTCTTTCTGGCCATTGTAGACAATATAGACAGCACTTCTCTCTGCTGCCTTCCACTTTCCTTACTGTAAAGCTCGAAGAGGATTAGATAAGAATGTCATGGCTGAGGGTTTTATAGGAAACAATATTTGTTGGAATTATATCAAGGATTTGTGCAGTAACAGCTGCTTGTTCTATTAATGATTCTGAAACGATTGTCAAGACCAATTTTTGAGGTTGTTAGACGTAATTCAGCATCATATTATTTCTAAAATAACAGTTTAACTGGTATACTGTCGCCGAGTGTACGTGCCACTCTGTATTACCTTCTGGGTTCGATTCCGAGGTCGAGATTCTCACTGCCACTAGCGTAGCTGGGGCGGTCCAGTCTCTTTTGGGGGGCGGCACTTTTGGGTCTGCTCATCACCCATATCTGCAGCTACTGGAGACGTTAATCCATCCCTTTGTATCGGCGGCAAGTTAATCCTTGTCGTGTCTGACCTAACACCTGACCCACATCATCACGGCCACGTCATGAGCTACACCCTTGCTATGCGCCCCCCGCCACACACACAACCTGTAACCTGTTGAGGATTAAGGAAACAACTTCAAACAAGTACGCCAGTGAGCTCATGTGGTGTGGGTCAGGTGTTAGGTCAGATACGACGAGGATTAACTTGCCGCCGATACAAAGGGAAGGATTAACGTCTCCAGTAGCTGCAAAACCATGCAGTCTCGGGTCATATCAGTTCATGTACAGCCGACCAATCCACAAGTTTCCATCGTGACAAGACGAGGGGAGGCTAGACGACTTTTAAGTTCTCTTGTGTTTTCGATCCAGTTATTTACTTCGTTGGAAGACATAATACTATAAGGTAAGAAATATTAAAGTATTGGTTAAAAAATATTGATGTGACTTTTGCTGCGACATTGATAAAGAGGAGTTCCTCGTTGAGAGAAAAAGACTTCAGCATTTTGTTGCTGTTGCTGCTATAACTATTAAAGACAGAATACAGACGTGGAAAGAAGGCCCCCTTGAACTTTTGCAGTTTATTCAAAAGTATAACCTTGGGAACTCGGTTCCAAATATAGTAATAATGCTGAGGATTTTCCTCACAATTGCTGTTAGTGTTGCTACCTGTGAGAGGAGTTTTTCGAAACTAAAACTGATCAAGAATTACTTAAGATCTACTATGAGCACCTTGCGGTTGAGAAATCTTGCCATACTGTCTATAGAGCGACAATTGACAGATGAAATAGTTTTTGACAATGTCATTGAAGAATTTGCCAACAAAAAAACAAGAAAAGTTACTTTGTAGAAAGTTGTAGTTTTCATTTCAGAAATAAAGATGGTCCTAATTTTTTACACTTTTTTACTTTTTTCCCTATCCTATATGTCGTTTTTGCTTTTTGTTTAACTGTTACTTATAAAGTTTAAGTATGTTTGGTGTGTATTTAAAGCATACTATATTTGAGTATGTGAAAGTACAGTAATATTATAATGGTACACAAACTATTTAATATATATATATATATATATATATATATATATATATATATATATATATATATATATATATATATATATATATATATATATATGAGTGAGTCACTGTGCAATATGTATTTTTTGTGGGGGCACGGGGGGGGGGCAAACTCAAGGGCCGCCCCGGGCGGCACACACTAGCTACGCCACTGCTCACTCAGGCAAATGGGTTGCTTGTGACGTCACAATGGTGTGTTATACCAAGGAAGGAATATACTGTATAGAGAAACTTGTACTACATTCAATTAACGTTCAGCTCCTGACTGCTCCGCCATCTCTTGATTTAATTTTACCAAAAAATATTTAAGGACATAGAAAACGAGTTATCTAGAGAACGAGCTTGTTTTTAGCGTAGACTCCTGTCATAAGCTATATACATTTTTATTCCTTGCACATGATTGTCTGCTTATATATTTATCTATTTATTTATTCACGAACTATGATGTTCCTTAAATAAAAGAAAAGGCAATACCATGTTGTACAGTACATGAAATAACATAAATAAGGCACTTAGGTCACCTAAGTTAGGTGGTCGATAAATCTAAGTTAAGAAAACATCATAAGCAAGCGGGCAGGTAGACCTAATACTCATGATGTTTACAAAAATAGGAAGCAGTAATAAAAAACTAAGTTTCAGCTTTAAGTCTTCAAAATATATATAATTCATGGTGGATAAGGCCGAAATACATTACATGTTTGAATGTTCTGATAAAAATCACACACACTTGTTTTTTTGTTTGTTTTTTATCCTCTTCACCAGTGATCGGCTCGTTAGCCGCTTGGGCGATTGGTCAAGTCTCAGTTATGCACTGTTGGCAAGTACTGGGAATGCACCGGCTCCTGAATGTACCTGAACCTGCTCCAGTGTTGGGCAAGTCTTGTCTTAAAAGAGCTCACACTCGATGCCGACACAACACTCTCTGGTAGATTGTTCCGAGAGTTCACAACCCTCACTCCGAAAAAGTTTGCCCTCACAGTTTTCTGGACTTGCGGCTTCTTCAATCTTGAGCTGTGACCCCGTGTGGGGCGAGCGTCCGCCAGCTCCAAATAAGAACACTCGACTGAGTAGTGCCCCTTGAGATGCTTATACTCCTCAATTAGGTCCCTCCTTGCCTGTCTGTAGTTTAAGCTAGGCAAGTTCAGGCTCTCCAATCTCTCAGGGTAGCTGAGGTGCCGAAGTGCAGGCACCAGTCTGGTGGCCCTCCTTTGAACACTTTCAACCAACTGACAGCCCCTAGCATATCTCGGGGACCAGACGGGGTGACAGTACTCCAGATTGGGAAGCACTTTACTCTTGAAGATCATTACGAGGGACGGACCGTCTAGATATCTGAACGACCTTCTTATAAGACCAAATAATTTATATGTCTGGGTTACCTTCTCACAATGGCCCGAGAACTTCAGCTCATTGTCAACATACACACCTAGGTCCTTCTCACATTCAGTCTCAAATAGTGCACTTTCTTCATCCCGCTGGGACATATGATACGCCTCCTTACCGTTGGTACGCCCCAGGTGCATCCTCTTACACTTCGTGACAGCAGCCATTCTTCGACCATTCTAGGGGCCCATAGCGGTCCTTCTGCAGCTCTTCACAGTCCGCTTGGTTCTTGATTTCCCGAAATAACTTGGCGTCATCGGCAAACATTTGTATGGAGGAGTGTACTACGTCAGGCATGTCATCGATGAAACAAACAAACAACGTCAGTCGTAGGTACAATCCCCGGCCCGGTGTAGCGGACCAGAAGTTCCCCGGACAGGGCAACTGGTCCGCTACACCGGGACGCACCTGTTGACGCAATTATTTAAGATGTTGGATGCTTGTACTCAAATTCTGGAATATGGTTGAAATATCGACAATATACACTACATCTGAACATTGCCAAGGCTTTTTCGACAGCGTACCCCATGAAAGGCTGAAAAAAGCTCCCTGGGTAAGGCTCACTGGCCTATGTTTATTCTTTGAATGGCGATCGCCGTGCTTAAATACAGTATATGATTCATATAAGTAATTTTACAGTCACTGAGAGCCTTTTGCTCATGGTTATGGCTATGAGTCCTATTAAATACAAGTTGGAGAGAGACTGTGAAGCATTTATTGGAAAGGTTATTGGCCTCATATATCTAACTAGAATCTTGAATGTATTGAAATATGTTCAGTATTTTATTTTATCTAATTATAAACCACAGTTTAGGTAATAATAATAATAATTGATTTCGGTCAATTTGACCAAGGACAGCTGACAAAGTCATGAGTCCTATGATCACGACGTTTCGTGATACAGGTATATTTATATTATATATTTCAACCTAAAGAGCTTGTATACGTTTTTTTAAACTTATACAAATTCTGGTATTTTGGACCTGAATAATTGGAATATCAGCTTTAAATCTCCTATATTAGTTCGTCACTAATCTCTGTGTTTAAACGTCCCGCCTTATTGCGTCTAGGACTGGGTGTATGACGTCATGTGTTAGAACGTAGAACCGCCATTGCTTCAGCGACTCGTACCAAACAAAGAGGACTATTTGTTATTTCGTGTATAATCTCCCGTTCTTCTCGGTTAGCCTACGTGAGGTGAGTAGAGCAAATAGAAAGTAGCCATCAGTTTGTAATGAGAAAGCCCAGAAGAGTAGGTGTGGAGGAGTTGGTGTTAGCGGAGAGGCACTAGATAACGGCGGAATGATACGTTGGGGGGGGAGGAGGACAACAAAACAACATGAGACGAGTGACAGGTTGAGGGAGCAAGGTTACTCATACATGATTAAACACCACCATTAAGTGTTAAAATGTGGCTACTTTATACCGGGAGGTGGTTGCTGGACCTCTTGGCACTCAGGACCAACTCTCGCGTTTCAGGGAAGAACATGATCATTCAGCCTTGATGTACTGAGAGCTGTCTTACTCTATGTCGTTAAGGATGTATGTAGTAAAAGTTGACATATGTGTGAGTTGGCCCATAGACTGATAAATAGTAGAGCTTGGTCAGTCTCGTGGGTGTTAACGGAGCTGTAACTCATACAAGACATTATCTTTCCTATTCGTGCAAGTAATTTAGACCAAACTATATTTGCAATGAGCGATAATGAATTTATCACAAGGGCGGTATTTTCTTTGTAAAAACTCGGTCTTGGAACCTTGGATAGGAAATTGATGATAATGAATATTCTGATTTAGCTTATGCTAGATTAAGAATGTATTGCTACCTTTGTTATATATTACAACATTTCAACCACCTTAATTTCCATTGAACCTTTGGAATTTGTGATTGATAAAATACCATCATGTACCTATATCTAATTTGGTAATACTTAATTATGGTTGTGCTCCTGAACTTGAAATTACTCCATAAAAATAATGTAGTGGATATATTGCCGTGACCGGCTAAGTTCCTACTGATGTTATTTTACCGTGAGTGTACTGTGATTGGCTAAGTACTTTTTGTTTAATATGACGGGGGGGGGGATCTGCCCCCATAGCTAGGAAGTTAGGTAAGGTTAGGTAGGTTTCTTTGGTTGGTTAGGCCAGGTTCTCTTAAATGTTGCATCCTTTATAATGGTAAGAAAATCTGTGGAAAAAATGAACAAAATCGAACAACTTCTGGTTTGGTATGTTTATAGCTACGCAATGATCGACTCATGGCAAAATAAATGCCAAGTGCCGCCAGTCACGGTCAACTATAGTTCTCGACCTGTTCACCTGTAATGGACCATTAGTCAATCAGAGCACAATCACGGTAAAATAGCATTAGTACGAACTTAATCGGTCACGGCAAAATACGTGTATCCACTGCCTAAAAATAATAGGTTTCCTACCCAGTGAAAATTACCAAAATTGGACAAGGAATTTACTGAAAGATTTTTTGGTAATTTTTGATGACTTACCCGCTGCTGATATTACATAGAAAACTATTTTAAAAATGCCACAATTTCACTGTATTGTATAGTGGACACTGTCTTAATTTTTTGGTGGCTAATATTGATGACTGACCCGCAGACGCGTTAATTGTTTTGATGTGTCATTTCTTACTATATTTTTGGCAAATGTGTTAAAAAGTGATTATTTCAAAATTAAACTTAACCTAACCTTAGTTGAGAAGAAAACAAGCGGCAGAAGTGTTATTAGAAGACCTCGCCAACCTAACCAAAGAAACCTACCTAACCTTACCTAAGTTCTTAGCCGTGGGGCTCCACCCTCCGGAGCCCCACGGCACATTAAACAGAAAGAACTGACAGTTATGGTGTAATTTTATGTTATTTGTGGATGTGAGAACAACCGCCCAAACTGGGCAGCCTAAAACCATACACTGGTGTCAATTGAAGCCATCAATGTGATAGGCAGGGTTGCTCCTTATTGGCTGTATTACCACTGAGAAAGACAAAGTAGTGCATGCCTAGTCACCTAATTATTTACCAAATGAAGCAGTTTCTAAAAAATTATTATATCAGAACTCTCTGATGGAAATATAGTTAGAATATAAACATCAAAACAAATAAAGCATAAGTGGGTTAGTCATCAATATTAGCCAATTTTTTTCCATTTACAATATACAGATGTAATGCTGCAAAACAACAATCATCAAGTTTGTTTCCATGAGTTTGTTGAAGGTTCCTCTCAGAGAAAGAATTATTTTTGGCACAGGATATAGGTTTGGCAGCCATATGAAAAACGTCGATGTCTTTTAGTACAGCAGCCTAATGTGCTTGCATGGTTAGCAGATTATACAATGATAGTTACTGAGATGGCCTTCTTTCCGATTAACCTAACCTTACCATTAACAGCACTGTCCGTCAATATGGCTGCTGTACCTATATCCATTATGGTACTTACTTTTTATTTAGACGATTAAAATAGAGTACAGTATAGCTTGGAGTTAAGGTTAAGCACTAACCTTTACTATACAGTAATTACTTCCACTATGTGTACAGCATTCGTAATGATTGATTGAAGGAGGTGATTCTTATTCTAGATTACTGAATTCAGTCACTTGCAAACCTAACCTAACCTCAGCATGTTTGCTTGTGATAAGTAGCAAAAGTAAGTAAAGGTCCATGACTGGACAAATAACCACTTTGTTTGGGTATGCTAGGTTAGGTTAGGATAGGATAGGAAGATTAGTTTGGTTCATTTTATGGACAATAAATATACTGTATTGTGGCAAGTACAGGGTATTCCTAAGAAGCAAGGTAAGCATTGCTTACCCTATAAAATATTTCCATTCAAAATTAAAGATGTTTCTTTTTGTTTATTTATTTATTTATTTTTTTTATTTTTTTTATTACGGGATTAGCCCACCAGGGCACAGGTCAATGACCCACATCAGGGCCTGGGGGTGAAAATATAATAATAATAATAATTAATAAAAGATTATAAAAAAATAATATATATTTTTAAATATATTAAATAAAAATATATTAATAATAATAATAATAAAGGACCATAAATAAATAAATAAAAAAGAAGAAAAAAGATCAATAGTAAGAAACAATTTATGTACAGTATGTTGTGTTGTCAATAGTAAGAGAAACAGTTGAGACCCTGCAATTGTGTGTAAATGAGGCAGAAAGTCAGATCAGCAACCTGGGACTTGGTCACAATTTTTGTGTTGCCATATGGCAGCAGGGTCTACTATTTGACATAACATTATGCTTCCAATATTTTCCCAGGCGGTAGTACCTCCCTGTTTGATAGCTGCCTATTATCTGCTACCTGCAGTGGTATTTAATTCTGTATAGCATTCTGTATTTTTTTTATTTAAGTCTCAATGAATTTAAACCTCTGTAGTAGGAGTCTGAACTTTTGAAACTAGCAAGACAGGAGTGATTGCCACTTGAAAATCTGTTCCTCTAATATGTCATGGAAGCCACTCATCCACAACATTGCTAAAACGGCCTCCAAAAGCTGGGAATGCTGTACAGATGCTGTAGCTACTTCACTCCTGAGCAGTTGCTTCAAGCTTATAAGGGATTCATTCATCCTAACTTGGAGTACACTCTCATATCTGGGGTGGCTCTTCTTCTGTTCAACTGTTAGATAGGGTGGAATCAAAGGCATTCCGTCTTATTAACTCTCCTTCTTTAGTTGATAATCTTTCTTCCCTTTCTCTTCGCCGCAATGTTGCTTCACTCTCTTTTACAGGTACTTTAACGAGCAATGTTTGGTGGATTTGGCATCCTGTGAACCACCGGCAAGGCCTGGGCTCGTAACACCCTTCTTGCCCGCGGTGCCCACCGTTTCTCTGTGGATGTCGGTGACACTAGAATAACCCGTTATACTACATCTTTCTTTCCTCACACAGCCAAACTATGGAATGCTCTGCCTTCTTCTTTTTTCCATTCTCATACAATCTGTCTCACACAATCTGTCTCACTTCAAAAAGCTGTTTTCTGGCATCTTCGTTGTGTAGATTAATTTGGTCTTTTTCTCTTCTATTTTTAATTTCTTTTTACTCTTATTTTTTTCACCGGCCAGGTCCCGTTGTGGGTCGATGACCTGTGACAGGGTGGGCTATTCCCCATAAAAAAAATAAAAATAAATAAATAATGTGTTGTAGAAAGCATTTTGATGCTGGAATTTCCCCCCGATAATATATGTTCTTATATCAATGAGCAGAATTCCTTTTGCTAGAAATCACAGCGCACTCCTGGTTGTCCTTCCCCTACTACTACTACAGTACAGTATCCCTTACAGATCACTGCCGACAACACTGCAGCTATTATCAGATCAGTCATGAATTTATAACTGTAAATTCACAGGCAAGATTTTTTAAAATACATTATATACCTGTATTTGTTTCAAATAATTTAGATATTTAATTTTTCCATTGTCGTAACTGGTGCAAAATAATTTATTTCATTGGGAATAAATCTAAAATAAGTTATATGTACCCTGTACTGACTTTTGCTAATTGTCTAATAAAAACTTATACAAATGCCTCATCAGTGCTATAAATGAAGTTTAAAGATGAATGAAAAATGACTATTTATTTTCTAACATTTTTGCTGTTTCACAATTTTGTAGACTACGAGTCTCATAGTACAGTACAGTAGTATAATTTAATTAACAGTGTCATTTGCTTAACCTAGCACTTTTTTCACGACACGCCACTGATTGTAGCAGTGCTGTATCTGGTCCTTCTGGAATATTAGAGCTGTACTGTAGTTGCTAGGAGTTTCTGGTGGAGTGACATTTTTGGAATGGGACATTGGTTCCTTTCATAATTTTTTTTTCTCGGATGATTGCTGTAGTTTTTGATTATTTTCTTATCTTATTTGGGTGGTGGGTAGAAAGTAGGGGTTGCCAGGAGAAAATGGTTTTTGATATCAATGAACAGATTCCATTTAAGAGAGATTTTAAGGAATTTAAATGATTTTTAATGATGTTGTACTGCAAAAAGCAAAAGTAAAAACAAAATTACATATTCCAAATAGGGAAACGTTAAGGCCCATTGTTGTATTATCTAAACAAGTTGGAATCTATAGAAGTATCTCCAATTCTGAGTTTCATTGGTAGCATCTTTAAGGTGGCAGCACACTGGGAACTTTCCTCCAAGCGTGTTTGGCACACACGGTCCGTCCAGCATAACAAAGAGACGGTTCATGTCACTGGGATATTTTGTTGGCGCATCTGCCCAACACAATGAAAATAACAACAAAGCGTCTCGACGAGCTTCGCCATGGATCCCGTTACTACAGTTGAGGCCTTGCAGGATTTTGCTATACCTTGTAGTTCTTCAATTGCTGAAGCAAGTGAGGTGTCTGCAAAAGCTAAAGAAAAGACAATGGATGCGTCGTGAAGTGTGTTTAAAAGTGGTGGCAGCTGGCTGGTCAAAGAAGACCCCTGAATAATGATATAATAATAATGAAAGTTTTAAAGCGACAAATAAATAGATATATGTCACCATTTATGTGTTCTATTTAAAATTATTATTGTTTCATGCTTTATTTCAATTTTTAATTGAAATTATCTCATTTAAGCACTAATCCGGCCAGCAAAGATCTCCACCAAACCGTTATCCATTTCTAGCAACAGCCGAAATCCTACTGCTTGCTGGGCGTTCAGGCCAACGGGCAACATGTTTGGAGGAAAGTGCCCAATGTGCCGCCACCTTTATATGATGAGAACAAAGTTGCACGTCAGGTAGTCAAACTTACTCCTGTCAATGCTACTTTTGCAGTGCAATTAAGCTATAACGCCATCATAACTTTAATTTTACGTCAGAAAATACTGCTCAGAATTTGTGAAGGGAAATACCAACACAGGTAAGTGTTTCAAGATAAACTGAATTTATATAACAATGTGAAAATTTTTAAAACATTTACATGGAAATCCATGAACACTCAAAGAGTTGATAAGGAAAAACTGGGTGATTAATATAGGCTATGCATACTCAAAACCATGGTTGTCAAGGGATCACTGTAATTTACTTAGGAATTTCAGAACCATCATAGTCACCATTACTGGCTGAAGACTCCAACTTGGTGTAATATAGGCTTAAATCTTGGAGGTGAAGATGTTGGGCTCCTCCAGAGGGCAGCCACCACTAGTGGGGTAAAACTCCTTCCTTGGCTCTGAAATTTGGTTAAGTAATAAGAAATAGAGCCAGGGGGCAGAAGAATACTGTAGAGCATAGTACCCTAGGTTGGATTAGCTTAGGTAGGCTAGATTTCTCTTGTTAGATAATATGATAGGTCAGGTCAGGTTAGGTCAGGTCTGGTCTGGTCTGGTTTGGTTTGGTCCAAGAAAGTAGAATTCCTGACGAAGAGGACAGAGCTTAAATGTCAAAGGAAATGTGGGGTAAACACCTTAATAATAGCAAAAACTAATTTATAACTTACTGGAAAATAACTGAAATATAGGTGGCACTACCAATTTTGTTTTGTTTTGGGGCGTGAAAACATAATTACCACAAAAATTTTCACTGTACTGTGTATGTCATTTCACTTAAAAGCAAGGCATGATTATAGAATCTACATTTAACCATTATAATCTTATTCCTTACCTCTACATATCTTCCACCAATGACAAGCTTTTGCTCTCACCTGCCTTTCATATTCTCCCAAATCTTTTTCACCTATTGGACTGTTCTGTCTGGCCTCAATCCTGTAGTAAAAGCATTGGTGACCACCTGCCAGGTTCTTGTCTTGACTGGGATCATCCTGCCAGGTTCTTGTCTTGACTGGGATCATCCTGCCATCTCTTACCTAACTGAGAATAATATTCTTTCCTTAATTAAATCGAGGAGATAGTGACGCTCACCTTATATGAAATACTAAGAGCATGACATGCTTGGTTGATCTCAGGAATCATCTGTGGCAGTAAGCAAACCGGTGGCATTTGGATGTGTTGGATGAGACTTTTATAGTTACACTTACATTTTTTGTTTTTTAAATCACCCATCTTTTTTTATTTTTTTCGTTGTGAGAAAGAATAACACATAAAAATCTGGCACATTTATCAAAATAGTAACACAGGACTTTCAGAAGGTTGGCTACAAGTCCAATATTGTAAATCAGAACACAGCCATTGAGGCAGGGGCACCAACACCTGCCTGAGCAGCGACCCACATAACGACGGGCTTACCAATCACCAGTTGGGAGTTCAGGGGTCGAGATCCGGTGTTTTATAATACAGTAACTCAAACATTGGATCTCTCTTCTAAGGGTAAGATTGAGTGGCCTCAGTTGAAAGCCCCTCGCCTTTTTTTTTTTAAATACGGCGGTAATGGTCAGTTTATTGAATTGTTGACTCTTGCAAAGTGTTTAGAGAGCTTGGGCACCTAACAACAGACATACTGTTTACTGATTATTCCACAGAGAGCACATCTATATTGCTTTTATGGCTGCTCTCAATTTCAAGCTACTATAAATACATATCATAAGTGTATATATAAAGTGATACACCAAGTAAAGAACAAACACACAGTTGTGCTTCAACAAGCTCCCTGCCAGTTGAAGTGTCTTCAAGTTAATAAATGACTAACTACAAGTATCCACAAATACAGTTACTACAATCGGACTCTAGTACAGTTCTCCAACACAGTACTGTACTGTACTCAAATATGCTCTCACAATACTCCAACAAACACAGTACTCCAACACAGTCTATTGAACACAAGTGGTACTCCAACAAACTTGGTAATTTAGTACTCATAGTACATACAGTATATATACTGTGCATTCAGGCAGTCCCTGAGTTACGAACACCCGTATTTTTGAATGGGGTTTGTGTTTTAACTGAGTACTTTTTCAACTTAAGAATGGCTGTAGGAATGGAACTTGTACATAGCCCTGGGTTTCGAAAAAGGCCTAGACAAAATTATCAAGAACATTAGTGGGATCCTACACAGACCAATGGCCTCCATTCTTCCTCAGCATGGCCAACCTCTAGTGGGTGGCCTTAGGTAAATATATAAGTACAGCTACTCCTCGACTTACGACATACGCGACCTACGACCACCTGGACATACGACCTCCTCGGTCGTACCAAAATTTTGTCAAATTACGTATTTTCGAGTCCCAACGTTAGTGATTGCGCTGTGTACTGACAAAATTTTCGTTTGTAATTCACTTAAAAATGGCTGGCAAGCTTAAATGTGAGAGTTTTGTGGTGCTGAGATGAAAAAGAGACACCCATTTTAGATTTTCTATGTATTATTTAAGCATTTTCGACTTAGACCAATTCAACTTATGACCTGGATTTGGGTCTCTAACCCCGTCGTAAGTCGAGGAGCAGCTGTACAGTATAAAGAAGCATATATTACAGTACTGTATAATATTTTGCCTACTCAGTCAGTATCTGCATGCAGTCTAGTATATATATATATAATATATATATATATATATATATATATATATATATATATATATATATATATATATATATATATATATATATATATATATATATATATATATATATATATATATATATATATATATATATATATATATATATATATATATATATATATATATATAATATATATATATATATATATATATATATATATATATATATATATATATAAAAAATGCGGAACTTAAAACTACATGCAGACATTCTGGGTATATCCAGGGTGTCATCCCGAATAATAGAGGACCGCTAAATAATAACCGTGAATTATCTGGGAATACTGTACTCCTATACATATCTAAGACTCCATGCCAAATTTGAAGTTGATAGTTGGTTGTTTAGTCTGCCGTGATTTTCTACTGAAATTTGTAAATTACTACAAATAGCCGGGCTGTATGTGCAATGTTCTCTGTTCAGTGTTTATCAACTTTTTTTTCATATCTCTTATTTCATTTGTTGTTCATGTATGAGAGGTGCGTCAATATTGATTATCAGCCCTTATTTTTGTCCTCCTTGATCCAAGTGTTTTTGACAGACACCAGTTCACAGAACCGACAAGACTCCCTACACTGGCTGCCGCTAGACCACATTTGATGAAGATTAATATGCTGAGCTGCCATTGTTACTGCCACCTTAACTGACTATGGCATTATTTCACAGCGATGACAAGAGTCAGGTTGGACCACATAAGCTGCGGATGCAGACAAAAATTTATTTAAGAGGCAAGAAATTCGATGGCTAGTTTAGATAATTTTGATCGCCACTCTATTTTGATGGTAAGAAGACCGCCACTGTGATGATAAAGAATGAGAAGACCGAGAAATGGAGTTCGAGGATGATGGTGAAAGATCATTATGTCATCATGGTTGAGCTCTGGCAATGACGATTCCTACACATGTGACTCCCAAGACTGGACACGGAAAGCAGATTGCCAAAACTATTCACGAAGTTTCTGGTGGAGAAAAAATCTAACTCCAGCAGCCCATTGTGTGTGTTGGGTTGTGATGGAACCAATGTAAATGTAGGATCAGAAATGGAGTCATTCATCATCTTGAAATGTTACTTGGTCACCCGCCCATTATTTCATATGTCAGCTTCACGGAAATGAGCTGCCTTCACAAGAAGTTTTATCACTATGATGGTAAACCAAGTGGTCCTGAGCATTGGCGTGGTCCCATTGGAAAGCAGATCAAGGAGTCTTTGTTCATTTCCAGTTGTCGCCCAGCCAGTCAGTCAGTTTCTGATTTCTGTGCTTAATGATGAAGTGAGAAAGATCTGTCCTGAATCAGAAATAACGTATAGGATTTGTAAAGGAGTTATCACAGGTGTTGTTGAAGATGACTTGGCTGCTATTGGAGCCAGGTCCTCCCTGTGTGTCAAGGTGGAACACCTTATGGAGTAGAATCTCAGGTTGTATGTAGCAACATCAAGACCCAGCCATGAGTTGAAAAAGAATTGGTTATTACACACAAAGTTCAGTGCTCCAAATGTGGTTTTACATCAAGATACACCTCTTACGCAGTGAATATTAACGGCTCAAGGAACGATTCCAGTCCCTGCTATATGAAACACCTGAATAGTGAGGAGGAGACGATAGTGAAGAAGGTTGTCCAGAGAAATCCATACTTCGCCCACACAGATCAATCCTTCTTGGTATGTGCAGATGAGGACATGACTGTTAGAGAAAAAGCTGTCTCAATGATAAGAAAAATTTGAGAGAATCAGCAAAAGGAAGACAGAATGCACTGGCATCCTTGAAAGGAGGAGAGGAAGATTCTGATGCTGTTGCTGACGAGAATTTGTTGGAAACTATACTGATGAGGGTAAAGGTGGAGATGAATGAGGATGCCTCCTGTAGTCAATATGAGAAAGGTGGTGACCAAACTAAAGTGGCAAGCAAAAAAACTATCATCCACATTAACTGGAGGAAATGAACTCAAGATCGATTTTTACAGTGCTTCTCTGTCAAATCTACAGGTTAATGACATTCTGGAGACACTGATTAGTGTGCCTCCAAGTGGGTCAAACAGCACCTGTATGCGTCGAGAGGCATAAAAGTGATGACTGAAGCTTGCACCGAAGGCGATCGATACTAATGAGATGATAGGCAAAGATTATTGTCTGTAAAATGATATAAGGTTCGCAGACACAAAAAGAATTTCAATATGAACTTGTATTGATTTTCTATACGGTAAAATTGTAAATAACATGAATTAAATTTCACGCCACCCATGTAAAATTTATCATTATCTCAGTTATTAAATGATGCACCATTTCATGGTATACACTAAAAGTTGACAAAGTCGTTTTATGTAGGTAAGTATGCGATGAAATAAAAGGAAATTTTGCACAGGTGTTTGTTATGTTTGATACTGAAAAGTAGCCTGCAACTCAAATAAAAGTGTGTTTTCCCCTGCCCCTACTGTAAGAAAGAGTTCTGCTATAATGCGTATGTTTTGATAACGCCGAATTGGCTCTAACGTGATTTATGAATAGAGGAACGACATTTATATAATCTAACGCTTGTTTGCTGCTGTAATGCGATTTTTGCCATTATTTTCTAATTGCAAGAATCGTATCATGGCAAAGAAGAACATTCTAGTTTCAGACGAAATTTCCGTGATGATCAGAAAAGAAAGGATATAACATTTGAAGAGTTTGTTATCAACTCCCAAAATCACCCTCTTCTCCCCTCATCAAGTTATATTCATGTTTTTTCAAGGTAAAGTGTTATATTTACTGTATGATTTCATTACTAGATATGAATGTAACATTTATTTAGACTGTGCTTTCCTTTGTGTTAGGCTAACTACTAATTTTTTTTCGATTTCGAGTAGTAATCTGCCCCTAACCCTATTTTCTCCATAAGCCCTGTTACTTGTATTTCAATTACGCGATTTTCTATACAGTTGGGTCTCACATTACGCGGTTAATGTAACCCGGAGGGTCCCGCGGAAAGTGAGGAACGCGTAAAGTGAACAAAATAACATATGGGATTAATTGAAATGGAGTCCAGGCTGATCCCCAAACTCCACTTTTTGACGACACATAACTATGTTGCAGTAAAAATTTTATCTTAACTTTATGATGGTATGAAAAAACAAGTAATATAGAAGAGGTTAGGTTAGGAAAGATAAAGGTTAACATAGGAAAAATGAAGGTTACCTTAGAGAAACTAAAAGTTAGGTGGAACACTTACGGTAGTAGAAGAGATGGGTCGGCATACGGGGATGGAGGCTGGTTCCGAGGCAGAGGGCAGATTACTGGCCCTCAGGTGAATCACCATTACTAGGTGAATCATCATCACTGTCACTTACAGTTGTCAGGGCTTCCCTGACAAATCCCTCAAAGTCAACTTCACTGTCACTATCACTGGCTTGGGCTGGCTGTGGTGGGTTGCGGGTGAAGAAATCTGTTATGCTTTGCTGACGGCTGGCGTTGATGTTGTCGTGATACACCTTGATGTACAGCTCCATAGCCTGCACCAGCCGGTTATGGAAGACTTCATAGCGGTCATCGTCATTGTCGCGGGAAAGGAAGGACTTCATCTTCTCTGCACACTCCATGGCACCCTTAATATCACTATGACTTAAATTGTGTTCTTCGGAGACTGCCGCACCTTCTTCCTCCTCTTCACTGACGTGTTCTTCTTCCAACATCTCGTCGGCAGTCGCTTCAGGATTTCTGATCACCTCCAGGATGTAGTCGTTGGTGGTCTCGGAGAAGCCTGGAACTGTAACAGTCTGCGCAGCTTCTCTGGCAAGGTCCACTGCTACTGCAACAGTCTGAACCTCACCAGTCACAGATTGACTCCTCCTCTCACCTGGTATTCCATGCAACACATGTCTCCATGCGTGACGAATTGTAGCAATAGACAGCTGATCCCATGACTCCACCAAGATGTCCACAGCTTTCTTGATGTTAAATACTCTCCAGAATTGTTTGAAGAGTATTTTTTGCTGTTCTAACCGTTGTTCCTCATCTTCGTCGCTCTTGCTATCGGTGGTGGTGTCACTCAGGTCACGCAACTCTTCCCTGGTGTTGGTGTAGTCGTTCAGGAGCTGGAATTTTGTTGTTGAGAATGCAGCTTTCACATTGCAAATCAACTCCTGGTCCATGGGCTGTAATATAGACGTAGTGTTGGGAGGAAGGAAGACCACTTTTACGTTGGGGTGACGATCTAACAGTAGGGGCGAGTGTCCTGGTGCGTTGTCCAGCAGCAACAAAATATTAAATGGGACATTCTGTTGCTCACAGAATTTCTTTACATCGGGAACAAAACAGTCATCAAACCAGGAGAGGGACAGTGTAGAGAACATCCATGCCTTACGTGCTGTCAGCCAGTGGACATTTAGCTTGGTCATGTCCATGCTCTTGTAGGCGTGCGGCTTGCGGGCTGTGTGGATCACCGATAACTTGAGCTTACAGGTACCGGAGGCATTGGTGGTAAACAGGACGGTGATGCGTTCCTTCTGCATTTTCCGGCCCCGAATCCTGCTGGCATTCTTCACAACGAAGGACTTGGAAGGTAGTTTTTTCCAGAAAAGACCAGATTCGTCCATGTTAAACACCTGGTCGTCACTGTACTGTCCTTCCTCCATAATCTCACGTAAAAACGGAGGAAATTCCCGAGCCGCAGCACGATCAGCACTCGCTTCTTCACCACCAATGTTTATATTGGTGATCTTGTTCCGGATCTTAAACCTCTGTAACCACCCAGAGGAAGCATTAAAGGGTTTGGGCTCTGAAGTTCCCATCTTTCGTGCCACTGCCATGTACAGTTCACGTGCGTAGTCCTTCACAGAGCGTGTGTCGACCGCCATGTTCCGTCGCGCCTGACGCACCAAGTACCTCACAAGTAATTTTTCTGTCTTGAGAAGCACCTGGTTGTGAAAATACTTGATCATAGAAGCACCTGTAGACTTTGTGATCTTCATGTGCTCCTTTATCTTGGCTGAATCCTTCTTTATAGTCCGGATCGTAGATTCGTTCACGCCATGCTGGCGCGCCAAATCAACCTGCCTTGTTCCTTTCTCCAACTCTTGGATGATGCTATACTTCACCTCGTAGCTTAAGGAACGTCGTGTCTTCTTTGGTTTAGTGCCGCTGGGTCCAGGTAAGGAAAGGTTTTTCTCTGGGGGTGGTGGTCCGGCGGAAGCCATTTTACGGAACAATGGATGCGCGTTAACACGGAGTGGCCTTGAGGGATGAAACTGTCGCGGCTAGGTCAAGCGTCGTCTTTCCTCCCTCCCTCCCTCCCCCGGGTGGACACGTCATAATACTTTAAGCCAATTACAGCTAGCAGCAGAGGGGGGTAGGGATGCATGGCCAATCACAGGTCTGATACGTCATATGACGTCAGTGATAACGCAACAAAGACACACACTGCACAACCTTACCGCGCCGCTTGCCCAAGCGGAGGGAGGAGGAGGGAGGAGGAGGGAGAGGCAGGCAGGCGGACGGGTGGGTGGCGCGTGGGGCAAATCTAAAAATAGCGTCGCGCCGGACACTCTCCGCGTAATGGCGTTCACGACCGCGGAATGTGAGCATGTTAGGTTCTGGCAAGGCACCGCGGTAACGGTGAAACGCGGAATGCGGGACCGCGTAATGTGAGGATTAACTGTAACACGATATTTTACAAGAACACAACTATCGCGTTATAGCAGAACTGACTGTACTGCTTTGCCCCAGTGGAAAGAATCGCTGAAGGGAAGTGTCGAGAGTCACTCAAATCACTGTCTGTTCCTAATGGCTCCTCAGCATCACAAGGAGCATCCTCATCAAAGAAAATAGTTTATTTCAGAGTCACTGATAGCATGACATGACGACATCCTTACAGAGTGGGACTGGCGAAGGTACTGGCATGTTCCCAAGAAACACGAAGTTTAGTCACGTGATTGCTGACGGGTCTGTATGCCAGACAACTCAAGATGTTTATTTATAGCTCTAGGGCCCATAGTTATTAGCGGGAATTTTAAAATTTTCAAGGACCTTGATATATGCCCTAAACCTGGGTGTCCCTTACCTTATGAGATGTTAATCTACGCCTATAACTACGTAGGGGTTAAGGATTTTCATAAGATTCATTGTAAGCTGATTGGTGTATGCTGCAATAATACTTATGACAAAAAGTTTCATACTAAATAGCAGTGTTCCTATACTTATAAAACTTTGCTTCTCCAATCCAGATGAAGTTAATGTCCATAAGACAACCATCTCCCTCATTTACCACACCATCATATTCCTGCATGATATCACATGCTTGCTCACACAGCCTCCCCATCCTTACTGCTTACTCCTCCCTCTAATCTTGACAGTGACACTGACTTTGGCTTAAGGGCTTAATGTAGTAATTAAAGTAGATATATCTGCGCCTGAGTTGTAGGTCACTAATTGTAATACACAGATGACAAGTGACCCACTTAGGTACAGTGTTTACCGATACAATAATATACCAGTAACCAGGAATGTGTGGTACAGTATTTTCATATTGAATATACTGTACTGTATAGTATACAGTATTATATGATGTAATTGATTACAATTACCCCATACAGTATTTGCTGTAAGTACTGTATTACCATACCATTTATTAAATCTGAATACAGTGCAGGCATACCCCGATAACTGATGCATATAGGGACCATGAAAAGTCATTGGTTAGTGAATCAATGGTTATTGAAGCAATTAATCCCATAAGCAGAGATGGGGTCAATTCATTTTTGTCTATTCAATTTATTCCTAAAAAAGAAATCGTCAATTCAATTCGATTCATTCACAAGCTTTTCAATTCAATTCAAATGCTTTTCAATTCAAAATCAATTTTAATCTACCATTAATCTAATGGAAAGAAATAAAAATTCGAGGTTTCAAATTAACTTCTTTATTTTTTATAAAAAATGCTCTACCACACAAACCAATCACATTCTTTACCAACCAAAAGTTCAAATGGTTTAATTCTTTGTTCTGTATTAGTAAACAAAATATGAATGAGTAAGTTACTGAGGATTGCATCTGATCATCATAAGTTGCTCAAATCTTATCTTTTAAATTGCACCTCTCTGGCCTGAAGAGCTTGCTAGCAATGGAGAATAGTTGTTCCACAGGAGCCGATGTAGCAGGAATGACCAGGTACTTTGCTGCAAGCCTGGTGAAGACAGGAAACTCAGGTTGCTTGGCCTTCCAGTAGCCATGTGGATCACCATCTTCCTGTAGACATGGCTGGTTGAGGTAGAGTGAGACCTCAGTTTCTGATGGAGTTGGTCTTGGTGTAGAAGACCGGTTGGCCAGGGCAAAGAACTTGTTCCTCTTCATCGGTGGTGGTTCAGCAGGGGAAGTGTCTGTTGTTGTAGGATCAACACTGTGTGCCATATTGTATTTCACAGTCAGAAGGTCACGAATGTCTTGCACTTCATTGTCATAGTCATGGCACCAGTCCAGCTTATAATGTGGGTCTAAGGTGGCAGCTAGCTGGAAAGCCTCCATAGACTCAAACTTATTCAGACGAGTCTCTGTTGAGGACTGAAGTACAGAAACAAACTTGCTTTTATACACTTCATGAAGACTAGCTAAAGCAGCCCCAAGACCACGAACACTGTTAACTACCAGACTAGATGTTACCATGTTTTGTCCCTGAATCTGATTAGTCACATACTCAAATGGCTCGAGTATATCACAGAGCTCCTTGATGGTGTTCAGCTCATACTGCTTCACCTTGTAGGGAGTGTCAAGTTTGTCCCACACTTCAGGTGAAACTCCAAGTACTGACCTCATCATCGTCAGCGTGTACATGTTGCCATCTGGAGCTTGAATTCATTTGAGAGCACTTCTGCAGCCACTGTTGATTTCCTGCAGAAGCTGACGAGCTTTGATACTTTTGCAAGAATTTGTTTGATCTGGCCATCTTGCTCCATGCCATCTTTCTTGAGATGCCATGCCATCACTTGATATATTTTTAACATATTTTTTGTGCTAGCTAACTGTATATTTTAGTTTTTATTTGAATACCTGTATATGTTAATTATTGCAAAATAATGAAGACTCATATTACAGTATAATACAGTACTGTATATTATTTTATCAATTCACATCAATTCATATCAATTCATTGATATCAATTCCAATTCACTTCAATTAATTTTAATTTTGTATTTTTTCAATTCCAATTTAATTTCAATTCACACATTTTTTTAATCAATTCCAAAAAGATTCATAATTGACCCCATGTCTGCCCATAAGAATAAAAAAAAATCAGTGTTAGGTACTGGTAACCTCCCAAAAACTCCCATCTACCCTTGATATATCTCTGTAATGCACACTGTCATGCAAGATAATAAAGCAGTCATATAAAGCAAGCATAATAAGCCTTAAATTAGGAATGTAAAGCATAAATTGAAACTGTTATTTACTGGAGTTGAGGATGGTAAAGACGGTCTACAGTGTCAATTTCAAGTCTCTACAAATCTATGCTGGTCCATCACCACTCTTATTGTGCCATATTATGCCTTATCACATCACATCAAGCTGCCCCTCACAAGAAGAACTATCCTTGGGGAGTTTAGGCATGATTGCTTAACTTACTAAGTTGGAAATAATTTAAAAATAAAGTCTCTTCCAATCTTTATGGGCCTATCGCCACACTTATTACACCTTATCACATCATATCAAGGTGCCCTTAAGAGGGGCAGCACAAGAGGAACTATCACTGGGGTGTTTAGGAATTATTGTGTAACACACGAAGTTGGAAATGACGAAAAAACATGAAGCCTGAGACATATGGTGAGTGCAAACAAGTGCAAAGAGGCAGGAATGAGTCGGAGGCAGCACACAGAGCCCTTATGTGGCAAGAACTTGCACCACTCCACAGCCCGCCAAATTCAAAGCAGCTCTGCTGCTCCTCTCCCGTCGGTTATGCAAATCAGCAGTTAATGGGACGTCAGGTTTTGGGGTATACCAGTACATTTGTATGCAACATGGATGGCTCTCACAATCCTTGAGAAATTAGAAGCTAAGATTTGCCCTTTTAAAATGTAGAGCTTACTGATATCTAATTTGTGTCACATCATGCTATACAAAAAATACATTTTTATAAGCCACGAATAATAGTTTTTTTCTTCACAGTGACATGGAGGTTGGAGAGGTGACCAGTGGGGACTTGGGTCATGGTACAGTTGTTGTTGGCAGCGATGGGGAGCTTCAGTATGATCTCAGTCAGCAGTCTGGCTCATTTTTAACAAATACTCATATTGTACCACATGGTAAGTGCACTATAATACATTATTAGCTGAAATGTTTATTGCTTTTTATTCTTTATATTGTGCTGAATTACGCTATGTGAAATTTTGTGTCGAGTACAGTACATATTTTAATTTTGTATAGAACTGTATTCTGTACAATAATACTGTATGTGCCATATACTGTACTTGAATATGTGCAAGAAACTTCTCTCTGAAGCTTTTTCTTATTGGACAAGAATCCTATTGTTACTATATTTGTTACTGTATTTTGACATGTGAAATGATATCAGTCTCGTCCTCGAAGTTTTCAAAGAGATTAATTTATAAACAAAGATTCAAGCATGTGTGCCCATATTTGAATTTCATTGAATATTTTTGTAGGTTCCATAAAGAAGATTGGTTTGAAATTTGAAGATCATGACGGATGTAATAGGGGACGTAAAGTTTATAAGGGAGGTAATGATCCAATAAGAACTGTGGTCACCTTTGCATTACATTTGACTTTGTTGGAATTCAAATTTAAATCCCATCTAGAAGGCATTTGAAGTTTAAATAAATATCAAGTACAATAACTAGAAGGACTTACATAAGAATTCAGTTGAAATATTGTATGAATGGGGGACTTCTGCATCAAAAGTTGCTTCAGGTATGAAGTATCAACCCTCTCAGCCTCGGAGCCCGAGACACATATGTGCATGAAAACTTACTCTCAGCCTCGGAGGTTTTTGCCAAAAAATCGTTGATTTTTTTTTTTTTTTTTTTTAGGGATCATTTCACTGCCATGGAATTGTTTTATTAATTGTAATGGGGTCTCTTCTAGCATAAAATTGTCTGAGAAATTGTATGAAACCATAAAAAATGTATTATTCTTGAAATTTAAGCCACTTTTATCGAGTATAAGTTAGGAAGGAAAATGTTTAGTAACATCTTGATTTCTATTCGCATTCTCCTAGTATTATGGTGTTCATTGATATATACTATATACCAAGATAAATAACAAAGCATGTAGAATATTGTGGTGTAAGGAAAAATAATATAACACAAAAACTCATGGAATAATTGAGAGGCCGAGCAGTGCACCCTCCTCTCACTCTAATGGTGTCACATGTCGGCCCACACCGCTGTCCATGATTGGCTAATGAGGTGATACCCGATAACAGCCAATGTCAATGAGGGTGGTTCACGGCCTGTATGCTTATATAAGTTTTCTAATGTTTTAATTTACGAAGTTTTTTAAAACAGTATTATTTAGTTTTGGTTGCTAAAACATTGTGTAAGAGCCATATTCTGTTTTATAGGGTATAAGGTGTAAAACTTTTAATTTATTGTATTAGGATTAGTTGGCAACCGAGCCATATTAGTGTGGTGGTGGTGGTCACGGCAGAGCAGTGTGAGCCACCGACTGAACTGGACACCACGGAGAACCAGGAACTCCAGGCCTGGTATACACACGCTGACGTGGGGTACAAGATAGCCGCTGAGTTGTGCGTGAAGTAATCGGAGATATTTGGACATGAAAACTTGCTCTGTGAATGTAAATAGTGTAATATTCAGGTATGTAATTTTTACATGACCAGTTTCCATAAGCCCTTTCCCTCGGTCTGAAAGTCCCGTGACAACTGACAAATGGCCAGAGCGACAGTGGCTTCATGCTGCGCTGCCATGCACACGATGGCCAAGACCATCTCGGGGAAGGTGATAAGGCCCACACAAAGGAAACAACGTCTGTCAAATGGCTTCGAAAGTTCAGTCAGTTTCATTGAATAATTTTTTAGTAATTTGATAATATAGCCCATTGCTCGCGAGGCTGAGCATACGTTTTTTCGCCTTTTATGTAAGATACCACAATGGCGTCGTGCGAGGCTGAGAGGGTTAATAGGCATACCTGTATAACACTGCTTATGGCAAACCATCATGAATTACAATATTGGCTGAATTGGTTCAGTAATATAGTGATTTATGTTTGAGTTCTAATACAGTACAGGACCAGACATGAGAAAGACACACCTTTAAAAGTGTGTGGGGATACAGAAACTCTTTTTTATGATCAACTACAGTACAAAAGATTTCCACATTAAGGAAAGGCAAAGTGTTATACAGTACAGTACTACAGAGTTATCATTATATATATATTTTTTTAGAACTAGACTAAAGAAATTGCAAATGCACTTGAATGATATGAGAACCTCGAGTCAAGTGGTGGTATGCGTGTGACTCAGCATTAAGAGTGAATGGATGATAATAAATGAAGAGAGTCTGTGAAGTAGGAATAGTACTGTACAGTACTGTATTTTGTAAAGGGCTGCAAGTTCCTGGAGCCAGACTTTGTATACGTTAAAGTTGTAAATTGATCTAAAAAAATTCCAACATCATGATACCCAATAGGTCAAAGACTTCGTGGAGTGAAGGCTTAAAAAGAGGATGTAATTTTTTTTCCCGATTTGTTTAAAATTACAAAGAAATTAAACCACCTGAAAGAATTATTCTAAACGGTGGGTAGCAGGTAACATTCTCAACCCTCCTTAATCTCCTCACAGTATCATAACATTGTAATAAAATGCCCCTTTTTTTATTGGATCATTAACAGATGGAAGTGGAACAATGTTGAGTCTTCCTATTCAGTTGGTGCAACTACATGACCCTGGGGGTGATACTGGTGTTGGACGAACTGGTGGTGTGTCTTCAGGTATGTCCGGGTTCACTGGACATCTCATCATCAAGAACAACCCTGATGGAACACGTACATTTCTTTTTGACCCACCAGAAGTTGGGGTAGGTACAGTACTACACATTTGAATTGTAGTAAAAATATATAGTATCCAGACATGTGGAAATATGAGTAGTGAAAGAAAGTAGATGAGTAATTGGGAGGTATATTGAATACAGTACTGTACACATTTTAGTGGAAATATTTTTTTTTTGTTCACGACTTACTTCACACCAGTAGAGTCACTCATGCTTTTATGACAACCAAGATGGACTTGAGTTCGGTATTAGGGAGCTAATCCAGAATACTTCATAAGGTCCAATTTAGGACAAATTCAAGGTTTCAGGGTCTTAGATTGCAGGGTGAGCAAGTGTAAAGGGTGAAGTTCAAATAATGTAATGAGGAGTGTATAATTAGATCTTTAGCACTTTGTCCTGATTTAAGTAAGCCATTTATTACCTAAGTAAATTTGATTTGTTGTGATGTAATATGATTAGTTAAACAATACTAAATATAACTCGCTTTATTCCCTAAGTTATCGGTGAGTGGAGAAGATGGAGTAGAAAGCCGATTGGATTTGTCTGAAGTGGCAGTTGGGTCGGCCTTGACTGATCTTCAGGAACGGTAAGTAGATTATGATATAAACATTGTATATAGGGTGATTGGAAAGTTCCTGTGCACTTGTAATAATTGACAATATAGTTGTTCCTACATTGTTATATACTGTACAGGTACTCCTCGACTTACAACCACCCGGACGTACGACCGCTGTAGTCGTATAAAATATTGTTCAAATTACGTATTTTCTAGTCCCTACGTTGGTGATCGCGCTGTGTACTGACAAAATTTTCATTTGTAATTCCCTTTAAAATGGCTGACAAGCGTAAAAGTGAGAGTTCTCGTGGTGCTGAGAAGAAAAAGAGACACCCATTTTAGAATTTCTATTGTATTGTTTTCGCATTTTCGACTTACGACCAATTTGACCTACCCTGGTCGTCGGTCCCTAACCCCGTTGTAAGTCGAGGACTGACTGTACCTTGTTCAAATTGCTGTAAATAATGGAATTGGTACTATATCCACTTCCAACATTTACTTTGACCATTTCCAATATGTACTTTAAGTAGAACAAGGCAAATAACTTTATTGTTAATAATACAGGTGGACAGGGACTTCCCAATTACCCTGTATTGTTGATTATTGGAAATGAATACTGTACTCTACTGTAATCTGAATGTGGAGAATAGATCCTGGGATGTGTTAGGGAGAGTGATGTAAATGTACTGGGCTTATGAGATTTTGAGAGAAACTAAGTGGAAAGGGAAAGGTTTATAGTAAAATGTTGGAGTAGATGTAGATGAGAGGTAGGAGAGGAACTATAGTAAAATAGTGAATTACCTTAT
The DNA here is from genome assembly GCF_018991925.1 of Homarus americanus. Classification (NCBI taxonomy): domain Eukaryota; kingdom Metazoa; phylum Arthropoda; class Malacostraca; order Decapoda; family Nephropidae; genus Homarus; species Homarus americanus. The sequence continues at coordinate 8,435,634 of NW_024742238.1, read as the reverse complement.
AAGGAAAGGTATTTAGAAGTGAATGTGTGAGATTAAAACTTGTAGGGAAGAATGATTGAGTAGTGAAAGGGAGGAGGAGAATATAGGAGAGGATGGAGTACTGTAGTGAATGAATAAGAGATGTAGAATATTTCTTATTCCTGAAGCATGTAATACAGGTCCACAATCCCTTATCCGCAATTCCGAATTCCGAAAAGCTCTGAAAACCGAAAGTTTTTTCGTGGAGCATCGCTCGTGTGCACGGCAGAGTGACGCCGAACTGACAAATAAATTTATGTAACATATTATCAGTTTTGAACTGACCATCACTGAGGTTTAATGATTTTAATTCCTTAATCAAACTATGTCAGTGGCCCAAGGTTAAAAATGCTTTGAAAACCTTTGATCTAGATGTATGATAGTTATTTAGTGGGTCCCTTATTTTTTACCTGACCTGACTAGTCACATTACCCCCTTCTCTTAAGCTCCTCTACGTGTGTGTTGGTGTGGGGATTAGTGGATGACATCATTATGACCTGACCTCATGTTTTATAAGGTCACCCTGTATATTTATGCCTCTCTCTGTCCATGTAATCCAGTTGCCTCTGAAGATGTCTTGAATAAAGACGAAAGCTAAGGTGCTCCGTTGTTTCCCTTTTTCCTGTGTGATTTTATCAAGATATATATATATATATATATATATATATATATATATATATATATATATATATATATATATATATATATATATATATATATATATATATTTATATATATATATATATATATATATATAAAATGAGGTCCAGTTAAAGTGAGAATCCAGCGTTAAGTGAACAACAGCATATGGGATTAATTCAATAGAAACCGGCCCGACCCCAAACTCCACTTTTTGAAGGCACATACCTTATTTGTAGTAAAAATAACATCTTAATTTTATGATGGTACATGCACACAATTAATATAGAGAAATAAATACAGTCGCCAAGTTAATGTCCATTCAAATAATGGACTCAACTCCTCCCTCTCACACTACACAGCCGGTTAACAGATGGTGGGTCGGTCCTCCCCACCCCCACCAACCGTCCCCAAGGAGATGTGTGGGATAACCTCAAACTAAAGTTAGGAAAATATAATTGACATTGCTGGATTCCTGTAAGACCAGGAATATTTTGAATATATAGTGTCATATATTTTGCCAAAAGATATCTCATAGTTACCTAGAGAAAAAATTTTTTATCTAAAATTGTAAGTTTAAAAGCAAAATATATGATGTTTATATTCAAAATGATCACCAAATTATAAGAATTCCAGCAATGTAAATTATATTCTGACCGGGTAATTTGTATGAATTTTATGACTAAAACAAATATCTTCAGTTAATAAAAAAAATAATCTTCCACGACACTATCTGTCAATCAAAGTACCCCACCTTGCCTCCCCCTCTTTCCAACCGGCGGTCAGTCCCAACCCTCCCCCACCCACAATCCTCCCCCAGAGTTTTTTATTTAGTATTAAATAATACCTCAGATTAAAATTAGGGATAATATAATTGACATTGCTGGATTCCTTGTAAGACCAGGAATATTTTGAATAAATGTCATATATTTTGCACAAAGATACCATAGTTACCTAGAAATTTTTTATCTAAAATTTATGATTTAAAACAAATATATGATGTTTATATTCAAAATGATCCTGAAGATATAAGAATTCCAGCAATGTAAATTATATTCTGACTTGAGTAATTTGTATATGAATTTTATGAGCTAAAACAAATATCTTCAGTTAATAAAAAAAAATAATAATTCTTCACAGGGTAGCAGATGGTCGGTCGGTCCCTCCCTCCCCCACCCCACCAACCGTCCCAAGGAGATGTGTGGGATAACCACTAAATTTTAATAAATAATACCTCAAACTAAGTTAGGATAATATAATTGACATTGCTGGATTCCTTGTAAGACCAGAATATTTTGAATATAAATGTCATATATTTTTGCACAAAAAGATACCATAGTTACCTAGAGAAAAATTTTATCAAAATTGTAAGTTTAAAGCAAAATATATGATGTTTATATTCAAAATGATCCCAAATTATAAATTCCAGCAATGTAAATTATATTCTGCCTGTTAATTTGTATGAATTTTATGAGCTAAAACAGGCAGTCAGGCAGGGTTGGCGGGTGGGGCAAATCTAAAGTAATAGCGTCTCGGACACTCACGGCGTATATATTGGAAAAATCAGCGTTAAGTGAAAGTTCAGCTGGCAAGGCACCGCGTATATGCAGCAGCGTTAAGTGAAACCGCGTTAAGCGGGTAAATAGTTTATCGAATTTTGTTAGATTAACGAATTGAAGATCATATGGAAGGCAGTTAGTTAACGAAATTTCGTTAACGAGTTAAGTTAAGCTATGTGTGTGTGTGTGTGTGTGTGTGTGTGTGTGTGTGTATATATATATATATATATATATATATATATATATATATATATATATATATATATATATATATATATATATATATATATATATATATATATATATATATATATATATATATATATATATATATATATATATATATATATATATATACAGCCTCGTTTATGAGCCTCGGTTAACGAAAATTTCGTTATGAACTGCCTTCATGAGATCTTCAATTAGGTTAACAAAAATTGATTGCCAATTTCTTCAGAACCGACCTCAACATGTTTCGCTTGCACTGACAGCGACAGCAACTTTATCTGATCCCGCCAATACATTAATCGGTTCTAGGGCTTAAATTCCTTAATATTTTTAGTAAATGTCAAGAAGTTTATACTATTCAATAATTTTAAAAGTTTAATATTAACTTTTAGTCATTTTAACAATTATTGAACATAATTGAAGGTAAAGAAACTAGTTTCTGGCGTACATCCAGCCTGTTAACACACCAGACAGGCGTTATTCTCTGTTTTCAGTGGAGGTAACATCTTGCTTGAGACTCTCTTCAACTAAATGCTTTTTTCTGTGTTCCCAAGCAAATTATTGGTCATTTTGAAATATATTTTACATATTGACAATATATAATGCAGTGCAGTGTTGATTTAAAGAAAATAATCTTGAAATACACCAAGAGAACTAAAATTTATGGATGAAATGGCCATGGGGTGACTTCTTCCACCCCAATGCCTTTTTCTTCCTTCTCCTCCACCCCATTCTAATTCCCATCATCATCATCCAAGAGCCTTCTACATACACACATCAAAGTAAGTGAACTTTTCTACCATTTTTGTTGAATTTAGGAAATTTTCGGTGAGCTGGAACCACTATTCCAAAAACCCATTGAAACAATGGTTTCGTTAACGAACTTTTCGGGTTACGAGCGAATCCACCTTCTGGAACGGATTGAGTTCGTTAGAATCAAGGGGTCACTGTATATATACACACCTCAGTATATTATAATCACTTGTGATATTTTGTGAATTTAAGTCAACTATTGCATATGTTCCATAGGAGTGGGTTCCTACAGCTTGATGAGGGCATGGTAGCTGTGAACCAGGTTGGTGGTGAGATTGGACAGGAGTTATCTTGGCTAATGCAGGGGACTACCTGACACAGAAAGATGGCACCATCCCACAGTTTACTTCTTTTAATATTGTTGATGGTCAGGTGAGTTGTCATTACATTATAAGCTTAGTAGTAACTGTAAGTTGAGACTAATTTTTAGATTATATCCCTCTGTATTGCAATAACTTCTCTGCTTTGATGCAGGATAGAATACTTATGCACATGTATTCATATCTTAGGATGTATAGGGGTTGTGGGACTGGGGAGACCACCTGAAGTGCCTGTCAGGAATTCACTTACATCAAAGTTGACCTCAGAATTTGGTTAAAATAATGGAAAAATTGAAAGTGTTGTTCGTGGGAGCTGTAGATTCAGAACAGCATTAAGTAAATAAAGAAATTGTGTTGGTCTTATATGAGCACACGAAAAGAACATTATTAGTCAAGTTGACAGAGAGGTTATATCAAATGAGTTACTGTACTGTAGTATTTGTAACAGACAGTCTTTTTATTGAACAACATGTACTTGTCTTGCTCATCTCTAGCCCAAATATTACCCCTCCCCATTTCTCTGAGGCTTCATTATCCCTCAATCTTTGCTTAAGCAGAAGTGGGGGAACATAAATAGACATTTATTTTATGTAAATTGCTTTATGTTAGATGAGTTCGTTGTAATTTATGTTGAATACATCTTTCTTTTATTTTTTCTCAATATGTCATTATATGTTTGTTAATTGTAAATTTTATTACAGATGGTTTTAACAGCCACAGAAGCTGGTGTTGATGATACAGTCACCTTAGAGGGAGGAAACCTAATAAACTCAGCAATGGCCACACATGATGCAATATTACCAACGCCAATACCCATTTCAATCAAGAGAGAGGTACACAATATATTTTATAAGGTTGTTATAAATATAATAAAAGTTAACACATTAGGAATATTTTTAATTTACTAGTGCATGACAGTATACTGTACAGGTACTGTATTTATTAATTCTTGTACAGTAATTTAAAAATTTGAAATAATTCATTTCAGTAATTTTAGAAATTGCAAATATTTTTAAAATGACATGTTATCAGGCCAGACAGTGGCAAATCTCTAATAGAAGTCACATGTATGAATATACTATTGAGGCAATACCTCTCCAATAAGAGAACTGAACTCTGGTAAAAACACAAGAAATACTTAATTTAATACACATAATCTATAGTGTCCTGAAATCTGAATAGGTGCAGGTCTGGTCAGGTTACATCTTTGTTATCATTGGGTAGTTTACTTATAATTTGTCCTATCATTTTACCACAGCCAGATATGGAGCCCCCAGTAGGTAAAGGTCCATTTACTTGTGAGAGTTGCAATTTAACCATAGACAAGTGGCCGCAGTATAAGAAGCATTTGAAGAAACATCTAGAAGATAAGCCATACCAGTGCTGTGAGTGTGAAGCTTCTTTTAATGTCCAGGTAAGTTCTTTGTTATATGATTGGTCATTGGAATTGTTTTTCCTGTTACATTACTTTATTGAGGTAGTTTGGAATATTATTGTGACCAAGACTTAAGAGCTGCTATCTAGTGCTATGCGAGCCAAAGCTGTTAATGTTGTGTTTGTTTAGCTATATTATATCTCTTTTGTTGCATCAAATGAAGGTTAATTTCTGTTAAATATATAAAAATTCAATAAACAGTTACGTCAGTAGCAATATACAGTATTTGAAGTTTGAGTATTTGTATTGTTTTTCCTATTGGGTCCTTAAGATGAAACTACTGTACTGTACCTGTAATCTGAAGAAAACCAACAAATCTTCTCATTGGGACAGAGAGATCCGCTTCAAGAATTATCATTGCATAGTTAATGGTTGAAAAGTTCTAGGAGATTATTTTCTACTCAGTCTTTAACATGTTTATTAATTTTTTATTATAATTGTATTTTTTTTATCCACAGAAAAATCTTCGTCTGCACGAGGCTTTACATGCTACTGACAAACTCTTATGTCCAGAATGTGACAAAACTTTCAGACGTGTGGCCTCATTTAAGGCTCATCTTGCTGTCCATGAGGAAGATGAATCAGTCACGTGTGAGATATGTCATGAAGAATTTATATCTGTTGTAAGTTGAATATGTGACTTTTTGAGACTTAAGTTTTCTCCCATGATTGTAGCACAACACTGATATATCAGCACAACAAATGATCCATTCAAGACTTTTTTTTAAGAAACTGGAAGTATTTGGTACACTTCTGTACTCTTAAGATTTTTTTTTATTTATTTTTTTATGTTTGTTCTAATAATGAATTATGTACATTGTACCTCAGAGTCAGCTTGAGCCACACTACCAGCGTCACAGAGATGGCCTGGACCAACCTCAGGAACGCAAAAGGCTTAGTTTAGTATGCAGAGAGTGTGGGGCAGAATTCACTAATCATGCCATGCTCAGTCATCATATGAAAGTTCATAAGAAGGTAGTGTGATTGAATACTGTATATTTTTTCCGTGCATCGATATATGAGTAGCTTTCAGTGTATTATCATCCTTATACAATCACCATATAACTTATTCCTAAAACCCACTTGAAGATAAATAGACTTGGTACTCTGCCAAATGTCTGATTGTCCAATTTTTCCTTATTTACTCTCATGTAATATGTGAAAATTAAGTAAAATAAATTTTTTTTACATGCCTTCTTATTTGCCTTGTAGATAACAGGAAGGTGATCCTTAGAGTAACCTTTCATGGCACAAGAAATTAGCATAGGCCTCAGCTTCAAGTTGCCAGCAGTGTTTGTGCCATGCATCAGCGTCAAGCAGTCTTTTGCCGCTTTAAAACCTGGCGCTCCTTTTTCTTCCTTGGCGATATAGGTTCTTTCGGGCATCCTCTTGACAAAAGAGAACAGTCTCATCCACATTGAAGACTTGCTTCGCTGAGTAGCCTCCTTCCTCGATAATGCTTTTGAACTCCGGCGGGAATATCTTGGCAGCAACCATATCTGAACTAGCAGCTTCACCAGTCATCTTAATATTGTGGAAGTTATAACGGTGCTTAAAAAGTTGAAACCATCCTCGGCTGGCTGTAAAGGTCTCATCCTTCGATCCTTCACCTTCTGCTGCCTTTAAGTTGTCAAACAAGGATTTTACTTTATACTCACGGGCATTACGTTGATTCTGGTTCTCCCTCCACGTAGCCAGCATCTTTTCCAGCTTTTCAATCACGGAACTTCGAGCACGGCTTGTCTTTGTTGTACTCAGAGAAGTACCACTTCCAGCACTAGCCTTATTCTTGTCTGTGCTGGTCTGGATAGTACGCACTGTTGTGGGGGGTTAGACCTCGGGAAGCAGCAATGTCCACCGCACGTTCACCTTTCTCAAAACGGGTTAAAACCTCCATTTTTGTAGCAAGGCTAATGATCTTATGTTGCTTCTTCACAACACTAGCATCAGTAGTACTTGATGGGTGCTTGGAAGCCATTTCAAATGGCTAGAGTATAGTATTAAGAGCAAAAACACTTAAACACACACGAACGCTGTGGAAGCCTAACAAAGACTGGCGACGCTTGGGGGTGCTGTGCGACACTCCGCGAGTGAGAGCATAGTATGCCTAGCTGAGAGCATCATAGCTCTCCAAGATGAGAGAGGGTGATGCGCCGTACAAAGTAGTACGTGACGACGTTATACTAAATCGGCGGGACGTTATCCAAATCATGGGTATCTAAAGAATAGGGACGTTATAACGAAACAACGTTGTCGGAGGCAACGTTAAACAAGGACTTACTGTACATACAGTACAATAAAGGTCTAGAGTTGTAAGGGAAAATGTGGAATTTAGAATTTGAGAAAGTTTGGAGGTGTGGAGACTACTGGCAACACATAAGAGAGGTTGAGTAGAGCGATTAGCTCAGTCAGCTGAGATAAGTCAGATACCTGACCATCTGGCTGGTGGGAGGCTGTCAGTGGGGGAGGCAGGAGTGTTGGCTGGCATACGTGATAATTTGTACCTCTTTGCTGACATTTTTTGCTCCATTGGCTTTAAGCCACCTTTTTCCATCCCACTTTTTAATTATCTGGAACCAGCCCACAGTAAAATCATAGTGGTATGGAATTTTCAGTTCCTCACAAAGCTTTGGTCCAGAAAGGGCATTTTCTTTATTCCTTCATTGCTTGAACCATTCATGTAGCAATTTTCTCATGAATTGTCTTTGGTCTTGTTTTGCAGAATGTTCACTTTTTTTTACATTTACATTTTTGTACACTTTTAGCACTGTGTAACTCATTAATATAATTTTATTTTAGGGTATTGTGAAAGCAAAATAAATCGGTACAGTATTGAACAAAGTACAGAGCACACCAGGCAGGAAAAAAGACTCCTTAAAGTTTTGGCCATAGCTCAAGTCATCTGTGACCACAGCATTTGTGCCATGTAAAGAGGTTGGAGGTCTTTGAAATGTGGTGTTATAATAGGCGAATACTAAGAATAAGCTACACTGACAGGAAAACAAATGATGAAGTACTAAGATCAGTAAAAACTTCAAGAAAAATTATTGAAATATACAGAAAAAGAAAAATGAGGTACCGATACAGTACTGTACTTTGGTCATATAATTAGGGACGAGGGAATAATAACAGAAATATTGATGAGCAAAGTTGCGGTGGGAGGGCCCGGGGAAGGCAGAGACTTGGATGGATGAATTAAATAAAAAACTGCATCCTTAGAGAGATACAAAACATTGAAGGATTAGCAGAAACAGCCTGAGACCATTTAGAGTGAGGGACTGTGGTCACCAACCCTCAAGGACGGGTGGGATTTATTTTCATAGAGAGCATTGTAACAAATGAGAGGTTATTTACGGATTTTATCCTATGTATTGAGTGAGGATGGGGAGGAGAGGTGAAGGAGATGGGGTAAGCAGGAGGAAAGAGGGTGGTGATAGAGGGAAATTCCTAGGTATGCTCCTCACAATCTCTTAGGAAATGTGAGAAAAATGAGATGACAAGAGACACAGAGATGGAAATAATACCTGTATGTGGGAAGAGGGAAGAACCTCAATAGTTTAGCCTGGCATGCATATACTGCACTGTAGGAGGATACTAAATTTATATATGCATTAGAGTACAGTACAATACAATACTCAAGTGTTCCTTTTCTACACTCCACTGTTTAAACTGTACTTATACAGTACGGTACTACTATTATTATTATTTCCACTATTTATTTCAGATTAAGATCCAGTTCATAATATGGTCAACTGAAAAAGAGTAAGATATATTTCTGACTTTATTGAACAGATTGTTAAAACTGACAGGCTTAATGTTTCAAACCAACTTTTAACTTTAAGGGACTGCATGACGCAACTCACAATAAAAACTCAAGGTTAAAAAATACAATAATGTCTCCGCTAGCCAGAATCTCTCAAACCCGGAACTCTCTGATAGCCGGAATTGAAATCATTCCCAAAGCCGTAATTTTCCGGAAAATTCCGGTTTTGGGAACGATTTTCCGTGGGGCATATTTCCGGAAAATTCCGAGAAAATTTTCTGGATACCCTTAAATTCCGGGGAAGGGGGAGTTTTTTTTCTGGGTTTGAGAGATGAAAATCAGGCGCATTTTCTGGAAATTACGATAACAATTTTTCATTACCCGGAAAATTTGCCATCAGCAAACTAAAAAAACTCACGATACTACCACTCTATCCAGCACTCAAAGCCAGACTGAAGATTTTGAACACAGTCCTCATCAAACTGGCATGACCCATAAGGCCTCTGACAATGGTGTGGGCCATTGGTCAAGCTTGTGGCATTATGGCAAGAGATAGTTCAACTGTTCAAGTCTCTAAATTGAATATAAGCAATGTATAACACTATATAAATGACGTTTATGCAGTGTCACCCATTATATAATGGAATTCAATGGGAATATGTGCATCGATTTACCAAAAATCTACTTATGAGAGCTTTTTCAGGAACATTCCTCTTGTAATTCGGGGTCTGTCGTAAGATCTGTAACTTTTCTCATATTTATTTGTGTTTGTATACTGTATTGTATTTGGCTGAACTTTCAAAACTAGATTTGTGTGTTCACACAATTCCATATTTTATTTATTTTTGGATTATTATTTGGCCTCTTTAGTTGATCTAGAGGTAATGATAACGATAACATTAAAAGTTGTTTTCTTGTCTCATCAATGATTATTTATGAAAATGTCTTCTTATCTAAACAGGTAAAGAAGATGACAGCAACCAAACCAAGAAAGAGAATAGACCGATCAAAGTTTGAAAATAAATGTCAAGAGTGTGGTAAGAATTTTATCAAACCTTCACAACTGAAAAGACATATGATGATTCATACTGGTGAAAGACCCTTTAAGGTATGTAGGGCATTGTCTATAGATATACATTGATAACTTAGACACCTAGGAATAGGTTTGGGTTGTGTCAAGTCTCAAATGTAATTTTGTTTTTGAATTGACTTGAAAATATCTACTATAAACATACTGTACATAGTTTTGTGGCTTGTGTGAATTATCAAATGTAATCTATGAAATTTGACTTTGGATTGACTTTGAAAATTCATAGTAAAAGCATAATTACCATTTTAAGTTAATGTTTTTATAATAACTTTCCTCTTTCCTGTTTACTTTGTTTCTGTCCTCTAGTGTACCTATCCTGGGTGTGACCGAGCATTTAACCAGAAGTACACTATGCTGATTCACATGGACATACATACAGGTCGGAAAGACTATAAGTGCGAGTTTTGCAATAAAGATTTCGTACAAAAGAGTAAGTTTATTGTAATCTTATAGCCTCTCTCTCTCTCTCTCTCTTTATATATATATATATATATATATATATATATATATATATATATATATATATATATATATATATATATATATATATATATATATATATATATATATATATATATATATATATATATATACACACACACAGTTAACCCTCACTTTACGCGGTTAATGTAACCCGGAGGGTACGCGGAAAGCGAGAAACGCGTAAAGTGAATAACATAACATATGGGATTAATTGAAATGGAGTCCAGGCCGATCCCCAAACTCCACTTTTTGACGACACATAACTATGTTGTAGTAAAAATAACATCTTAATTTTATGATGGTACATGCACACAATTAATACTTAAGAGAAATAGAGAAATACAGTCGCCAAGTTAATGTCCATTCAAATAATGGACACGACTCCCTCCCCCTCTTCTCACACTACACTGCTGGCTCTTCCCTCTGAGAAATTTTGGGGGGAAAACCAGGTACTGTATAGTAATAAATAATACCTCAAACTAAAGTTCGGATAATATAATTGACATTGCTGGATTCCTTGTAAGACCAGGAATATTTTGAATATAAATGTCATATATTTTTCACAAAAGATAACATATTTACTCAGATTAAACATTTTATCTAAAATTTGTATGTCTAATGCAAAATCTATGATGTTTATATTCAAAATGATCATCAAATTGTAAGAATTCCAGCAATGTAAATTATATTCTGGCCGGGTAATTTGTATGAATTTTATGAGCTAAAATAAATATCTTCAGTTAATAAAAAAAAAAAATATTCTTCATGACACTATATGTCAATCAAAGTACCCCACCTTGCCTCCCCCTCTCTGCCAACCGCACGGTCAGTCCCAACCCTCCCCCCCACCCCCCACCAATCCTCCCTTCAAGAGATGTTGGGTGAAAAATTTAGATTTTAACATTTTGTATTAAATAATACCTCAGATTAAAGTTAGGATAATATAATTGACATTGCTGGATTCCTTGTAAGACCAGGAATATTTTGAATATAAACGTCATATATTTTGCACAAAAGATAACATACTTACTCAGATTAAACATTTTATCTAAAAATTTTATGTCTAATGCAAAATATATGATGTTTATATTCAAAATGATCACCAAATTGTAAGAATTCCAGCAATGTAAATTATATTCTGGCCGGGTAATTTGTATGAATTTTATGAGCTAAAATAAAAATCTTCAGTTAATAAAAAAAAATATTCTTCACACGGTAACAGATGGTCGGTCGCCGGTCCCTCCCTCCCTCCCCCCCACCCCCCACCAACGTCCCTACTAGATAAATGTGTGGGAATACCAGACTGTTTACCTTTTTAGTAATAAATAATAAATCAGACTAAAGTTAGGATAATATAATTGACATTGCTGGATTCCTTGTAAGACCAGGAATATTTTGAATATAAATATCATATATTTTGCACAAAAGATAACATATTTACTCAAGAGTAAACATTATATCTAAAATTTGTATGTCTAATGCAAAATCTATGATGTTTATATTCAAAATGATCATCAAATTGTAAGAATTCCAGCAATGTAAATTTTATTCTGGACTGGATAATTTGTATGAATTTTATGAGCTAAATTATAAAAAATTATACTTCACCCGTGTAAAGGGGTACACCCACCGCGGAATGTGAGCATCCTGGGTTCTGGCAGGGCACCGCGTAAACGTGGAAACGCGGAATGTGGGACCGCGTAAAGTGAGGGTTGACTGTATATATATATACAGTATATATATATATATATATATATATATATATATATATATATATATATATATATATATATATATATATATATATATATATATATATATATATATATATATATATATATATATATATATACATACATACATACATACATACATATATATATATATATATATATATATATACGTATATATATATACGTATATATATACGTATACTGTATATCTATGCAAGTAAATCACTGTAGGTGCACGTGATCCAAGTATATGCTGATAACCACAAGAAAACACGAAGTTCCCAAGCGCTTTCGTGTAATTCACATCTTCAGGGGTGATTACAGACTAGGGAGTAATACTTGACAAGGCTAATATATTCAGTAGAGGAGAGTGAGATCAAGTCCCTTGGGGACAGCAGGTGTCCACAATGTTCAGGTCATAAGGCAGTGACCCAACCCTTACTAATCTTCTTAATCAAAAAATTGACCATGCCATCTCTAAGCACATCAGCTGTCCGTAGTCAGGTTATAGGGCAAGATGACCCAACCTTCTCACCTGGTTACAAATCTTCTTAATCACAAAATTTTCCAGTACATACATACCATTAGGCCATTACTCAAATTCATGTTGACAGATTCGGTATGTTTAATGAGACTGGATTCTATAATGTTCCTACGGACAATTGAATTACAAGGTAATATGAGGAGGCATTATCCCAGTCAATGCATTGCTTATTATCTCTCATATGAATGAACAGAGCATTGGACTCCTGGCCTGTCCTAACACTATATTTATGCTGTTTAAGTCTAGTTATAAGATCTTTACCCGTCTGGCCTAAGTAAAACATATTACATTCCTTGCAAGGAACCTTGTAAATGCAGCCACCTGCATTGTTGGGGGGAGTTCTTAATTAACATTTGTTTTACGGTGCATGAGTTTTTAAATGTCACATTAATGTTCCAGGTTTTCAGTTGTATAGGAATTTGAGAGAAATTTTTGTTAAATAGTAATATTAAGAGATTCTTATTGTCATGGGTTGGCTTAGGATCAGATCTATAAAAAGATTTCTTAGTAATGTGAAGGCATTTGTCTATAAAAGACCTAGGATACTTAAGGTTCAAGCCAATATTGTAGATATATTTATATTCCTCATCAGTGAATTCCAGACTGTATATTCCTCTACTGAATATATTAGCCTTGTCAAGTATTATTCCTTAGTCTGTACTCACCCCTGAAGATGTGGCTGTTGCCATTATTTTACCTTTAAATACTTAAAATTTAGCACTAAATATGCCTCCTAAGAGACCAGCAAGCAGTGGAAGTGGTTGTAATGCCGTGAAACATAAGCATGTGACATTAACTATTTTAGAAAAGATTATCTGTACTGAAGAAATTAGACAGTAATGGTACATTTTATGCATTATTTTGTCCTTTTTAACCTCGGCTTCAATGGTTCGGAATTTTCGCTGATCCGGAACCGATCTGGCCTCAAGCTTCCTGGATTAGCGAGGTCCAACCTGTATATTTATATACCATTGAAGTGTGTCACTTTTATGTACAGTTATGAGATATCCTTTTTGGGTTTGGTTTATTTTTGTCCACTGTCATCCCAGTACTGTACTTTTACATATTTGCTCTTACTGTATTGTGAAACACTTGCACTGACATCATGTAGTGTACTGTAATGTTTTGGCCAAAATCTGAACTAATTCTCTCCATTGGATGGGGTGGCTCCTTCTTACTTAGGTTTTGTATAAGTGACACTGTCTGATATACTTTCTAATGTGGCACACACATACTTTATTGATACTATGCAGTGTACAGAACTGTATTGTTTTTAGGCATTAATCTTCACCACATGATATACAGTATATAAAAAAAAAAATTCATGATGTAAATACAGTTTTTACCACATTTATTTTCTGACATATGATGACAGTGATTCACCTAAAACCTCACCTTCACTTCAGTTATGCAAGTGAATTTATATAACTTATTAAAAATGTACATTATACAGTACATGTACTGTACCATTATGATATATATATTTTTTTGGTTTAAAAGTAGTGTTCTATCTGTTGTACAGTAGCTAAAACAACTATCTGTGCAGGTGGGGGTTGATATGCTCCAAAATTTTACGTGTGACTAGTGACAGCCCTCATATACCAAAATTTATCGTCCATGGTCTCATATTGTTTCCCACAAAGTATGCATAGATAGTTGTCTTAGCCACTGTACATCATTCAATATGTAAAAAAAAAAAAAAAATCGATGTGTTTGTCAGACTAATGATGATTAGTTTTGTGTAATACAGCTATACAGATCACCCATGTGTCAAGCTTTTAATTTTTAGTTATACTTTCTATGCCACCAGTAGTGAATATTGTAATACTTGCAGCTTATGTAGCATATATTATTTTTACAGGTAATTTGCGAGGTCACATCAAGCGTGTCCACCCTGTCAACAAGGCAGGCCAAGAGTTGTTTGAATGTGAAGAATGTTCATGTGTATTTAAACGTGCTGGAAGTCTTAATGCACATATATCTCGTGTACACACCAATGAGGCTGTAATTGTGAGTTTTTTAGTTTACTTTCCCCACAGTATACAGTTTAGTTATATCTAATGTACCTTTCTCATATACTTATACTGTACAACCTTTAGTTATTCTTTTTTTTATAATTGCAAAAGATTGAATACAAGTACAGTATTCATATACATTACAGTACAGGGTATATTATTTGCCACTAGTCAGCACATTAAGAATTAGGACCTGACCTGGATTCAAAGATTTTGTTCTGAAGGTTAGGTTAGCCAGTGCCAGTAACTGAGTTGTCCATTTGTCCTCATTTATCCCTTGATTCACAGTTACAAAGATCACTGAGTGTGCGCTTATTTTATTTGTGGAATTTCTACATCTGAAGAAAATTGCCACCTAAGCTGTGTGTGTATGGGTGGGTGTGGGTTTTTTTTTGGGGTGTCATCATAATGCAGTTGAAAACATCACAACAGATAAAACCAAAAACAAACTATCAAACCTCTTATGGTTGCTGCATGGGATGTCAGGACCCTTCTGGAAACTAGCACAAGTGAGGATCTTGAAAGAAGAACTGCCCTTGTGGCAAAAGAGCTGTCTAGGTACAACATCGACAGGCATAAGTGAGTCCCGTCTCCCAGATGCAGGCCGACTCACAGAACAGGTCTGGCTTTACCTTTTCCTGGAAGAGGTAAGCCATTTGACGTTCTTTAACATTCATCCTGGGCTGGGCATGGAGCAGTGGCCCAACATCATACACTACAACCTCATCACCCATATTGATTTTCCCAACTCTAATAAAAATATTACAGGGTGGAGAAGACACATTCTATCCAACAATTTAGTCATAATTTTTTTTGTCTTCAATTAATATTGATTTTTTTTAAGAATGGTAGTGGCAAGAGGTAGAAACAGTCAGTTAACATCCTAGTTTAGTGCTCGAGTAACATCCTAGTTTAGTGTTCGAGTAACATCCTAGTTTAGTGCTCAAGTATCATCCTAGTTTAGTGCTCGAGTAACAGCCTAGTTTAGTGCTCGAGTAACATCCTAGTTTAGTGTTCGAGTAACATCCTAGTTTAGTGCTCGAGTAACATCCTAGTTTAGTGTTCGAGTAACATCCTAGTTTAGTGCTCGAGTATCATCCTAGTTTAGTGCTCGAGTAACAGCCTAGTTTAGTGCTCGAGTAACATCCTAGTTTAGTGTTCGAGTAACATCCTACTTTAGTGCTCGAGTATCATCCTAGTTTAGTGCTCGAGTATCATCCTAGTTTAGTGCTCGAGTAACATCCTAGTTTAGTGCTCGAGTAACATCCTAGTTTAGTGCTCGAGTAACATCCTAGTTTAGTGCTCGAGTAACATCCTAGTTTAGTGCTCGAGTAACGTCCTAGTTTAGTGTTACTGGTGGTGAGCAAGACCAAATGCAAAGCCATGCCCCCTGCTCTCTTATGTTGTCATATCAGGGTTCCCTCACGGAAGCCAGAAGCCTTATCAACCCTAGTGATACATTATCTGCCAAAAGTTCACTTGCATTCCTACCCAGAATCTTAAGTAAAGGCATAGATAACTAAGGGAAGTTAAGTCCATATGACACCTCCTCTTCACCTCCCCAGACACCTGCCCTCCTGGTTGGTTGGTTGTTTAAGCTTTAGGCCAATCAACTGCCAGTTTCATTGAGACCGTCAATATCAAGCTACATCCTTCATCCTTAACAACTTCAGGTGTTAAGGATAATTCTAAGACCACATACACTCACACTATGGTTGTGTCCCTTGACTTGTGCCCTCCGACCTTACCAAGGTCCGCCACCCCTACGTCTCCCCCATCAATAGCTCCCCCTCTTGTGACCCATCAGGTAGAAAGGCCTTTAGCTCGCAGATATGGTACTAGGAGGGGTGGATGATTAATTTTGACTGTGACTGTACTTATAGTGTTATGCTTGTATAATTTTTTTTTTTTAATTCCAGAGAATGGAGATGTCTGCAGATGCAAGAGATGTAATAAAAGATGTTCGAGATGTGATAAAGGAGATTCAGGATTTAGAAAAGGCTGGTCAGCGTGATCAGGTATTTGTTATTTGAAGTGATAATGTTTTCCCCTCAACAAAATTGGCTATAGGGGAAATTTTTTTCACCTTTTCCAATTCTTTATTTGTTGTTACTAACTGTTAGACTTGTTTTTACCTTAACTTAGAGTTTTCATACACTGATGAACCTGTACAGCTATAGTATTCACTTCTTATTGCAGTGTGTAAAATTATGATACTGTATGTTAAACTAATTTTCATCTAAGAAACAATACAGGGGGTCCCCGACTTATGAACACCCGCCTATACGAATGAGGTTAAACTTTAAATTTGCAGTATTTTATTTAGTTGGTGACTTATTTCTTACAATCTTTTACTGAGTTTTGTCATTCTATTTCTTTTTTTCTCTCAATATAAGTGATTTCAGATGTGTACTATAAGGACTTAGGCTATGATATAATGGGATTTTAAACATTGTTCTGTACGTGCAGTAGTGTATACACATAGCGTGTGTTTCGACTTACAGTAAGTTCTGCTATAACGCGATAGTTGTGTTCTTGTAAAACATCGTGTTATAGAAATTCGCGTAATAGAAATAACAGGGCTTATGGAGAAAATAGGGTCAGGTGCAGATTACTACTCAAAATCGTAAAAAATTTAGTAGTTAGCCTAACACAAAGGATAGCACAGTCTTAAATAAATGTTACATTCATATCTAATAATGAAATCATACAGTAAATGTAACACTTTACCTTGAAAAAATATGAATATAACTTGATGGGGGAGAAGGGTGATTTTGAGGTTGATAACATCGAGCTTCTCTTCAAGGGTTATAGCCTTTCTTTTACGATCATCACCGGAATGCGATCACCAGAACGCTTCTTGGAGATATTCTTCTTTACCATATTCACAGTTAATACCACAAAATTGGAGAAATAGTAAGCAAAAATCGCGTTACAGCAAACAAGCGTTCGCGTTATACAAATATCGTTCCTCTATTCATAAATCGCGTTAGAGCCAATTCGCGTTGTCAAAACACGCGTTATAGCAGAACTCACTGTACTTGTATATACATTTTTTACTTAAGAACGTCCTCAGGAACGGAACCCGTTCATAACCTGGGGATCCCCTGTCTACTGTATAGTATTAATGAAAATAATTAACAGTCTAATGAAAAAGGTCAGCAGCCCGAAGGCTGAAAATAGACAGTGGACAGAAATTACTTAATATATACATTGCCATAGGGGAGGGGGATGTTCAACTCAAGCTTTGATTAGGGAAAGTAAAAGGAACATAAAATGAACTTACAAACTAGTGTTTACAGTGAAGGTCACATAAACTACATGTGCTGAGGTGTTGAACAGCAAACGAGTAGTTTAGTGACTCCCTCACAGATGGTGCTATAAGGGGCCTCATGGTGTAGTACAGTGGTCTCCAACCTTTTGTAGGCTCTGGGCCACATGTATCTTTGTAAATATAGTGGAGGATGCCAAAACATTGAATCTACATTCAAGAAAAAAATCACATACTGTATAGTTATTTGCAGTTTTACACGTCTAACTGTTACCAGTTGTTTACTTCGTACATTTACTCTTGGACAGAACGTGTGTATTTACCCCAGTGAGAAGGCTGGCTCTCTCTTTGCGTCTGATCTGGGGTAAACACACACGTCCTGTACACAACAGACTCAGAACAAACTCGCAATCACTCCTCCCCACCCCCCCCCCTTCTCTCTCTCTCTCTCACTGTTAAGTTGTATCAAGATATTACATATTTTTGTTAATTTTACTCCTACAAAGAATCCCAAATAATTCACAATTTCTAATATACCCTTGACTCCATAATATGATTCTGCAGGTGCAGGACCACTTTTTACACACTCCCTCACAGATGGTGTTATGAGGAACCTCAAGTGGTGTAATAACTCCCTCACAGATGGTGTTATGAGGAGCTTCAAGTGGTGTAGTAACTCCCTCACATATGGTGTTATGAGGAACCTCAAGTGGTGTAATAACTCCCTCACAGATGGTGTTATGAGGAGCTTCAAGTGGTGTAGTAACTCCCTCACAGATGGTGTTATGAGGGGCCTCAAGTGGTGTAGTAACTCCCTCACAGATGGTGTTATGGGGGGCCTCAAGTGGTGTAGTAACTCCCTCACAGATGGTGTTATGAGGGACCTCACATGATATAGTAGCACTATGTGAGGGGATGTGTTCTTTGCTGGGAATTTTAGGGATACCGTACTTGGGCTGACTTTTTATACAAGAACATTTATAAATTGAAAACAAAAATATACGACATCTATACAAGCTCTAAAGTATATGAAATACAATATAAATTGAATTTGAGAGGCGTGTGTGTGTTTTCACTCTCATGGCTGTTCGTCAACAGTCTTTCTTTCTTGTCTGGTAAACAGTCTAACTTCTCCTTTAAAATTATTAGCATTTGCTATTTCTTGGTCTCAAGGTGTGCTGGTCTTTCTGCACCCACTGTACACAATTTGTGGTGATTTCTAAAGATATAAATGCATGCATACATACATAACCACTCTTGCAACACACATCTCTGCACATCTAGAAGGTTCTTGTTGATTTACATGTACAGGGGGGCCCCCAAGTTCGTGGATTTTTACTTTGCGATTCTCGGCTATTCGTGGATGACACCCTGGATGTATCCAAGAATGTCTGTGGGTAGTTTTAAAGTTCCCGGTATTTTCGTGGCTGGGACAGGGAGCCATTCGTTCTAGAGACAGTAATTTCCTTTACCTGTATTGTAAATATGTGTGTGTGTGTAGACACTCGCACACAAAAACACATACAAATAAATAATATTGGGAAAATCCTCTCACAAATAATCAGAAACAAACTTATTAAAAATGTGAGTTTGCCCTCAAGTCCATTCTCTATTACTTGTACAGTACTTTACAGAAGAGGGTATTAGAAATAAACTGTCAAAGCTAATGGTCCATAAGAGTCCCGTCTCGGACATGGTGCATCCCAGAGTGCTAAGAGAGTTGTGCAACGAGCTTGCCGAGCCCCTGAAGATCCTGTTTTGTAAATGCCTAGATGAACAAAAGGTCCCCAGTGAATGGAAAGTGGCTTATGTGAGTCCTATCTTCAAGAAGAGCGATCATCTCTCCTCAAACAACTATAGACCCGTGAGCCTGACCAGAATATGTAAAGTACTTGAGAGTATTATCAGAGATGCCGCGATGGAACATCTACTACAAAACAACCTTGTAAAGGATTGCCAACACGGTTTTATGCCGCCCCGGGACGCTCCTGCTTAACACAATTGCTCAAGGTATTGGATATTTGGACCCATATTCTGGAACGAGGTGGTAATATCGACAATATATACCTAGATTTTGCCAAGGCTTTCGACAGTGTACCCCACGAAAGGCTGAAAATCAAACTGGAAGGGTACGGAATTCGGGGAAATGTCCTAGTTTGGATAGAAGACTTTCTACATGACCGCAAGCAGTGTGTGGTGATTAATGGCATGAAATCATCGTCCGTACCTGTCACAGGCGGGGTACCACAGGGCAGTGTATTGGGCCCGCTGTTGTTTGTTTGTTTCATAAATGACATGCCTGACGTTGTACACTCCTCCCTACAAATGTTTGCCGATGACGCCAATTTATTTCGGGAAATCAAGAACCATGCGGACTGTGAACAGCTGCAGAAGGATCTCTGTGAAACACATAAAGGAAGTATACATTTCTTTGTACACAAGTAAAAATGTAACACACGCACACACACACCCGGTCCGCAAATGCTATTAACGGATTTGGTGATTCGCAGCCATTTTGAGAACCAAACCCCCGCGAATTTGTGGGGGCTCCCTCTACTGTTTAAAAAAAAATTGTATATGATAAAATTGCAATAAAGCAAAACACATTGTCATAATCGAAAAGTTTTGGTCGTAAAAAGTCATATTACAATAAAATGAAACTGCAGGGTACATAAATTTGCAATAAGTGAGGATTAATGGTATTCCATAACTCAAAGATCATACAGGAAGAATAAGTTACAGTATCTCTGGAGTTTGAAGTTACCTGGTCAAACATCATGACCACATTCTCCAAACATTCCAAGCACTGTTTAACATGAAATTTCATAGATACCTGTACCTTGCATTTAGGGGGAGGATGCTTCCTATAGAAGTTTAGATCTCTAAATAAAAGTGTTGAGGCCAGGGTATCAAATAATACTTTAGAGATGACCAATACATTTATTAACACACACACAAAAAAAATATATATCCACCAATAGTTAACAATAATGTTTATAAGAAATTAGCACTGATGCACTCCCTGTAACCAAATTCCTCAATAAGGTCCAGCACTCTACCACTATTGAAGAACATCATTATTAGATGAAATACACTCTGATTTTGTTCTCCACTAAAACTTAAAATTCTGGCACTGTCATGGAGGTGAGCCATAGTGTGTAGGAGGAAGATGACACCAGGTAAACCGGGGATGAGTAGTAGAGTCTATCCACTGTAGCTGGGGAATGATTCAACCCCTCAGTCAGTATAATAAAAAAAAATGGTATGTCTCCCTTAAGTCATATTCTAGTGAGAGAAAATATAATGTATAGGCAATTCAACCCTCCACCATGATAAGACCCAATTCTTTAGAATTATAAAATCATAAATGGTTAATATAATGTTGATATCTTTTTTTTTCATTGTTGTTACAGAAGGAATCATTATCTTCTAAGCTTAATCAGTCAGCATTCAAATTCAAACAAGAGTGTCAGGATCAACAAGATTCAGAATCATATGTAAAGGTAAAGTCATTTTTGTTAGTTTTGTGTAATGGAATTTGGATTTGATATTTATAGTTGCTATAAAGTAAACTTTGCTCTGCTTCATAAACTTCTTCCATGGTTCAGTCAGTTTAATGCTTTGTCAAATCCTCAAAATGTCTAATAGAATGTGTGATCTTGTGTATATTTAACATTTGAAATTTTATGGTCCATGAAGTGAAAGGAGGATATAGTGTTTGACTTGTTTGCTTTGGATGTACTGTATGTATTACTCTACATCCATATGTTCATAATACAGTAGCAAAATTTTCTCAAATACATCATGAAAACTTTATAGTCATGCATCTTGATAACTATTACAACACCATATCAAAGTAGGTTTCTGTGGTCTACATTTAGACAGGTTTTTGACATGGTTGTTAGATTTATGGTTAACCTTTGCATTTAACATGTATTAAGTGGTTAGCCTTTTTTATTTCCCCCATAATGTATCTAGTTGATGATGTATACAGTACTTAGGACTTGCTTAAGATGGGGGATGGATTATCAGCTCCCAAAATGCACAAAGCTCTTGTGTATAAACTCATCTCATATAGTTCAACCACTGATTATTTTTTATTATTTGTAAAAAAGTTTGAGTTTTTCATACAGTATATCTCGTATAATTTGACCATAGCTTTTGATAAATACGAGGTATAATCTGAAACATAATTTATAATGAGACACCAAATTCACACCAACGCATCTTAATCGTTACCACCACAACAGCTGATGCTATGAGCAGTGTTACCAACTCTGAAACTGAATTCCTGCCAGGCATCAACTCCTATGAGGAATAAGATAAATAACATAGACATTACCAGTATATGTGAGGAATAAATAAAAAAAAATAATGTATTGTCATTTGGCTGCTGGATGGTGAAATTTATCAATCGTTTTACAATACATAAGATACAGCTCAGAACAGCTGAGTTCCCACACTCCCCATTCCTCCACTCATGACCTCTTAACACACGACGAAAGTTTATTCCCTTTTATGTTTTTGACCTTAAGATTATTTTTTCATTTGACATTTTGTTTGTAAGATTGTGTGTGCATGTACAGTAACATTATAAAAAAAATGAAGGAAATTAAGTATATCTACTCAAAATTACGAATTTAAAAATAACCCAAACAGAGCTGACAGTTTGACCTTGAATGGGAGAGAGAGGGCTAGAATGATGTGAGTAAAGTGACGATTCTTGTGTTACCATTAAAAATACAACAAATACAAAACTACTATAAAATATTGAAACACAACCCCCAAAAAATGAATCCCTAGGCTTCAGGACACATCCTGTGATGTGTGTCTGTAGAGCTTTGGGTCATGTCACAGGACGTTTAATCTTTCACGGGCCTTTTTGAATAAAAAGGACAGGCCTGGCTAGTGTATGTTGCCAAGTAGGTATTTATCTTTCACTCACTCACACATGAAAGTCTCCCGGTTTCTTCTCAGTAGCTTCTCAGCTTTTGTGATGTAGGAATCTCACCCTTGGACTTGACTCACTTCACTATGTGTTTCTAACCCCCCCCCTCCCCCCCCACCAAGCACAAGTCTATTATTGGGATCAATTTCTGGAGCAGTAATAATGGTTGTTAGTGTAATTAGTAATAACCTAGGAAAATAAGTGACCTGTATCTTGTACTGCCTACAAATTAGTGTTGTTTACCTTGTTACTGCTGCATCACACACTTCACTTCACAAACATTCTTGACTCTTCATAGCCTTGGTGTTGCCAACTTGTGATAAAGACATTTATTTATTTCCTGCTTATATCACGCTTGGCCTGTTTGTAAGACTGGAATCACTTTTTATTTGTTTTTTAAATGTTCCTGAATATGTCCGCGTTGGGGGGGGAGGGATTGTCGACCATAGCCCGAAGCCCAGGTGTTAAGAAATATTTTCACAAGTGTAAAGTAATGGCCTACATGGTAAGTCAAAAGGCTGAAGCAGTCACAACTCTGTACCTCCTTTCCCAGCATTCATAAACCATACCACATACCTCACATGTCGGGGGCTATATCTAGTGTGGGAGGGGCGGCGGCAACGTCTCTCCAGCATTGGTGCTTGTCTATCTTGTTATGAAGTCGGGCCAAGTCGAAAGTATTGACACCTTCTCATGTGGTGGTGTGGTGATCCTCCAAGTGTTACGGTGTGGAGTAATCATCTCCCAGGTGAGGGGGTCGATTTGGCTCTTTTTCAAGTTTGTCTTAAGACTATCCTTATACCTTTTCAGTTGCTCGCCAGTGTTACGTTTACTATTCGTTAGGTGAGTGTAAAGTAGCTGCTTTGGCAGTCTACTGTCGTCCATGCGGGTAACATGGCTAGTCCAGCGAACTCAGAGGATTGAATGTAGACTACATTGGTGAAAGTTTTCAAGTGCCTTGAGGTGCCTCCTGTATGTGACCCATGTCTCACTGCCATATAGAAGGGTGGGGAGGACCACTGCTTGATATACTTGTAACTTTGCAGATAATTTCAACTCCTTACAGCTGAAGACACTGTTTTGGAGTCTGCCAAAGACTTGAGATGCACATCTGATCCGATGCTCAATCTCTTCATTGACGTCCACTGTGGTGGACAGGTGAGAGCCAAGATACTGAAAGTGGGTAACATGAGAGAGGGTAGTACCGTTAAGCTGGATGAATGGTGAAAGTGTGGCTGAACCAGGGGCAGGCTGAAAGAGAATCTGTGTCTTATGTACATTCACCGCAAAGCCGAAATGTGTATATGCATCTGCATAGGTGTTCAGGATCTCCTGTAGGTCGTGTGTGTATGTGTGTGTGTGAGCGACAAGGGTGAGGTCGTCTGCATACTGAAGCCCAGTAATGGAAGCTGCGGACACCTTTGTTCCTGCCTGGAATCGTCTTATGTTGAAAAGACCCTTCATTCGGTACTCGATGTCCACCCCACCAGTTAAATTGGTACTGTCACGAGTAAGGAAGACAGCCAAGAAAATGGAGAAGAGAGTTGGTGCCAGTACACACCCTTGTTTAAACCCAGTTTGGATGGGGAAGAACTCTGACTGGGTGCCATTGTGCAGGACACTGCCGTTCATGCTATCGTGGCGATGAATTTTGGTGGACAGCCAAAAAGGCTGAGGGTCCACCAGAGGGCTTCCCTGTTGACCGAGTCGAAGGCCTTGGTTAGGTCGATGAAAGCCATGTACAGGTCATGACTGTTCTCTCCACTTTTCCTGTTTCTGACGGGCAGCAAAGATCTTGTCAATGGTGTCACATAAAGGTCTAAAGCCACATTGAGATTCTGGGAGGAAGGTTTTTGCCTCAGGAAGAAGTCTGCTTAGGAGGACTTCTGGATAATCTTGCTAGCTACAAACAACAGCGAGATCCTCCGGAAGTTGCCACATTCATTTAGAGCTTGGGGGATTTCCTCCTTTTCCTCTATATTCTCCAGGAGTGAGTGGAGATGGTTGGTAAGCAGAGGTCCTCCTGCTTTACACACACACACACACACACACACACACACACACACACACACATATACTGGAAATGCCATCCCTCAGTGACCTCCACCACCAAGCACTGGAAAGGTTTGGCAGCCAACTATTGCACCACCCTCGTCATCGCCACCTCCTGCCACCGGCAGCCCCCCACCCACCTCGCGCAGTCCGCCACTTCAACAACATTCAGCCCATAAGAGCCTGCACCAATAGATATAAGAACAGCACCATCACATCTATTGTTAAAATAATAAACAACGCCCGATATATGTACTGTACAGCCCTGTAAATGTATTCAATGCATATTATATCATTATGTCTAAATCAAATGTAAGTCTGTATATTTTCAGCCACCGGCTGCAACTCTATTAATAAACCGTTTATTATTATTATTATTATTATTATTATTATTATTATTATTATTATTATTATTACACACACACACACACACACACACACACACACACACACACACACACACACACACACACACACACACACTGTTCCCTCTTCCCACTCCCCAGCTATCGTGCGCAAAGAAATTTGTATTCCTTTTTCGTGCTTGTCCTAATGAATATTATTTATTTTACTTTTTTGCTCAGTATGAATGTAGTATTGTGTATACAAATAAATGAGTGAAAAAAAAATGAAGACAGTTACGTACAGGTATATCTACCCGAAATTTTAAGTATAAATCTAACCATAACACTTCACAGTTCAGCCTGGTAGTTTGAGGAATGTGGCTACTGATGAGTCAAACTTGGCAACAATGCTGCCAGTGATGTTAACAAATGCAAATGAAAAGAAAAATATCTGTAAATCTTAATTTTTATCAGGTACAGTATTGTAGATTTAAAGTAGCATACAGGTGGTCCTCTGCTTACAAACGAGTTACGTTCCTGTGGCTTGTTTGTAAGTCCAATTGTTTGTAAGTCCAACTTTACTCTTGTAGACACCAAACATATTGTAAAAAATAAAAAGATTACAGGATATAGATATTTAGTACAGCTATACCCTTTAATACAGCCTTAAAACCTGGCTCACTCTTCTCCTCTTAGGTAATGTTTGTTCTATCTGGAATTTTCTTCAAAATAATCAATTCTCATCCACATTAAACACCTGTTATGGCAGGTAACCACCCCCCCCCCCCTCAGTGATGATGTTTGTATCTCCGAAAGTTTGTAAGTTGAACGTTCTTAAGTAGAGGAGCACCTGTATTCAGTAAACTTCCTCGAATCCGGAATAATTGTGAGGAAGGTCTGTTCGGTTTGGCCAAAATTCTGGGTTGGGCAGGATTCTGTATTGTCTATAGTGCAAAGTGGAAAATTCGAGAAGATGGGGGATTTGCATCTTAAGCTACCTTAGAACACTTAACCTAATGTAATTTTAAGCCTTGGCTCAACACCCTCGGGGTTTTTATATGCCATATGAACTTTTTATTTAGCTGTTTAGGGTTTTAACATTGTGTAAAAAAGTTAATTTTCTTTGGTCTCATACACTCCCACTCTCGGCAGCTTGGTGCTGGCTCTCAGTACTGCTGTATTCAGTGAGTCACCCATCAGTTGGTGTTGCTGGGTGCTCTTATATGTCTGTCTGGCAGCAGTGTTTGCTGTCTCAGCTGTCACACTCAGCTCTATTCAAGCCTCGTGCCCCAAAAATACCTCCATTTGATGGCAACTTGATGGCCTGTAATATACACACACACACACACACACACACACACACACACACACACAACACACACACACACACACACACACACACGCACACACACACACACACACACACACAAACAAACTAATTGAGTTCCCATCATTATATCGTATTATGGTATAATCTATCTTTCTAACACATTTATAACAGATGTCATGGATAAAAGTTTTAGCACTTATTCACTAGTCAAAAGTAATTTTGCTCATGGCTGCAGCCTGATAAAAGCACATAGTACATGTTAATAATAAAGTACTACTGTACTGCACTTATTAATTATTAAATTATCATGAGGCAGTTGAGTCTTAAGGTGATGAAGTGGTAGAGACAGGAGGCGATTTTATGACACCCACAATGCACACGGAGGTTATGTTTTCACTGCTAATTTCATTAACTATACTGTAGGTATTGTACACTATTCATATTTCTTAGACACTTGTACTGCCTCCTCAGAGGCAGCTATTGAGTTACCCTCCTGTGCCACCACAGTGGCACCCCCCTGGCCTACACCAACTTTCCCCCATACTAACTGGATTTTGATTGTTTTCTCTCGGGTTGGGGAGACATGTGTTGGGGTTGGACCCCAGTCTGGTTTGCAGCGGGATTCAGATTAAGCAAGTCCAGGTTAGAGGGAGTTTATTGTATAGTGAATGAGGATCTGCTCTTCATATAACAACATGAAGAAAGACTAGGGGTATGGTAGGCAAGCCCTCGTATGCATGTATTATAACCCCTCAAAAATATATTGTGTATATAGTTTGATCCCTAACTTTTTGCATAAATATTTTATCATAAAAACTTAAACTGTACTCGAGTATATGGTTGATGAATATGTTATTTCCTCATATACTATACCATACAGTACAAATTATTGCAGAATATCAAATATAATGGCCATTGTTTATTGTGGTCACTTTAGAATCATAAGAGCATTTTGAGTTACTTTGGTGCTATATTGCATGTCTAGTATGGACTTCATTCTCATAACACTATATTATTTTTATCATTTAGGATGTTATAAATAAGCTCAAAAGGTGTATAGAGCAAAAGTTTTTACTTACAGGGTATAAATTGTTAAATCTTGTCCACAGAGCATAATAACAGGAATTGGTGACTCGGCAAACACCCATGGTTCTGAAAATGCCAGTGATGGGGACATTTTGCAGCAAGCTTTAAAGAATATTGGGCTTTCTCAACCAAGGGACCAAGCACAGCATAGCAGAGAAGGTGATATACAAATAATACCTTGTTCCCCCCTTCCAGATCTTGACTGATGTTGTTTTTCTAAACATTTTCTAATACAGTGGAGTCAATAATTTGCTAGTTAGGTACCAGAAGACATTGTACATTATCAAATTGTGAATTATAGTCCAATTGATTTAAATGGAAGTGATTAGTTTGGTTTGAAAGGCCAAAGATTATCCATAAACGGTTCCAAAACTGCTTTAACAAACACCAAACATCACACATAATGCATAAAAAAACAGTAATGCATAACTATTGTACAAAAAGTAGTTCTATGTAACATAAAAGCTTCTTCCCTTCTCATAATTTTGTGTAGGTTACACCAATAAGCCAACATAATAATAATAATAATTAACGGTTGATTGAAAAAGTTCTACAGCCCGAAGGCTGAAAATATACATTGGACATAAATGACTTATTACATACATTGACATTAGTGGTTAAACAAAAGCCTTCATTAGAGAAAGGTAAAGGACCGCCTTATGTCAACAAAGAACCAGGAATTAAATACTTCACAATACAGAAACTCATCTTAGGACGATTTTTTTATTTTTATTGATTACAATAGGGGTCTCAGTACGTGAGGGTGCGAGGGTTACGCTCCTGGGATCTCCACGTAACTGCAAATTCCTGTATATTCAGGTCCCCCTGTATTATATACAGTATATGTATAACCCCTTTTTTATACTAAGGTAACCGACACACACTTCTTTATTTTTCTCACTCTCACCACCATGAGCACTGCCACTAATTTTCCCTTTAGAGGTCATGATTGCGGTAAAATCCGACCAGTAAAGAAAAACTTTACGAGCATGAACGCCTGAGACATGTTCATGGAACCTGTAAACGCCTTAGTTCAGGACGTTCAGGTTATGGGCAAGTCGAAGGGAATGATTGAAACCCGTCTTTTGACGCATTCAATATTTATTGATGTGATCAAAACCTGCAGAGGAGAAGGCGTTCATAATATTACAAGGTGATCCATCTGATACATAATTAGTTAGTCTCACACAATTTTATCTTAATCACAATTTATTAAACATACTGACATAACACAAAGTTCATAACATACTGACATAACACAAAGTTCATAACATACTGACATAACACAAAGTTCATAACATACTGACATAACACAAAGTTCATAACATACTGACATAACACAAAGTTCATAACATACTGACATAACACAAAGTTCATAACATACTGACATAACACAAAGTTCATAACATACTGACATAACACAAAGTTCATACAGTGGGGTATGCTATAACGAATCTAGTAATTGGTTCTAGAACCTTGTTCGTTATAGCATTCGTTCGTTATAGGATTAATCCGTTCCAGGCCCCCAAATACAACCACTTAACACTGAAAAATTTCTGTGGAAATTGTAAAAAATACGGTACTTTATCTTACCTTGGTGTTGTTAGCATGCAGGACAGGAGGCAGAGGAGGAGGGGGGAGGAGAGAATTATGGAGAAGAGGTGGAAGGAGAGAAGTCATCTTTCCTAGCCCTCTTTGGTGACTGTCTTACAGGCACTTTGTCTGTTTATTTATAATTTCTTTCTTAGTTTCAAGGGTTATTAGCTTTCTCACTCGCGTTTGACGATTCATTGTTACAATTGTACACTTGTATAACAAAATAGTTAAAAAAAAACACGAATTTCCACATCAAAAGACGAAATTTCATCAAGTTCAGTGGTGCACTGACTACACAATGAACCAATATGGCGCCTGACGCTCTTGCTGTGAGCCGCGGTATAACAATATTCATGCGCCAGACGAAATAGTCCGTATTCATCCGCGTTCGTTGTAGGAGTTGCGTTCGTTATAGCATTCTCAATTTTATAGGTAAAACCGTTCGTTATAGGAATATTCGTAGTAGAATCCGTTCGTTATAGCATACCCCACTGTAACTCTATTAATCTTAGCTTCGCTTCACTCTGCATTGTCTTATTATTCCAGGTTAGGCAGAAACGAGTAGGCATAATTATTCAACAATATATCAGTACCGAGGTGTATGTCATCACTTAGGCTGTACTTACAAGTGAGGGTCAATGCAGATCAGTATGGTGTTCCAAGAGAAAACAGTATTGCGTAAATCGTCCCAGCACAAATTCTCGGACAGAAGGCTGGTCTTCACAGCATCACTAGAGAGGGCGATCTGTTTCATGGAGGGGCAGGCAGCCACCGCCACCAGTCTAAGACAATCCACTCGGCAGAACCAGGACTTGTCTGTAAACACTTCTACATCTGGCGAGGTCACAGGTCGAAAGATTTCATGGCATCACACGTCAGCACTGTAACTGAAGCCAGCGGCGATAACAGAACCAGTGCAAGAGAGAGAAGGATGCCTTTGCAATAATTTAACCTATGGTTCCATACAAGCACCTTAAAAGTACAAACACACACAAATATTAAACCTACAATACCATATGAACACTTTAAATGTACTGTACAAAGAAATATACTCTGGGTGATGCAACACAGTTCAGCCAGGCAGTCACCCAGCTGACTCAGATATGTGTGTGGCTGCTGCTGTGCTGCACTGTGTGCATGCCTTGATATCACATAGAGAGAGGGAGTGTGTGGTTAGATGGCGAGTTGGTGACACAGTTACAGCTCACTGCCTTAATACATACTGTGCGTTAACTTCCTACACATACACACCCACGCTCTTCATTTTTCTTATTTTATAGTATATTTTCTTTATTTCTAAGCCACATTAGAGTATTGTAATGATAGCCGGCACTCGGCTGTGAATTATGAATATTTGACTGCAAAATTTAATATTAGTACTGTAATAGAAGTGCCCACAAATTTAAGAGGACAAATTTGTTTTTCGTGAATTATCGCGACTCCACTGTAATGATAAAATACAATGCACTGTACTTGCAAGGAAATGCTTTATACTTAATAATCAGAAATGTATAATTTATAAGTTAGACATACTTTACATTACTTAAAAAATCATAGAAGTAATAGAAGTATAATTTTCTGTGCAGGCATTCCCCGACTTATGAAAAGGTTTCTTTTTTAAAAAATCTTTCGTAAATTTGTTTTACATAAATCAGACCACATTTTCCCAGTCCCCTATTATTAAAGATGATATACTATACATTCCAATGAAAAGAAACACTTTGGCAAAGCATATTAAAACGTCACAAACATATTTTAATGAAAGCTTTTGGTGTACACAATGATTAATGTCTTATTTTTGGCTTACAATAATAAGCCAACACCAGACATAATAAGTAAAATACGTATAGTACAGTACTACAGTGCAGTGCAGTGCAGTGCAGTACAGTACAGTACAGTACAGTACAGTACAGTATAGTACAGTACAGTACAGTACAGTACAGTACAATTCAGTACAGTAGTAATAGTTTTGTGCCTGTACAGTACTGTGCTTACATGAAACTGGATGAGATTTGATTCAAAATGAACAATATGAAACACTGAGTCAGCATCTA
The DNA here is from genome assembly GCF_018991925.1 of Homarus americanus. NCBI lineage: Eukaryota > Metazoa > Arthropoda > Malacostraca > Decapoda > Nephropidae > Homarus > Homarus americanus. The sequence goes on along the minus strand of NW_024742238.1, from coordinate 8,404,313 downwards.
TTATTACTGTAATAATACATTGATTTCCATTCTACATTGGAAGATACAGTACTGTACTGTACGTGTTATGTGAAGAAAAAATCCCACTCAATCTCTGATACAATAGTTATTGCATCATCTTAAATTCATGCTGCCTTGTTTATATGGTATGATCACTGCCTTCAGTCAGCTCATGTTACACTTATGCTTTCTCATGTTTTGCTTGCAATATCCACACCTCCAAACTTTTATTCACTTCCAAGTTCTACATTTTCCCTCTTAAGTTTACACCTTTATTGTACAGAATTAGATAATGGGGTTTAAAAATACTGAATTATTTTTTTATTTAATTTTCCACATCTTAAGTGAGAGTGAATGAGGAGAAATTGGATAATGAGACAACTGGCTCAGTAACTGTGCTGGTGGAGATGAATCTACTTGTCCCCAGTGAGTTTGAGGAGTAAGTTATATGCTGATTGTAGGAGATTTATGACACATTGAATGTTTATTTGTAGACTAGCATTGTGAGTGTTAGAAAATAATGAAGGGAGTTAGTGAAATAAGTAAGCACACTGGTAGCAAAAAAGAAAAGTGCATTATTTTAGCATATTCTCATTATTACATGCTGTACTCAGGAAATATTACAAAAATGCCAAAAAAAATTTCATAACATTTGAGTTTCGTAAACCAAACCTTCATGCATTGGGGACTGCCTGTGTGTATTTTTGCTTGTTATGTTGAGTAAGAGAAATATAATAAAATGCATGCCTATTTTTAAACCCATGGGTAAGGAGTAACTGAGGAATGAAAAAGAAATCCTCCATTGCACAAATTCAAAATACAGTTGGTCCTCATATTACGCGGTCCCGCATTCCGCGTTTCACCGTTAACGCGGTGCCTTGCCAGAACCTAACATTCTTACATTCCGCGGTCGCGAACGCCATTACGCGGAGAGTGTCCGGCGCGACGCTATTTTTAGATTTTCCCCACGCACCACGCGCCACCCGCCCGCCCGCCCGCCTGCCTGCCTCTCCCTCCTCCTCCCTCCTCCTCCCTCCGCTTGGGCAAGCGGCGCGGTAAGGTTGCGCAGTGTGTGTCTTTGTTGCGTTATCACTGACGTCATATGACGTATCAGACCTGTGATTGGCCATGCATCCCTACCCTCCTCTGCTGCTAGCTGTAATTGGCTTAAAGTATTAGGACGTGTCCACCCGGGGGAGGGAGGGAGGGAGGAAAGACGATGCTTGACCAAGCCGCGGCAGTTTCATCCCTCAAGGCCACTCCGTGTAAACGCGCATCCATTGTTCCGTAAAATTGACTTTGAGGGATTTGTCAGGGAAGCCCTGACAACTGTAAGTGACAGTGATGATGATTCACCTAGTAATGGTGATTCACCTGAGGGCCAGTAATCTGCCCTCTGCCTCGGAACCAGCCTCCATCCCCGTATGCCGACCCATCTCTTCTACTACCGTAAGTGTTACACAAAATTTTTAGTTTTCTAACCTAACCTTTATTTTTCCTATGTTAACCTTTATCTTTCCTAACCTAACCTCTTCTATATTACTTGTTTTTTCATACCATCATAAAGTTAAGATAAAATTTTTACTACAACATAGTTGTGTGTCGTCAAAAAGTGGAGTTTGGGGATCGGCCTGGACTCCATTTCAATTAACCCCATATGTTATGTTGTTCACTTTACGCGTTCCTCACTTTCCGCGGGACCTTCCGGGTTACATTAACCGCGTAATATGAGGACCAACTGTATTATATATTTTTAAAAATCTTCCGAGTACTATACTTACTTATAAATGAAATGTGGCTGAATTTACTGTTTTCATACAAGAAGAAAGTTACAAGGAGGATGATTGATAAGTACATAATGTTTGCCAGGTATTAAGCTAAAGATTGAAGCTGAAGATGGAGGGCACTTTGAGGACAAATGGCCATCGGACGGACAGATTGACTCTTCTCGGTTAACTGAGTGCAAGAAGGTGCAAGTCATGACGCTCATTGACCGTAATCATGAAAGTGGGATGAGGTAAGTTTTTATTTTACTGTTTTGTTTATTATGTTTGTTCTTAACTGTTCTTGTTGTTTCATATATACAGTACTACCAGGGGCTTTATAAGGCTTAACATATTTATTTTATTTTAAGTAAATCTTTACACATCTTTTAAAGTACTGTATATAGCATGACAATAATTAATGTATTTGGTCCATGAGTCTAAAGTTCATCAAGTTAATTCAGGATTAATAATGATAATGGCAAAATCAATGAGTTTTATGTAGATTTTCTCATCTTTCAGGAGGTACACAGTGCTGGTGAAATTGGTTGGGGATGTAAAATGGCATGTTTGTATGCATAAGGACTGTACTAAAGAATTCAAGAAACCTTCAGATCTCGTACGACACATGAGGACTCACACGAATGATAAGCCATTCAAGGTTAGTTTCTTAAACTGTGGTATTGTTATAGAGCATTACTTATTTAGGGCCTAGTATGTATACTTAGTCTTATAAAGGGCCTCCTGAGTATGTGAGGGTGGGGACATTAATGCTTTAAAATATTAAATGCTGAAGAATTCTTACTGAAAGATGGCTATGAAGTATAATCTATAGTATAGTACAGCATGCCCTAAACATGGAAAACCATTTATTGATGGGAATTATATAAAGGAGGCCTTTCTCAACAGCTCTCAAGTTTTATTTAGTGATTTACCAAACAAACCCAATCATCTCAAGGTTAAAAGACATGCCTGTTGCAGCCAGGACTGTAGAGAGGCACATATCAAACATGGCTACAAATATAAAAGAACAGAAAATTGTTGCATTAACAAATGCAATTGTGTTCAGTATTGCTGTTGATGAGTGTTGATATAAATGACATACCACGTTTGGCTAGTGTCGCCAGGTACAGTGACACTGAGGTACACGAGGAGTTGTGCTGCCTAAGACCTATGCATGGTACTACCAAGGGAGATGACATTGTTAAAACGTTCATTGATCATTTTGAGGAGAGAGAGGTTGATATTAAAAAAAATTATTTGCAGTTACAACGGATGGCGCTCCAGCTATGGTAGGAAAACACAGGGGATTTGCCAAGCTAATTGAGGATAAAATTGAGCACCCCATTCTGAAGTTATACTGCATTATTCATCAAGAAAATCTGTGTGCCAGAATTTCAAATTCTGATGTCAATAAAGTAAGGGCCACTGTGACAAAAATTTTGAATTTTTTGGTTGCACAATCTGCTCTTACATACAGATAATTCAAGCCTTTTCTTGATGAGATGAATAGTGCATTTTTAGACATACCCCTTAACTCCATTGTTTGGTGGTTAAGTTGCGGGATGGTTTTAGAACGGTTCGTGGAATGCTTTGATGAAATCAGGACCTTTCTGAAAGAAAAGGGCCAATTATACTCTGAACTGGAAGATGACCAATGGATAGTGAAACTTATGTTTCTCTCAGACATCACCAAACACCTCAGTGACCTTAATCTTCACCTTCAGGGTGCAGGACAAATAATTATGGATCTGTATGACACTTGAAAAGATTTTGTTGCAAAGCTGGCAATTTACTTGGTGGATATTGAAACTACAACTTTCCTCTACTTCAAGCACCTGAAGGGGTAGTCAGCACATCATCCTGTGAGCTTTACAGAGATTGCAGTGTACATGCAAGAACTGAAGTCAGAGTTCTCTGTCAGATTTCAAGATTTCCAGCACATTGGCCCAATGTTTTCCATTTCAAATAAATCTGAAAGCTATGAGGAGAGTGACTTGGACTTGTCTTTATTTGTGTGGATGGAAATTAGGGATCTGGAGATGCAGCTGATTGATTTTAAGTCGTCTTCAATATGGGCAGTAAAGTTCACGGAACTACTGGGCATCCCTACCAGAGAAATTTGATTGCTTTCTTCTTTTGGATCGACATATTTATGTGAGCAGATATTTTCACACAAAGAATATTCTCAATCCTCATCACAGTCGACTTACAACTGATCACTCCGATAGGTGTGTGCAACTTAAGGTGTCCAGATATACTCCCGACATAACAACGCTGAACAAGGGAAAGCAGGGACAGGGATCACTCTAAAATAGTGAGAGAATTTTTAGTATTTGAATATATATCTTACCATTCATATGTAATTGTGTGTATTTCAAATATGTGTGAAAGCTTTATTTATCAATATATACATGTCAATAATTTGCATATTGAAAATTATAGTTGGTACGCAGGGCACTAGAAATGTTAAAAACTGGCACAGTGTGTTCAGAGGGTTGCCAACCCCTGGGACTCTGGAGGATCCAGCGGTAACACATGCTTTCAGAGAGCAGCTCGAATAAGGACTGATAAACAACTCAACAGCAAACAATGCAAATCCCAGTGCCGAATGGTATATTCTCGACACTGTCATGACAAAAACCTTCTGAGAGACCCTTGGCCAGATCAAAAGAATACACCAAGACTGGTTAATGAAAATGACTCGGCAGTCAATGTACTCATCGATGATAAACGTGGTGCTTTAACTGACTGGCAGAACAGCCCTCAGTCTCTGACCAAAGCTGATACCTTCCGTAAGAAGAAAGCGGCGGCCCAGCATAAACTTCACAATCTAAATAACGATTGGTTTAAAAATAAAGCATGTGAAACAAAATAATTTGCAGATCAGCACAAGATGTGCGAATTTTCAATTCCACAAAAAAAGATTTATGGGCTAATCACTTGTGGCGCAGCCCCCCCTCTGCTCATCCAACGGTAACTCCATAATTAAAGACGATGAAGGCATCCTTCAGCACTGGAAAGAGCACTACCATTCACTGCTCAACCGAAACACCGTTGTAGATATCCTGACTACCCAGCAGGTCCCTCAGCATCCAGAGCTGACCCACCATAGCTATCCTCCATCCCTGGATGAGGCTACTGCCATCAAACCAATGATGGAATCTCAGCTGAGGCTTATAAAGCAGGAGGACCTCTGCTTACCAGCTGTCTCCACTCTCTCCTGGAGAATATATGGGAAAAGGGGGAAATCCCCCAAGCTCTTAAAGACGCCTCCATCGTCAATATTTATAAGAACAAGGGAGACCGGTCAGACTGTGGCAACTACCAAGGAATCTCGCTGCTGTACATAGCTGGCAAGATTATTGCCCGAGTCCTCCTAAACAGACTTCGTCCTGAGGCGGAAAACGTCCTCCCAGAATCCCAATGTGGCTTTAGACCATCACGTGGCACCACTAACATGATCTTTGCTTTCCGTCAGATACAGGAAAAGTGCAGAGAATAGCGTCGTAACCTGTACATGACATTCATTGACCTAACCATGGCCTTTGACTCGGTCAACAGGGAAGCCCTCTGGTGGACCCTCAGCCGTTTCGGCTGCCCACCAAAAATCATTGCCATTGTGAGGCAACTCCACGATGGCAAGAATGGCAGTGTCCTGCACAATGGCACCCAGTCAGAGTTCTTCCCCATCCAAACGGGGCTTAAAAGTGGGTGTGTACCGGCACCAACTCTCTTTTCCATTTTCTCGGCTGCCTTCTTTATTCGTGCCAGTGCCAATTTAGTTGGCGGGGTGGACATCGAGTACTAGATGAAGGGTCTTTTCAACATAAAACGACTCCAGGCAAGAACAAAGGTGTCGGCAGCTTCCATTACTGAACTTCAGTATGCAGACGACCTCACCCTTGTCGCTCACACTGAACACGACCTACAGGAGATCCTGAACACCTATGCAGATGCGTATGCACACTTCGGCTGAGGAGAATGTACATAAGACTCAGCCACACCTCCACCATCCATCCAGCTTAACGGTACTACCCTCTCTAATGTTATCCACTTTCGGTATTTCGGCTCCCGCCTGTCCACCACTACGGACATCGATGAAGAGATTCAGCATTGGATCAGATGTGCATCTCAAGCCTTTGGTAGACTCCAAAACCATGCCTTCAGCTGTAGGGAGCTGAAATTATCTACAAAGTTACATGTATATCGAGCATTGGTCCACCCGACCCTGCTACATGGCAGTGAGACATGGATCGCATACAGGAGGCACCTCAAGGCACTTGAAAACTTTCACCAACGTAGTCTGCGTTCCATCCTCCGATTTCTCTGGGAAGACAAAAGAGCAAATGCTAGCATTCTTTCTGACACCAACTGTAGAAGCATTGAGGCTACCATTATCCATGAACAACTACGCTGGACTGGCCATGTTACCCGCATGGTCGACAGTAGACTGCCAAAGCAGCTACTTTACGGTCACCTAATGAATAATAAATGTAACACCGGCAGGCAACTGAAAATGTAAAAGGATAGTCTTAAGACAAACCTGAAAAAGTGCCAAATCAACCCCTTCACCTGGGAGTCGATTACTCCACACCGTAACGCTTGGAGGAGCACCACACGTGAAGGTGTCAGTACTTTCGAGTTAGCCCGACTGCAAACCGAGGCAGACAAGTGCCAACACCAGAAATATGCTGCCACCGCCCCTCCTGCAATCGATGCAGCCCTCCACATTTGCAACTCATGTGAATGACTCTGCCAGTCCCCTATCGGCCTATTTAGTCATCTCAAAACTCACCAATTAAGGTGACATCCCTAATAACTCATATCATTGTATCATAGCTGGATGATCGTCATACTCGATTCCAAGTGACAGCAAAGTGGTAGTAATGGTAGTGTGTGTGTGTGTAGTGGGGTGTGTGGATTGCATCCGTTGTTACTGAAAGCCATTAAATTGAGGGTGTACTGTATATAATTTGTAATTTGACCTCAAAATAAAGGAAACACACATGACATTTATAGCACATTAAAATACAAATATTAAGGGTCATCGAGAGGGTTGGGAGGGGGGTGCTAATTAGTGACTTCCGAGTGCACAGTGATCCCCCTACCCTCCCTACCCCCTCCCCCTCCCCTCCCCCTCCCCTACCCCCTACCCCCTCCCCTACCCCCTACCCCCGAAAAAAAAAATTGGTAACGGTCCAAATTGTTCTGACTTTCGAGGGTTTACTGTATATTCATATAACTCTGTTTTATCTTTCTTGCTCTTCCACTTATAAGGAGAAGGAAGAAACTATTACAGAAGACTAGTAAAAAAAAGTATATTTGGACTTAATGCTTCAGTACCTGCTACTATCCTACCTCTTGTGTACTTCATTGTTATTTGTGTGGTTGTCAAATTAAACTTGGTGGTGATCTCTAATAAAGGTATATTTTATAAAATTCTTAAAAGTGCATATGAACAGATTTTGTTTTATCTGACAAAAATTCCTTTATTCGACATCATTTCTGACAGCTGAGGAAATATTCAAACATTCATATTATTTCTACTCCTCCAGCCCCTATCCCCGGGTGGCCTGAATCAAGAGCAACATTTACTGATGTTAACTGAGGTACATTAAGCTGAGTGAAGGGCATTTTGTAAACCTGTGTGTAATTATTTCTTAGATTATTCCTGCTTGTGTTCTCTCCTACAGTGTAATAAGTGTTTCCGAGCCTTTTCGGTGAAGTCGACGTTGATGGCCCACATGAAGACCCACTTGGCTGTGAAGGAGCACACATGCAAGCAATGTGATAAGAAGTTTGCTACAACAACATCCCTAAAGGTCCATTCATGGTATGTTATCGTTATTTTACAATTTAATTTACCTCTATAATAGGAAATAAGAACAATATTTTGATTGCATTGAGCATTGTGACAAACATACCCTTATCTCACTTCTCTTTTGCACATTAATAATAATAAATAGTTTGTTAACTGAAGGGATGTGGCTGCCAAGTTCTTACAAGGTACACCTACTGTCCTACGGGTCACTGGTTTGCACCCAGGGTACCCTCAACCCACCTACCTGTATGGATACCTGACTTTACAGGTGGGGAAGTGAAGTTTGTTGATTGCATTGCCCACAACATTGTCCTTTTTCATACTACCCTGTAAAGGCTTAGTCTTCACTTTGTTATATCCACCCTACCCTTCACAGATTGGCAGGCCTATGGGACCCACTTTTACCAAACTTTTAGAAAATATCGGCTTATTCATTTGTACACTACTGTTACTCATGGTGCAATTATCCTTTTAACCATTGCTCTTTAGATTATAACCAGCCTTTGAATTTGCTTTTAAATATTAAAATGCTTTATTTTTCAGTAATATACAGTATGGAGAGATTGTCATCATATCTCGGAATATTGCGAGTTATTACACATTAGGTTTTCTTAGCAGTGACAATGCAGGTATAACATTCGAATAGTGACCATCGTAAAACTGATCTTTAGCCTTTGTATAGCAGTATAATGGTTATTGCCTGTATAATATAAAACTATAAAAAGGAAAAAGAAAATTTATGAACATGAGTGTGAACATTATTCTGTGTGGAAAGTGAACATATGTATGGATGGGTCATGCTCTCCCCAATGTGACGTCACGGCATAGCAGCCACACGTCTCTCAATTCAGCTGGATGGCTGAACTCCTTCACTCTTGGCGTGACCTGTAGAGTGGTTTAAAGTTGAAAGGAACTATTTTTTTGTACTGTACATAAAATATGTGATAGTGTTTTTTGATGTGCTATATAATCTTTTCAGTGTTTATTATAAAAAATTTTGCTCATTTTTTGGCATATGTAAAATACAGTTTCCAACCCCTCAATAGAACCTATTCCCTTTTACTCATGTATAAATCTACCTATGACAATGAAGTTCCTGAGAACCAAGTGGATTTCCTGAACATATCCACTTCATTGCCAGAGGTATACTGTACACATTCACATCATCCACTTTATCTCACTACACAAGGCCGTACATGTGACATACATACGTACATTGGGACTTGAGAACCTTAAAAAGTCTTCTTTGCAGTTCTGAAAGCTTCTAAAATCTAGAACAATACTTACATCTATTAGCAATTTAAATAATAAAACAACCGAATTTACTGAAAGTATATCTTAAGTATGATTATTTTACTTGAACTAATTTATAATGAGCTTAAATTAGACAATCTGTGTGAGTGTAATATGCTGGCTATTGCATTGAACAGTTGTGCTTCCCTGCTGGTATGGACATCTGATTAATGGATTCCTTCTAAGTAATTACAACACTGTGGCTTAATTAGTTCAGAACTCAGGGTATTTACTGTATTATGGAGTTGAAGAGAAGTCAAGATTTGTATTACATAATGATATATAATAGGGTTTGGGTTAAAACTGTTTCTTGTCCTTACTTTAAACTTTCAAAGGTATGTTCAAGTGTATTTATTGCTTAATTGATATTAATCTTGATATGATATTTATAGCTTTGGTTTATAATAGGAACACACAAAAAGAAGTTAATGTACTGTTTTGACAATTTTTTATAATTGCTTTTTACTTTATATTGTAAAGATTAAAGTTCACATTTTTTATACAGTATAGTGTACAGTCTCTCCTCGACTTGTGATGGGGTTCTGTCCCGACGACCAGATCGTAAGTCGAATTGGTCTAAGTTGAAAAGGCTAAAATAATACATAGAAATTCTAAAATGGGTGTCTCTTTTTCTTCTCAGCACCATGAGAACTCTCACTTTTATGCTTGCCAGCCATTTTAAAGGGAATTACAAACAAAAATTTTGACAGTACACAGCACGATCACCAACGCCAGGACTCGAAAATACGTAATTTGAAAAATATTTTATACGACCACTGCGGTTGTATGTCCGGGTTGTCATAAGTCGAGTATGTCGTAAGTCGAGGAGTACCTATATACTGTATACCGTATTTTATCTGCGGCCTCATGTTCCTGGTTATTTAATCATTACCTGCATCTCACTTGATATTATATGCACCACATAATTTATATACTGTATCTACAAAACTACAGATGAAGCAAAATTATTGAATAATTCTGTAATTCCCGGTTTTATCTCTCTGTTACATACAAAATACAGAAGTAAACATATCTGATTGTAGTGTAACTTTATGCAGATTTTCTCCATTTGATAAATATAGTACTACAATGTTTGTTTACTCTTAACAGGTTACACACTGGTCAAAAGCCATACCAATGTTCGCAGTGCCACAAGGTATTCCGCACCGTATCACAACGTAAGGCACATATGTTGTCTCACCAGCACTCATCCCATCGTCAGTCTCTACGTAGAAAGTCCATACCACTGCCAGATATCCCTCTTCAAGAGCCTATACTTATTACTACTGAAGGTTACTTTCTACACTTATTTCTTTATTTATGCATACAATGAACCCTCGAAGATCCGGACTAAAAGGGGGGACCACCTTTCTGGAAAAGCCGATTGTACAAATCTTCCGGCGAATGTACAAAATATATAAAAACTATAAATAATGATATAAAAAACACCCAAAATACAGTACATATTATCCTGACCACTGGGGTTAGTTATACCAATAACCTTTTACATTCATTCATAATTTTTACTACATGCTATAGTAAACAAACGGCCTCGAGTTGTCAGCTGTGTCCAGCAGTGTTCGAAGAATCTTGAATGAGACTGTACAACATTAAAGGACTAAAATGTTTATCTTTTTTTGCAAAATATGTAAAGTCTATAGTACTCAAATTATTTGTTATCTTACAAGAATTCCTCCAATGCAAGTTATATTCTGCTAAGTTTTGTCTGTGAAATTTTATAAGCTAAAAACTTTAAGCCTAAAACCACCAAACCCTGGCTGGGAAGATGGAGGAGAGGGAGGGAGGGGGAGGTGATTTGATGTAATGTGTTTGACAGCTGGTGCTGAAGGTCGAGTGCATATTTATTTATCTGTCCTTTAAAGGGCGTTTAAGTTTTTTGCTTATAAAATGTCAATGAACTGACCTGGGAGAATATAATTTAGATTGCTGGAATTCTTATAAGATAGTGATTAATTTGAATATACACATGCTATAGTTTTCATTAGACATAAAAATTTTAGTAATTATTTAGCACATTTGATTACAGTACAGGTTTGCCCTCAGGACAATTATTTCTTTGACTTTTTCACAATGTTTATTTAGGATAGTGTGTGCATGTAAATGAGTAAAAATAAGTAAATACAGTTATGTATATCTACCCAAAAATACAAGTTGAAAAACTTGTACTAAAATGTACAACACTAATGACTATAATTTTTATCTCTTCTGCAAATATATATGATGTCTATATTCAAATTATTCGTTGTCTTGCAAGGATACCAGCAGTGCAAATTATATTCTTCTAATTTTAATCTGACATTTTTTGAGATAAAAACTTTAACCCTAAAACTACCTTCACCCTGTTTTGGGAATGCTTGTTAGGGAGGCTTCTTAGCCCAGAGCCCCAATTTTTTTGGTCCGAATCTTCCAAAATCCAGATTTACCAGATCCAGATCTTTGAGGGTTTACCGTACTCTATTACATATTTGGTTGTATATTGTACTTAAACTTACAGCGGTGTGCAAGCTTTTATGTTACTTTAGGGAGTTTCTTGTGAGTTTTGTATTCTGGTCTGGGTGTATCTAATTATTGGAGAATAATTATATTGTCAAGACAATTTATAGTTTTGGGGTCTGACTTTATTTCTCTTAGTGACAACAACTTTGGTGCTTTCTTCACAGGACCTGTTAAACAACAGTCTCGACACAGTCAGATCTATCCAAGTGAGACCGGAGAGGCACCACCTGACAGACCCCACAAGTGTCACTACTGTCTGGCAGCCTTTAAGAAGTCATCCCATCTGAAACAGCATGAGAGAACACATACTGGCGAGAGGCCTTTCAAGTGTGATAGTTGTAATAAGTAAGTTTAATATTGGTGTAAATGATTTTTTGTGTCTGCTTTCCATCACTTAACTTTTACATTCAGATTCTTTAAGGCAGCACTGCTTTACAATTTTGGTTGTCATGGTCTTCAAGATAGTTTTTATATTCGTAATGAGAAAGTTTTGAAATATATAAACAGCATCGGGATTCATTTGATTCAATGAGTGTATTCTTTTTCCCTTTTGATTGCCTTGTGTGTACAGCATGCCCTTACAATTCGCAGCCTTTGATTATTCGCGGATGACAACGTGGATGTACTCAAGAATGTCTGTGGGTAGTTTTAAAGTTGGGGGCATTTTCATGGCATCCCAAGTGGCTGGGCCATACACGCTTACTCCACCTTAGTCTGGGATAAACATTTGTCCGTTTCACTTGTGTGCTACTCTGCACTCTTAACTGTGCTCTTTGTGCTTGTGATGGCTCCCAAAGCCCTCAACCACCTTCATCCAGTCGCGAGAAGGCGCCCAAACAATTGAAGAGAGAAAAGAAGGTCATGGATTTTACCATACATATGCCTGGCTATGCTTGGCAATGTATGCCTGGCAATGGGAGTGTGTGACTGTTACTTAGCGAGTCGTCTGCAGTTGTAACTCCTCACTCCCTGCCATATTTCACTGGATTTACTGTTTTCATAAGTGTTTACTGATAGAATAGTGTTTAATAGTGATTAATCATGGCATTGTAGTGAGGTTAGCTCTTCAATGTAGCCACCAGGCTACTGGGCCAAGATGCGAGATGTTATGGTTTCTTCAACTTGTATTTTCGGGTAGTTATAAGTAACTTTCTTCGTTTATTTTTACTCAGTTAGATGCACACACCATCCTAAATACGTATTGTGAAAAAAAGTAAAAGAAATAATTGTCTTAAGGGCAAACACATAATGGGAGGAGAGCACAGAGTGTAGCTGGTGGGGAGCGTTGCTAGGGAATCGGCCTCCCAACTGATTTTCGTTACTATGGTCGAGCAGGTAGTGTATGCAAATGGCGACCGTGTTAAACTTTCATTTGGCTTTTATGTACTGGTTTGGCAAGAGTATTTTTTGGTACGTACTATTTTTATTTATTCCTCACATTTCTTGGTACTATAAATATTATTTTAAGAAAACTATGGCTGTGAGGTATTATGGTTGTTTTTCAACTCGTATTTTCGAGTAGATATACTTAACTTTCTTCATTTATTTTTAATCATTTACATGCACACACCATTCTATATACATAGTGAAAAAGAGTACTGTACAGTATTACACCGCAATTACCGACATCCTTCATGTTGGGTTGGCTAGATGGCTACGAAAGAAATTTTGTAAGTTTGATCTACTTGGACCATTATTATTTATTATATACATAAATGACATAGATATCGGTGCAGACAGCAACATAAGTAAATTTGCTGATGACACTAAAATAAGGCATGTAATTAAATCTGAGGAGGACTCTGCAAAACTATAGGAAGATCTAAGCAAATTTTTCGAATGGTCTGAAAAATGGCAGATGAAATTCATTGTGGACAAATGTAAAGCACTCAGTATAGGAGATGTAAACAAGGAAACCAGATACCAGATGAACAACGATGTTATTGAGAAATCCGACTGTGAGAAAGATTTAGGAGTTATGATAAGTAGGACTCTTAAGCCAAGTAAACATTGTGTATTTGTTCAAAACAAGGCTAATAAAGTACTTGGGCTCATACAAAGGAGTGTTAGTTACATGACTAGCGAGGTCATCCTATAACTATATCTTGCGCTTGTGAGACCTCACTTGGATTACGCAGTTCAATTCTGGTCACCGTATTACAGAATGGGTATAGAATCCTTGGAAAGAATTCAGAGGAGAATGACAAGGCTAATCCTGGGCATTAGGAACCTTGAGTACAGAGACAGGTTAAAGCATCTTAATTTGCACTCCCTTGAGAGATGTACAGTAGAGTGAGGGGCGATATGATAGAGGTGTATAAATGGATGTCAGGGCTGAACAAAGGGGACATTACAAAGGTACTCAAGCTATCCCACTTGGAACGAACTCGTAACAATGGCTTTAAATTAGACAAATTTAGATTTAGGCGCGAAATAGGTAAACATTGGTTTGGAAATAGAGAAGTGGAAGAGTGGAACAAGTTACCAAATATCATCATCAACTCGAATATGCTGGATAGCTTCAAACATAGGTTGGATGGATATATGAGCAATAGCGGTTGGGTGTAAATGGGACTGACCAGTATGGGCCAATCAGCCCACTGCAGTTTCCTCCATTCTTATCAACCCAGCTGGAGTTGACTTGAGGAGTGTGTGTCTCTCTGTCTGTCTGTCTGTCTGTCCACATACAAACATATACAGTACAGTATTGGTAAAAGAAATTGTCCTAAGAGCAAACACATAAAGGGAATACAGTTTTCCCTCGATTAACGAGCACATTTGGTTCCATTGAGTCAGTCGTTAACTGAAAATTTCGTTAACTGAATATTATTTCAATGGGATATTGGGTAATTGGTTCCAACTCACAGAAAAAGGTACATACAAAGTACTGTATACTGGTAATAGAATTAACAAAACATTAAATATAAACAAAATACAGTACTGTACTGTACAGTATACTGTACAATAATAAATAAATAACAATAGTTTACTGTATTTTAACTTACTTTGAGGTGTGTATGTCGTATTCTCTGTGGCTTTGTTTACATAGCAAACAGCTGATTGTAGACGCAGTCGATGATGACATGCCATATTCTTTACAGAGTGCATTGGTTCTAAAGCCTTCTTTGTATTTCTTAATCATTTTTGCACTCTATGTTATCAATATGTTAACTGAATTTCAGAATGACCAATAATTTTAATGTAAAAATGCAAAAATATTCAAGAGACCAACAAACTGGATGTTCACTCCACTGTAAACAAAGTTAAACCGAGAAGTGTTGTTGGGTGATTCAATCAGCTGATGGGCGCACAGCCAAAGAAAATGTCAAAAGTGGCATCCCCATAGTGGAGGGGTTAATATTATTTAATTAAAACATCATCCAAGCAGATGCAAATCCTGGGTTAAATATTGAACTGTTGATGCTTTTGTTGTAAATTATTGTGCAGTAGTCACATGTCAGTGTTTTCTTTAACCATACCAATGCTTGCTTAGTTTTGGCACAATATGCACCAAATCTTACCTGTGACAGGATCCATACATTTGTTGCAGTTGATATGCTTACTAGTAACGATGTGCTTAAAGAAATTAACAAACTGAAGCCTCATAAATCGCCTGGTCCAGACGAGGTATATGCTAGAATATTAAAAGAATGTAGAGATGAGTTGAGTAATCCATTAGCAGTTTTATTTAATAAGTCATTAGAATCGGGCCTAGTGCCAGAAGCTTGGAAACTTGCAAATGTAGTTCCGATTTTCAAAAAAGGTGATAAATCAATTGCATCAAATTACCGTCCCATTAGTCTCACGTCAATCATAGGCAAGTTGCTAGAGTCAATTATTGCTACGAAAATCAGAAGCCACCTTGAAACATTCAACTTAATTCATTCTTCTCAGCACGGGTTCACCCAGGGACGTTCTTGTCTCACAAATTTGCTTAGCTTTTTCTCAGAAGTATATGAAGCGGTAGATAATGATAAGTCATATGATATAATTTATTTAGATTTCAGTAAAGCATTCGATAGAGTCCCTCATGAGAGATTGATAAGGAAGGTAGAAGCACATGGAATAGGTGGATCATTATTAAAATGGATTAGGTCATGGTTAACTGGTAGGAAACAAAGAGTCAGCATAAATGGATTTAAGTCAGACTGGGGTGCGGTCAAAAGCGGAGTTCCCCAGGGATCTGTATTAGGCCCTCTGCTGTTTGTTATATTCATTAATGATCTTGATTTAGGTATAACTAGTAGGATTAGTAAATTTGCAGATGATACCAAAATGGGGAGAGTGATAAATTCAGACAGTGACTTTGAACACCTTCAAAGAGATCTAGATACCTTACATGAGTGGTCAGTAGACTGGCAAATGAATTTTAATACTGATAAATGCAAGGTACTACAGATAGGGAAGACGAATACAAACGTTAAGTATAAACTAGGTAACACGGAAATAGAAAACTCAGATTGTGAAAAAGATCTAGGTGTATTTGTTAGCAACGACTTGAAACCTAGAAAACAATGTATTAGCGTTCGCAACAAGGCAAACAGGATTCTTGGGTTCATATCTAGGAGTGTGAGTAACAGAACTGCTGACGTTATCTTGAAACTTTACCTAGCATTAGTGAGGCCACACATGGATTATGCGGTTCAATTCTGGTGTCCTTATTATAGAATGGACATAGATTCTTTGGAGAGAGTACAAAGAAGAATGACAAAAATGATCCATAATATTAGAAACCTTCCATATGAAGAAAGACTGAAAAGCTTAGGCTTGCATTCATTAGAGAGGCATAGAGTTAGGGGAGATATGATAGAGGTGTTCAAGTGGGTAAGTGGGATTAACAAGGGTAAAATGGAAGATGTTCTGAAGCTCAGTAATAACGAAATAACTAGAACAAATGGCTTTAAATTAGATAAATTCCGATTCAGAAAGGATATAGGCAAGCACTGGTTTAGTAATAGAGTTGTGGATATGTGGAATAGGCTACCGAGTGCTATAGTAGGATCGGGGACGCTAGGGAGCTTCAAGACGAAGTTGGATAGGCACATGGAAGTGCTGGGATGGGTGTGAAAGGGATCTGCCCTGTATGGGCCAGTCGGCCTCCTGCAGTATCCCACTTTCTTATGTTCTTATGTTCTTTGGGAAGCTGAGATGTATAATGAAGAGTAAAACCAGCAGTGGGTAAAACATGATTTATTGGATAGCGATTGTTTTGGAGAGACTTCTTTCATCATCAGGCAATCAAAGACAAGTGAAACAGAGTAGGACACACATTCTCATATTCCTCAATTTGTTACACTTCTCTTTTTTTTCTTTTTTCTTTTTTACAATTTAAAATTATTCCTGTACTGTATGGTACTAAATGTATTTCACTTGATAAGTTTATTATTGTCTTTTAATCTTTGTGTGCACAAAAACTTCTCATTAAAAGTTCAGTATGTTTTGTAGCATTTTATGGCATTTTAAGTGTTTTGAAAAAGCTTGTTTTGTTTTGTTTTTCCCTTGTGGAATGTATCTCATCTTTTATAATGAGAATCTATGGGAAAATGCACTTTGATTTTGGAAAAATTATTTACGAAAGGTTTTCACTTACGTAACCCTCTCGTAAATCAGGTTCTGCCTGTAGTTAGATTTAATTCACCTAATGATTTTTATTTTCTTCAGGCTGTTTAATTCCCTAAGTGTCCTGAAGTCACACTTCAAAACACATAGTGGACAAAGAACTCACAAGTGCCCTACATGTAATGGCCTTTTTGCTACAAGTGGCAGCTTGAGAAGACATCGAACTACCCATTCATCGGTAAGTAATACAATTGCATGTAAATAACCATTCATTGGATTTGGGAATGCATGGGCCTGTTCTTGCAGTTTACAACATCTGTACAACGGCCTTGTGAATTTCGCGATTGCTTTGTTCTGGGGACCCCATGTGGAACTTGTGATATAAGTTTACATGTTAAATGTATTTGTTTGTTCTGGCTCTTGTGCCAAATTTGCATTTTTTTGGCACTTTCAACCACTTCATTCCCTCAATTTCAACTAGAAAACAATGCCCTAATGTGACTGAAATTAAGAAAATATAATATAAAAGTATAAAATAAGAAAAATAATGAGTGGAAAAGAATTACCTACAGTGTGTGTAGGGAAGTACAGTAGGTAGGTATGGTAGTTGAGGGTGAAATGACTCGGCAAAAGTTCCACCTCTGGGAGACTTCTGTCAACCCAAACCCATTAAAATGACACTACACTCTATAATTTCACCATAATTCCCAAATTATTTAGGTCCATTTGGTGCTGGGTTAATAAAACATTTAAAAAAAAATCACTCAACCCAGAGGAGTTACTCTATCTTTATTAAGTTCCTGGTGAAATGTTTACAGTGACAAACAGGCAGCTAAATGAAATAATAATAATAAAAATTCCTCCAAAGTCACCTAGAATCATAAGTTTGAATACCGTGCATAATGGTGATCAGCTGCCATATTTATTGCTATGATAAGAAATAAAATCTATACATAGCATATCATAAAATACATTAGCACATATTTTATGTACAAAAAATAGCTCCTTCCACACACAAACCATCCTTTGGGCAACATAACACAGTTCAGGCATCGCCCAGCTGACTCACAAACTTGTGGCTGCAGCGCTGGCCGTGTATGCTCTGACATCACAGGAGAAGGGAGTGCAGCCATGCAGTTATAGCCCAATAACCCACGGTCTCCACAGATATTCACTTCCCACATATGCATGCCCGTGCTCTTAATTTTTCTTATTTTTTAGTTATAGTTTTTTATTATATTTTCTTTATTTATAAGCCACATTAGATTACAGTATTGTAATGAATTTTCCACAACTTATATAGTTTACTTACAAGTAAACAATATATGAGGCAGCTGGGCTGGTGAGTCAGTGACGTAGTTGTAGACCACCACCTCCACACACATTCACTTCCTACACATACACACCCATGCTCTTCATATTTCCTATTTTATAGTTTTATATTACATTTTCTTTATTTCTAAGCCACATTAGAGTACTGTTCAGTATTGTAATGATTTTTCAAATTTTATATAGTTTCATTACATGTAACAATAAACGTGGCAACTAGGCTGGTAAGTCGGCAACACAGTTTAAGCCCACCACTTCCATACATGTTCAGTCCCACTGACAGAAATTTCAAATTTGTCTGATTTGTAAAATTTCAGGTCAAATTTGTCATATTTTTTCCACTAGTTTATAGTAATTCTAAGCTTTATTTATCATATTATGTTGACACATACACAAATTTAATACTAATTTTAAAGTTTATTTAAAAAAAAATGTTATGTGTGTAAAATCAAAGTTTATTTAGGTAACCTGCAATATAATCGGTCAAAAAAATGAAAAATTGTCTAATTTTCTCTCAGATTTGTCTGTGAGTAGATCCCAGACCAGGAATTTCTGTCATTGAGCATTCAGTTCTCACAAATACACACCCATGCTCTTCATTTTTCTTATTTCATAGTTTTATATTACAGTATACTGCATTTTTATTATTTCTAAGCCACATTGTTTATATAGAGTGGAATAAGTGTTAAAGACGTCCTTTTTTTTATTGAGACGCGAATTTGCGTGGTTAGCCTGTAGCACTGTGCATTTTAGGATTTATTGGGGACCCTAAGAGTGTTTATTACAGTCTTGTGTTGCCAAACTATATTTTATATAACGAAGAAGTCAATATATCACAGAATATTATTTAATTTATAATTTAAGCAAGGTTTAGACAAAAACTGATAGGTAGAAGATACAAAACACATTTTATTAGTACAGGGAGCATGAAACTAAGGAGGAAGGTGTGTGGCTGTTATGAGGTAGGGAATTTAGGGGTCTGTGTGAAACTCAAGAATCATGCAGTTTGAGTTGCATGAAAGTTGCAAGGCCACTGTACACCAATTCCTCCATTAATGTTGTTTCAGTCAATGTCGTTTTGTTATAACATCATTAATGATTAAAATAAACATGTATGAAAATGATAAATTTACGACAATTTTAAAAAATTGGGCACAAAGGTGCTCAGCGCCTGATTGTGATAACAGCTGGCTGTGTAAGCGACCAGTGTGGGCACCATATTTGTTTGTTATTGTTTGGTGGTTGGTTGATGCTCTTCCATCATTGACTTATAATCCAATTATAAATTTATTTGAGCCCTAGAACAATGAGTGCTAATTGTGCATTATGCACCACTACAGCTTGTGGTCACAGAAAGAGGTAAAGTGTTACATTAGAAGTTAAATTAGATGTGGTAAAGAAATTTGAAGAAGGATAGTGAGCTGTGGGTATAGCAAGAGCTGTCGGTTTGCAGCCTACACCTGTAGGTAAGAAAAATTTTTGGAAATGCAGAAAATATCAAATCATGTGCTAAACGTGTTACTCCATTTTCTGCTTCAAAGTTAACTCATAACAGAAGTGGTATTATGGAAAATATGGAAAGAATGCTGAACATGTGGATCAAGGATAAACATCAACAAAACTTTCCATGTTCGTTGCTCTCCATACAGGCAACACCTCTAAGTTTATTTGAAACTTTAAAGCAAGAAGAAGGTGATAGTGCTGAAAGTGAAACATTTGTGGCAAGTTGTGAGAAAATTTTGACCAGAAATGTACGCAAGGAACATAACCCATATTTATATCATTGTGTCACGGTAAAATCGTTTTCACTTAGTCATGGTCTTCAGGAACCTAACAAGAACAGTAATGGAGGAATTAGTGTACACTAATTGCTTTAGATTTTTATGCCTGTATAACCATGTTTTATAAAGTTCTAATTATTCCCCGATTTATAGGTGTACCAATAATTCAGTATACGTATACAGCTGTCTGTTCCTCAGAGCCAAATTTGTGTTGTAGTGGAGCATATTGATGTGCACTTTCTCTACATTCATCTGTCCCACCCTGGTTTGTTAGCTGGACTATACAAAAAGTTTAGAGCATATTTTTATTTTCATTGAATTACCGTATTAGATTTTAAAACTGTATGATAAATTATTTCTTCTTCATCTTTTTCTCAGTGTTTGGGCTTTGACTCTATGATTAGTGGAGACTTGTGATTTATAAACAAAACTGAAGGTAATTTATTTCTTTTCTCTCTCTCTTTTTTTATTTCTTTATTTTTTTTAGGACCGTCCATATATGTGCCCATATTGTCAAAAAACCTTTAAAACCAATACCAACTGTAAGAAGCACATGAAGACACACAAACATGAGCTGGCTATGGAGGCAGTCAGGGCCGCAGGCTCTAATTTACAGGGGGATAACCAACAAGCACTCCTCACCACCAGTCTCTACAGTCAACAGACTGCTACACCAAGCTTACATGACACTGAGGTTATGGTTCCTGATCTGACTGGTATGGCTAGTGTCTTCCAGGAGGGAGATTTCCCTCTGTCAGGTGATCTTCAGCAACAATCACAGCACCACCAACAGGTACAGCAAGAAGATCTGACAGCTACTCAGGTATAGTATTGAAAAATTGTTTCAGTGCAAAAACATACTTGAAAGTTATGTTATATATGTGAAAATGAAGTAGAGTTATAAATTCATAAGAAGGAAAATAGAAAGGAAGGCACAGTGACCATGAATTGATTTTTTTTTCTTAGGGCCATTGTGGCAGCCATAGATTTGCAATTTTGTATAAACAGATTTTTATCAATGAAAAAGGAGAGATTTTTGGTACAGCATGCACTAACATCTCACTAATTTAACCTCCACTAATTCAAACTACAGTATTTTCTTGATTTAACAAACAAATTCGAGCCACCCCTGTTCATTAAATCAAAATTTAGCTAAATCGAGCTTTCTGCCGCTCAGTCTTCGTCCTGCCGCCACCGCCTGTGTTGTTCCTGCTACCTATCGGTCAACTAAGTATACGCTGGAGCACCTTAACTTTTGTCTTTATTCAAGACATCTACAGAGGCAACTAAATGTACGGGGATGGAATGTCAGGTCACTCTTTCTTGGGTGGGGGATTAGTGGTCTCATGACTTAAAGAAGTCTTGAATAAAAATAAAAACTAAAGTATTTTGGGGGAGACATGACCTGGCCTGACCTGACACAAAGTCCATGGAGGTAGGGTGGGGGGATTAGTGGTCTCATATTACAGGGGCCCCCCCAAATTTGCGGGGGTTAGGTTCTGAAAATAGCCGCGAATCACCAAATCCGCGAATAACATTGTTGTCCGGGGGGGGGGGGGTTACATTTCTACTTGTGTTTAAAGAAATGTGTATTCCCTTTATGTGTTTGCCCTTAGGACAATTATTTCTTTTACCTGTATTGTATAATAATAATAATAATAATTAACGGTTTATTTAAAGAAATTGGCAGCCAGAAGGCTGAAAATATACAGTTACAAAATTGGGGAATGGGTTTCGAATTACAAATAATATACAAATAACATAAGTGATATAAATAAGATATATAATAACTAGATGGGGAAAAGCTCAAACTACAGGGCATTACAACATAGTGACAGTGCAAGAAGTAGTATTTACTGGGAGTGAATACACTGGTTTATTACAGGTTATTGATAATTTTTACAATGGTTGGGACTGGGTTGTTCTTATAGCGATCAGTTCGTACACGTATGGGCTGGATGCGGTTGTGGTGTCGAACAGCAATTCTCGGGCTAGGGATCTCGGGTGGTAGTAGGAGCCGGTGTCGAGGATGGTGCAGAAGCTTCTTACCAAATTTGCAGATGAGGTCGTGGTGATGGTCAGTGAGAGTCGAAAGGGTCAGTGTGTTGAGCGCTTCGTGATATGTGGAGTAGGAAGGGGAGAGAATAATCTTGCATGCCCTCTTTTGCACTTTTTCTAGGTATATACAAGTATGTGTGTGTAGACACACACATACAAATAAATAATATTGGGAAAATACTCTCACAAATAATCCGAAACAAATTTATTAAAAATGTGACAGTCTACCCTCAAGTCCGTGCTTTATTACTTTATTAATACAGCACGGACTTGAGGGTAGACTGTCACATTTTTAATAAATTTGTTTCGGATTATTTGTGAGAGTATTTTCCCAATATTATTTATTTGTATGTGTTTTGTGTGTGTGTGTGTGTGACTACACACACACATATATATAATACAGGTAAAGGAAATTACTGTCTCTAGAACGAATGGTCCCCTGTCCCAGCTGTGAAAATGACGGCAACTTTAAAACTACCCATAGACATTTTTGGGTACTTTCGGACTGTCATCTGCAAATAATAAAGGACCACTAAATAAAAATCCGCGAATTTGGGGGCCCCTGTACTGACCTTTTAATGGAATGTCAGGTCACTCTTTTTTGGGTGAGGGATTAGTGGGTCTCATGACCTGAAGATGTCTTGAATAAAGACAAAGGTAAAGTATTTTTAGGGAGATAGTGATATGTATTAGTATAAATGAGCAAAGTTGTATCCCTTCAACATTACATTACATAACATTTTAAAATATAGAGTGAGAAAGCAGTCACATTGATGGCTGGAGATGTGGGAGGCGAACCTTTTTGGGGGAGGGGGGGTAGGGTCGCACGGTTACTTTTCTTCCCCCCTTCCTCACTCAAGCGTGGCAAATTGTGATAGGGAGATGAATTTGATACCATAATGATCCTTAAGAAATTCTCTACAAGATGTTTCCAATATGATATCCTTAAATGACAAGCCAAATAATAAGGTAAAAATAAGTATTTTACTGGTATTAATAAGCTCAAATTATTACTGTAACATATATTTACTAATTAATAAATAACAAATAAACAATACTTTGCCCTGTAAAAATGACTGAGGCAGACAACCTTTTTAGGGGTGCACGGTCAGTTTCTACCAGTCTCTGTACAGAACTAAACAAAGAATAATATTCTGACCACTGGGGTGAGTTATACAGACTTTTCCATTGAAAAAGCCATAATTTTGAGCAACATATTACTTTGCTCACTTTGTACTCAAATCTACTTAGAAATGTACTTAGCTAAAGGACTGAAATTTTTATGTCTTGTGCAAACTATGTGATGTTTATACTCAAATTAATCGATATCTTGCAAGGACCCCAGCAGTGCAAGTTATATTTTGTAAAGTCAAGTCTGTGACATTTTATAAGAGAAAATCTTTAAGCCTAAAACTACCTTCATCTTATAAGATCCTTATCACCCATGGCCATCTCGCCTTCCCTGCTGGCTGCGAGGAGGGGGGAGGGGGAAGTTGGGTGTTGACAACCAGGAGGGGGAGAGGGTCAGGGACTCAGGATTATAAAATACAGGGAGTGTTAAGTATTTTGCTTGTAAAATGTCACTGACATGACTTAGCAGAATATAACTTGCATTGCTGGAATTCTTGCAAGATGGTAATTAATTTGAGTACAAACATCCCATAGTTTGCACTCGACATAAAACTTTTACTAATTAACTTAGTACACTTGAGTACATGTTGTGATAATTTATGTGGCTGCTTTGCAGTTATGGTTGCAGTTGCGAAGCTTCGTGACATCACTACTGTATAATGCGTCTCCATATGCCCTGATTAATTCATTGATCAGTTGTCTAAGTGCAAAAGTAGCCAAATCGAGCCATCATGTATCAATTAATTTTAAAATACAAATTATAAAGTAAAATGTTATAAGACAATGGTTTAGTAGTGCTGTTAATGTGTGTGCTGTGTAATTATCGTGGCACATCACCTCACCTACTGCCTTGTCACCTCACCACCTGACTGACCATCTCGTTAGCACAGCTCGGAGTTTATTATTGTATTATTTTACTTTTTTAGTATTGTATGCATAGTATATTTAAAGAAATACCCGGTATGTGTTTGCACAGTACAGTGACCCCTCCGTTAACGAACTCAATCCGTTCCAGAAGGTCGTTCGTTAACCGAAAAGTTCGTTAACCGAAACCATTGTTTCAATGGGTTTTTGGGTAATTGGTTCCAGCTCACCGAAAATTTCCTAAATTCTACAAAAATGGTAGAAAAGTTCACTTACTTTGAGGTGTGTATGTAGAAGGCTCCTGGATGATGATGATGATGATGATGGGATTTAGAATGGGGGTGGAGGAGAAGGAAGAAGAGAAGGCATTGGGGTGGAAGAGAAGTCACCCCATGGCGCCATTTCACCCATAAAATTTTAGTTCTCTTGGTGTAATTCAAGATTATTTTCTTTAAATCAACACTGCACTGCATTATATATTGTCAATATGTAAAATATATTTCAAAATGACCAATAATTTGCTTGGAAACACAGAAAAAAGCATTTAGTTGAAGAGAGTCTCAAGCAAGATGTTACCTCCAGTGAAAACAGAGAGACTAACTCCTGTTTGCTGTGTTAAGAGGCTGGATGCCGCGCATTAAACTAGTCACTTTACCTTCAATTATGTTCAATAATTGTTAAAATGACTAAAAAATTGAATATTAAACTTTTAAAATTATTGAATAGTATAAACTTCTTGATATTTACTAAAATAGTAAGGAATTTAAGCCCTAGAACCGATTAATGTATTGGCGGACTGATACTAAAGCTGGTTGCCCGGTCAGTGCAAGCGAAAACATGTTGAGGTCGGTTCGTAAGAACTTCGTTAACCGAATTTTTTTCGTTAACTGAATTGAAGATCCTTATGGAAGGCAGTTCGTTAATCGAAATTACGTTAACCGAGGTGTTCGTTAAACGAGGGGTCACTGTAATTATAAATACAGTAGACCCAGAGCAGAAAAATCCGGCATTATCCCAAGCTGTTGGTCTTCCCACCCACGCACCAACCATGTGAGGATGCGGCTAAACATGGTGCAGTCTTTCATAACGCCGGGAGCCGTTGTCCCCAGGCCCAGAGCAAAAAGGTTTGGAGTGATTTTCTCGCTATTTTCTTCGATTTTCCGGTAATTGATTTATATCATTATTTATCGTTTTTATACATTTAGTACATTCGCCGTCGGCTGAAGTAGGCTTTACTGTATCATGTGTCTGAGGTGTCTCCGTAGGTGTGAGCGTATTAATGGAATTAATCTCAATTTAACAAACTAGTTCATTAAATCGAGCGAAAAATAAAGAAAAATGCTCTCCGTTAAATCGAGAATACAGTATACTGTACCAGCAAGTTGTAAATTTTTTTACATGGGTGAAATATCCCAAAGTTTCAAAAAATTTTCTGCCAGTTGAAAGAATTATTTGAAGTTTGTAGTATTTGTACAAATCTACCTATGCAGTTCAAGTGGTCAGCAGGTTGGTTTTGTGTGGGCCTACTAGGATACCAATTCATATATTTTTATCATACTTTTTATATACCTACCTGCTACCAATGCAATCTTTTTCTTTTCTTTTTTTTTAATGTTAACTCCACTCCATTTCTAGTGATGTTTCATTACAGTGTAGCCAGTAACTACCAAATATTTAGTGAAGATTGCAATTTAATGAATATTAATTATGTAACCATTAGTGCTGGCAAAACACAGTACAGGTACCATACTATACTGTACTTATCCATGATGCAACCAACCTAGCAACAAGATGGTGACATACATACCTAGATATTTAGACATTGGTACTGCCAAGGCCTACTGTATGGTACAGTACTGCCAAGGCCTACTGTATGGTACAGTACTGCCAAGGCCTACTGTACAATCAAAGGAAAAGTTGGTTTACAGTTGTATGCAGTGTACTGTACTGTACAGATATTATTAGTGTTAGCATCGCTTCACCAGCACTAGTTTTATGTTATGTAAGAAAAATAATGTTTCATTAGGGTTTACACAACACATTTTGTACTGTACTTCTCCTGAACATCATGAGTCTAGAAAGAGATGTGAATATTACTGTACAACATTAAACCTGGTTGTATACATAAGTACTATTAGTGTTAACAACACTCCAAACACATAAATTATGCATGGCACAAAAAGGGCAATGGGCCACACATTGGCTAATACTGTATTCCATGGATAATTCAAATGGGGTAGAGCCCCAAGGATGTCAAATTAGTGAAGTTCGAGTTTACAGTATTTCAATCCAAAGTTATGGACTAAGGAGTTTTA
Organism: Homarus americanus; assembly: GCF_018991925.1. Classification (NCBI taxonomy): domain Eukaryota; kingdom Metazoa; phylum Arthropoda; class Malacostraca; order Decapoda; family Nephropidae; genus Homarus; species Homarus americanus. The sequence goes on along the minus strand of NW_024742238.1, from coordinate 8,377,879 downwards.
ATTTGGTGTAGTAAACATAACTGATAGAGTATTTAAATAAGACAGGCTTTAAAGAAATGTTTGACAGTGGAATTATGAAATGAAGTATAAATTGGAACATAAGGAGAGTTATTTCAAGGAAGGACTGAGGGAATGGATATGTCTTTCATAATAGTTTATTAATTAGTGTATAGAAGGAACTGCTTGTATAAGGTTTTATGTTATGACAAAATGACACAAATTTTATTGTACAGATAGAGAGAACATGAAATTGTTTTTGATGCTTTAATACTTAGATATTATTTGATCTTCATATCTTCCTAAAAGTCAGTTTTTCATCCACAGGTCATTCCAGCAGCATTTGCACAGGGTGTCAGTGAGAGTGGTTTGACCCTAGCTGACCTCCAGACAGGGGTTGAGCATGGACTAGCTTCTGGAGAGACTGTTATTTTAGGCTCACAACCTGCTACCATCACAACTCATTTAAATGGATCCTCAATACTTCTTCCTCACTCCTCAGGAGGTCAGGGCTCAACTGGCTCCTCCATTCTTCTCCCGCATTCATCCTCAAGTCATGTTACCAGTGCTTCCTCTGTATTTCAAGGGACTAGTAGCACTTCAGTCTTACAGGGCACTCGTGGTTCCTCCATCCTGCTTCCAAACTCATCATGTCAAAGATCAGGTGCATCTGTACCTAACCAATTATCCCAGGATGGTGGGAAAACAACCATTCTTGCTATTCCACATTCTTCAGGTGGTAACGTATTAACCGTCCACCAACCATCTGTGATACAGGGACCTGCCCGAGAGGAATCTGTCAATGTTACCTCAGTAATACAGTCTCAACCTAGCATTATAAATCAGTCGAGTAGTTCCCGTTATTCTACCTCCATAGCATCACGTCAAGCCATACTGGACCACACCCAAGACTTCAATTCCATGGGTGACCCAGGAGGCTTGGAAATGGTGACTTTACCCACATCAATGATTGGTGGGAACTCACAAAGTGCTTATGCCTCAACAGTTATGCAAACAAATCTCCAGCTTGAAGGAAACAGAGGAGCCGTCATCACTAATCCATCAAATCAAGTTAATTCTGGTAAGAATGGTTCTCTTGATTCTATTAATGATATTGTATCCCCCCAAAGAGGACATTCCTTCCAAGTAGTATGTCTCATGCTTACTGTGTCTTTTTGGTTAACAAGATAATTTAGGTAAAGCTCTGTGTTCTGGTCATCACATGTCACACAGTTTACATGGCTGTGAGGCAGACCCCATGAATTAAATAGCTCACCCCTCCTTCCTAAATGTTTTCTTATTCTTCTTTATCATCCTCTTCTTTCTCCGCATCTGTCACTATGATTTTAGATCTCAAGAGGTCTTTTTATTTAATGTGCTTAAAACATAGAGAATACTGTTTCTACACTTAATACAGTTTGTAACCGGTGTATGTAATAAAAAAATTGACGGGAGAGGATATTATAAGCGGTCTTATTTTTTATTTTAAGATTTAAGGTAAGACAGCTGGAAATGAACACACACACACACACACATATACTACTACTACTTTTTTTGTTTTTAAACTGTGGCCTCCAGCCTCCCCCAATAGCCACACCTTTGCCGTCATTTTATTACCTTAATATTAAATATCCTAATACATGAGTAGCTATCCTAGCTGTGTTGAATTAGTTGAGCTGCAGATCTATGCGGCATTCAGTGACTATAGCCTCATAGTCAATATCTGCAGTTGTTGTCGGCTTTGGAGCCGAAGCTCTCATTCCCCTGATGCAGAGCAAAGCCGACCTAAGGAGAGAGAAGGACAGTCGACATCTCATCCAGGCTGTAACATAAATTCTGGGCTGCTGCTTCTGTTCGGAGATCACCTCCGCGAGTCTGGCGTAGAAACATCTTGCACTTGGTCCCATCCCACCAGAGGTTGTGAACACTAGAGGAGTGAAGCTGCCTTGATCAACGTTCTGAATTCTCTCCCCGTATGCCCATATCTTGTCGTTCTCGTTCCTCCTGTGCGCAGCATCGAGAGCTAAGTTCCAGTGACATGCGGCCATGGGATCAAAGATCCTGATGTCGAAAAAGGCTCGCTGTCCCCGCTTCCAGAATCCTCGAGTACTGACGTCAACACGGGCTTCATTGGATGTGTTTGAAGTCCTATGTTGGAAAATCTCACCGTCCAATGGAAGGAGGGTCGGTTCTACCCTGACATCACGGCAGATTTCCTTCAACATATTTGCTGTGAGATCCCTTACCCCGTCATGCTTCATGCATATGAAGCCCCCTTTCTTGCACACCATGGCGTGATCGGCGTCATAGGAATAGCCACACACGCAATGGGAAGGCAAACCTTCCACTGGTCTACCGTACCTTAGAGCATTGGCATCTGTAAATTCTTGTTTATTGAGACTGAAACCATTTGCCCTTATCGGTAACGTAGTTAACCAGTTCGAGGCGCCCACCTCCTGCGCTATAGCTACTTATTTTTTTCAAATTCTCTGATACTTGCAACAACAATTGCTGCAACTTATCCCTTTGGCTGTACTGTCGTTCTGTTGTAATGGACCTTCGAATCTTGTTTACTTCACTGGTATCCACCTCCCCTGTTGCGTTCTGAGCTATTATGTGGTGAAGAGGATAAAAGTAAAGTAAAAAGTAAGAATATCTGTGGGTAGTTTTAATGTTGCCGGCATTTTTGCTGCTGGGACAGGGAGCCATTTGTTCTAGAGACAGTACTTTCCTTTACCTGTATTGTAAATATGTGTGTGTGTGTGTGAAACACATACAAATAAATGATAATTGGAAAACCCTCTCACAATTACTCAGAAACAAATTTATTAAAAATGTGACAGTCTACCCTCAAGTCCGTGTTCTATTAATAAAGTACTGTAATAGAGCACAGACTTGAGGGTAGACTCACATTTTTAATAAAGTTGTTAATGATTATTTGTGAGAGTATTTTCCAATTATTATTTATTTGTACCCGGTATTTGTTTTGTGTGTGTGTGTCTATACACACATATCATAATATAGGTTTTTTTTCATTACTCTGTATTTCCGAGCCAATTTTGTGGTTATCCATAAAAAAAGTGCCATTCATCCTACAGGAGAAACTAACCTGACAAGAGAAGCAGTTGGTGCAGCAGGTGAAGATTTAGCAATTGGCCTGGTAGAGAGTGATGACGACAGTCGTGTTGTTGCTACCCATTCTACTTCGGCAGGTGGTGCTGTTGATGCTACTCCAACAACATTACTTGAGGCTAACTTTGACCATCAAGGATTCTCTGATGGTTTTACTCTACATGTTCCTGTGAGTTATTTCTTCACCTTGAACTTCAGTATTGATAGATTTAGTGAAAGAAGAATCTTCCATTGCCCTGTACACCTTTACGAACTTTTATTTTAGTTAAGTTTTTTAATCTTTGGTCTTAAATTAATATAGTACAGTACAATGCAGGATTATTATACATAGAATCATATACAATACAGGAATACCCTGGTTATCACAAGGGATGCATTCTTAAAAGTTATTGTGATCAATGAAACTGCAAATATCAGGGCAATTTTCCCCCCAAAGAATTAATTTAAATAGAGGGGGAATGCATTCCCAGCCAGTAACTTTCACCAACTATTTTTAAATATATAGTACAGGTAAACCTTAATAAATAATGTCTCGTTCAGCGATATTCCACTTTAACGATGATCATGGATTAAGACCATCTCGCTATACAGTATACAGTAAAAAAAAAATCACTTTACGATGTCCATCGAATAACCATTGCTTGGATTTTTTTATCTCTAATACAAATTATGGGTTGTATATACTCCAATTAATCACTGTTTTACAGGGATTTCAGCAATGTAAATTTTATTTTTCTTCATCAAGTCAGTGACATTTTATAAGGAAACAATATTTAACTCTATGCACCACCAAAGGTAATGCCTCTCTGGTTGCACTTGTCAGCTGCGGTAATATCCACCCACACACCGCCAACCCATGCACTACAGACCTATGCTTGGTTCACTGTCAGTCATAACTCCCCTCCATCGCGTAGCTCCACGATTATCGTTCAGCATTGTTGGCTATATGTACATTTTACTTATCACCACCACCACCACCACTCACCACCACCACCACTCACCACCACCACCACTCACCACCACATCTGTAATAACTTCTGCACTCCTTCTTTTCCTTCTCTCTTCCGACCTGATAACTCTATAACCAACTCCCCCCTGATAAACCCAATCTCTTTGGCACCTTTTTCTCCTCTAACTCCACCTTAGACGATTCCAACTCTACCCCTCTTACTCCTGCTCCTCCTACTGAAACTTTGCACTTTCCTATAATCTCCACTTGTTGGGTTGCTGGTGTGTTATCCAGGTTGGATGTGAATAAGGCGCATGGACCAGACGGAATACCCCCTCGTGTTCTGAAGGAGTGTGCTGAAGCTCTGGCCCCTGTGCTTGCTCGCCTCTTTCGCCTTTGCCTCAAAACCCAAACTTTTCCTTCTTCTTGGAAGCATGCCTCAGTTCAGCCCATCCCAAAGAAGGGTGACCATTCCAATCCCTCTAACTATTGCCCCATTGCCCTAACTTCATCCCTCTCTTAAGGTTTTTGAAGCTATCTTAAACTCTCATTTTCTCCGTCACCTTGAACGCCTTTCTCATTTGTCAGATCACCAGTATGACTTTTTCCAGGTGAGATCTACTGGTGATCTGTTCTCCTACTGCACCCATCTTTGGTCATCTTCTCTTAGGGATTATGGGAAAACTTTTGTTGTGGCCCTCAACATTTCCAAAGCATTTGACAGGGTATGGCACAAGTCTTTGCTTTCTAGACTTCCCTCTTATGGTTTCTCTCGCCCACTTTGTTCTCTAATTTCTAGCTTCCTTGAGAACCGATCCATGGCAGTTGTTGTCGAGGGATCGATCTCTCGCTCTTTCTCTACCAATAGTGGTGTCCCACAGGGTTCTGTTCTTTCAACTGGTCTCCTCTTTCTTTTTATCAATGATTTACTTCACACTGCGACTAATTCTATCCATTTTTACGCGGAGTCTACTCTTCCCTCTTCTTCACATTTTTCTCTTCCCACTAATTCTCAAACTCGATCTGTTTCCAGAGCTGATATCATTTCATCTATCAATGCGGATCTGTTCATCATCTCTGAATGGGGAGGTATATACTTGGTTAAATTCAATAGTAATAAAACACAGTATTTACCAATTACACTTTCCAAATTAGATGAACTCCCACCAATCACATTTCAGGATGCAATCATTCTGCCAAATTCTAAAATAAATATGCTAGGCCTCACCATTTCCTCTAATATGTCATGGAAGCCACACATCCACAACATTGCTAAAGCTGCATCCCGAAAGCTGGGAATGCTGTACAGATGCTGTAGCTACTTTCCTCCTAAGCAGTTACTTCAAGTTTATAAGGGATTCATTCCTCCTAACTTGGAGTACCGCTCTCATATCTGGGGTGACTCTTCTGTCCAACTGTTAGATAGGGCAGAATCAAAGGCATTTTGTCTTATTAACTCTCCTCCTTTAGTTGATAACCTCTCTTCCCTTTCTCTTTGCTGCAATGTTGCTTCACTCTCTCTCTCTTTCACAGGTGTACTTTAACGGGCAATGTTCGGTGGATTTGTCATCCTGTGTACCGCCGGCAAGGCCTTGGGCTCGTAACACTCGTCTTACCCACAGTGCCCACCATTTCTTTGTGGATGTCGGTCACACTAGAATAACCCTTTATAGTACATCCTTCTTTCCTCACACAGCCAAACTGTGGAATGCTGTGCCTTCTTCTGTGTTTCCATACTTATGCAATCTGTCTCACTTCAAAAAGATGGTTTTCCAGCATCTTCGGTATGTAGATTAATATAATATTTTTCTTTTCTATTTTTAATTTCTTTTTATTCTTATTTTTTCTCCCCCAGGCCCTGTTGTGGGTCGATGACCTGTGCCCGGGTAGGCATGAAATAGAGTAAAAGAAATTGAATAAAATTATGTATACTGTATCTACTCAAAATTACTAGTTTAAAAATAACCTCAATTTAACTCAGGTTGGCCCAGCAGAGGGAGAGGTAAGGTGATGTAGCTATGGTGCTCGGTGACCTGCCAAGTCCACACACGCACACGTTCATTATGTCGGGCCTTACTTAGGCCTACTTTACGCAATCATATTTGACCTGCGCAGGAGAACGCATTTGATCACATAGGTGTGTTTTTCATGCTTCAGTTCGCCTGCATCTTATAATCACAAGCACTTCCAGCCCCTACCATACTGTAGATGCGCCACAACTGATGTGCGGGAAAAACAATGCTTGTCATACAGGTTGACAACCCTTTATCCGAAATTCCGAAAACCGAAAAGCTCTGAAAACCGGTTTTTTTTACAGGGATTAGCCCATCGGGGCCTGTGGGCAAAAATGTAATAGTAATAATAATTATAATAATAATTATTCATAGTAAATAAAAAATTTAATACAAAATACACCCAAATATAATAATAATGATAACAATAATAATAATAATAAAATATAATAATGAAATTAATAATAATAACAATAATACTGTAATAATAAAATAATAATAATTAAGAAATACAAGACTGAAAAAAAGATAAAAAGTGAGAAACACGACCTAGACCTAAGAATTCTTATTATTCTTATTATTATTATTATTATTATTATTATTATTATTATTATTATTATTATTATTATTATTATTATTATTATTATTATTATTATTACTACAACAACAACAACAACAACAACATTATTATTATTATTTTCGCCCCCCAGGCCCAAATGTGGGTCAGTGACTTGTGCCCAGGTGGGCTAATACACACATAAGAAAAAAAACTAACCATTCTGTAAACCGAAAAATTCCGAATTCCGAAATGCCTCTGGCCCCAAGGATTTCGGATAAGGGATTGTCAGCATGTATGAAGAATTGTAGAATGCTCGGCGTATATTTTGATGCTGTAGTTTGGAAGGACAGGTAAAGATGTGGGGTAAGCGTCTCCCACACATGAATTTTCACACACATTTTCTGTCCCATTGAACTTCATTAATTTCTAAACTGCGCGGGTGTGTATCAACGGAAAAGAAACACTAGTTTGTGAAGCGAGCCTTGTATCAGAATATGAAAGCTGCGACTATGCTTTGCGAATATTGAGTAGGGGTGTTAGAAAATCAATTGCGGATAAGTGGGGTTGCGAATAGCGAGGTATTCCTGACTATGTCATAATTTGAATATTACATTCTCACAAACTAGCTGCATTGTATAGCATTGAAAATCTTATTTGGACTCCACATGTTTTTGTAAAAACACAAGCTGTTTAGTCAACTATTTGTTCTAAAATTAATTTGGCAAGTTGTCTGTGTATTTGTGAATACAGTACAGTACAGTATTTCATGATTTATCCTTTAATCATAGATAACCGAATATTTAATCATAAGTAATTCTTATTTCTATATCTAGGTTGTTCGAGTAACTTTGTGTTTTTTTCTTACAGCCTGGATTAGACTTGTCCAGTTTAGGACAGGGTGGGGATATACCTTCAGCACAACTGGTACAGCTACTTAACACACAAGAACCCATAACACAAGTTTCAGCTATAAAAGTTACCAGTGCTACTACCACTGCTACATCCACGCCACCACCCTCTGACCAAGAACTTGGGCCCCCAGACCCTGTTGTCTCAGTTTCTAAGGTGTATGAGTAAGTGTTGCCATGCACTTTTGATTACCCAATTTCTTAATATTGACTTATTTTTGTGATATCATATGATATAATTTTGTTTTTATTCATCCTAACAGGTGTACTGAATGCAAGAAGACGTTTCTTAAACAGAATCACTTACGATCTCATCGGCGAATTCATAATCAAGATAAGACGTATCAGTGCACAACGTGTAACAAGGTTTGCTCTTCATCTCATGCAGTCAAGGTAGGTATCATAAATGATTTGTTTAGAGATTAGCAACTGTGTTTACAGAAAGCTAAGATTCTTTAATATTTGAACTAAAAGTTGTGTTCTTCATTATATAAAAAGCCATCACATCACTCTTGTGATTTGCAGGAACACCAGCGGCTTCACACACGGATGGCAAATAATCATCATTGTAATAACTGTTCAGAGAAATTCTCAAATCTCAATCAGCTTCTTAAACACATGCAAGTGGAACATTCCAGGTACAGTAAATCCACACATTATAGACTTTTTGTATCAGTTGGTAGTTTTTGGCTTTAATGGAAAAAATTATTACCCCAGGGAGCAACTTGTCTTAATGATGAAATAGTGAAAACTGATGCAAGGAAGAATATAGATTTAGTCATGAAAGCACTGATTAATGGGCAGAACCTTAGGGTTAAGTGTGCTAGAAGAGTGCATGAAGTAGGGGGTTGTTCCTACTCCTTCATAATGATGTGAAATTCAGTTGTTCCAGAATGATGATACCTGTAGACCAAGAAAGAAATCAGTAGACATGTATCCCCCAAGAACCATTATGGGAGTTAAGAAAATTTAATACAGTAATTTATGCACATGTCCCTTGGGGCATAATTTAAAAAATTGTCTCCAAAATCTTGGCTGCCTCCTGGCCTAAAGCAGGCTCTACTGTATAATGAACCACTGCTGGCTTATAGCAGCCTCTATAATGGACCACTACTGGCTTATAGCAGCCTCTGTAATGGACCACTACTGGCTTATAGCAGTTAAAGGGTTCAAATTTAAGATTTTATATGTACAAAATTTGTTAGTATTCAATTCTAACTCCACTTGTTTTTATGTTTATTTTAGTGTTTGGCGGTGCCCTGTGTGTGAACATGTGTTTAAGTCGTCATCAACATTCCAAAGACATATACGTTCCCATAGTATTGATGCCATCAACGATGCCATAAGCAGAACTAAGGTAAATACAGTACTGTACTGTTGTTGTTTGTTTCTTTGGGTAGAGCATTGTCTAAGCTAATTTCACAGTACCAAAGAAGGTACAGTACATAATGTATATTAACTTTTTTACTTCTACCTCCTGCACTTTATCTCCTTTACCCATCTGATGAATTCTTTCGTAAGTTTATAACACCCACATTTGCATTATTATAGATGTACAGTACAATCAGTTCATGAGTTCAGTGCATTTGGAACCCATCAGTAAATGTTCACATACATCTTGAATACTCTTAACTAACCAGTTCATTGAACATCATCCATTTTACTTTTTTTCTTTACTCAATGAGCATAACTAGCATTGTTTCCCTTTGTGATGTGATCCATATCTGAATACAGGTTTAGCACAGTTTGAGTACCAGACACTGAGCTGTATTAGTTTATGCAAACACCGCTGTACACATACAATACAGTCATCCCTTGGTTATAGCACACTTGGTTATCACAATTTTCGCTATCACGCTTCCATCAAAATTTGCACACCTGCCGTTATAGCGCATTTTTCAGGCCCAGAATTTGGTTATCACGCATTTGCCTCCAGGTGTATTGTTATCCCCTTGCTTCACCTACATCTATTGAGGATAAAATCTTTCACCTACAAATTGACAATAACACATTTGCTGTAATCATACATATCTAGTTGCCTCAACAATTGTAACCCCAGTTGCAATTTCAAATTCTGTGTCATTACTAAGGAATAACGAAGTCTTGGGTGCACTCTAAGATTGAGAGAAAACGGAGGACTCAGGCGTCCTGAAGCGAGAGGAAACGGACTCCTATGATGGGGGACTCAAATAAAGAAAGCATAGCTACATGTTTTGTGGACTACAGTATTGAGCGTACCCTTTTCATCACTTTGTAATAAACCTAGCCATGTCTATGTGTGTTTCTGACACTTACCATAAAATTATTTATATCTTTAGGCCAAGAATTTAGTTATCACACAGTTGCCTCCAGGTGTATTGTTACTCCCTTGCTTCACCTACATCTATTGAGAGTAAAATCTTTCACCTACAAATTGACAAAAACACATTTGATGGATGAAAATGGACGGAGGTAACAAAACTTGAAAGCGGTTGTACAAACACAAGCACTCACACATGCCACTCATACTGACAGACTTGACACTCACTTACTTGACAAGTTTACCAACCATAAAGACAGTTGAAGCTTTCAATATCACTCACAATGGATCTTGAATGTTCCAACTATAATCATACATATCTAAGTTGCCTCAACAATTGCAATCCCAGTTGCAATTTCAAATTCTGTGTCATTACTAAGGAATAACGAAGTCTCGGGTGCACTGTAAGATTGAGAGGAAACGGAGGACTCAGGCGTCCTGAAGCAATGAGAAAACGGACTCCTATAACGGGGGACTCAAATAAAAAAAGGATAGCTACAGGTTTTGTGGATTACAGAATTGAGCGTACCCTTTTCCTCACTTTGTAATAAACCTAGCCATGTCGATGTGTGTTTCTGATACTTACCATAACATTATTTATATCTTTAGTGGGTCTAAATGGTCGTAAAATGGGAAAGTTGGGGTTGGGTCTTGGGTGCCTGGAACCAATTGGAATAAATCCCATATGTTCTGTACTTTCGTTAGCGCATTTTTTGTTATCACGCACTCGGTGCGGTCCCAATTAGGCGTGATAATCAAGGGATGACTGTATATTGTAAATACTGTAAATAAAATAATGCACTGTATACTACAGTGGTCCCTCGGTTAACGAGCACAATCCGTTCCAGCAGGTTGCTCGTTAACCGAAAATCTCGTTACCCGAAACCATTGTTTCAATGGGTTTTTGGGTAATTGGTTCCAGCTCACCGAAATTTGCCTAAATTCAACAAAAAAGGTCGAAAATTACACTTACTTTGAAGTGTGTATGTAGAAGGCTCCTGGATGCTGATGTGAATTTGAAGTGGGAGGTGGAGGAGGAGAAGGGAGAAGAGAAGGAAGCGGAGGTGGAGGAGAAGCATTTTACTGCTTCTTGGAAGGTGAGTCACCTTCCAAGAAAATGTCAGGAACCTCTGGACTGACAGATTCTCCACCATGAACATCCTCTCTCCTTCTTAAGTGGAAGGCTGAGGGCTAGCACCATCCTCTCTCCTTCTTGAAGTGGAAGGCTGAGGGATAGCATCTTGTTCCCTCTGCCTTTTACTGAAGAAAGTGTCAATTATGGTCTGTGGGGCATCTCTCCTCCTCACCATTAACTTATGTTTAAAGAAGGAGACCATTGTGTCCTCAACATGACACAAAGTTAGTTCAGATTTTTCCAGATCTGGGTGCTTTGAAGCCAGTTCCCTGAACTTCTCCCAGTGGTAAATCACATCTTTCAACTCTTTAGTTGACATATGGTCATCAGTCATCACTTTCCATTTCCTCCTCACCATTGTCAGCCTCTAACATCTCATCCAGTTGCTTCAAGTCATCAGGAGTAAGTTCCTCCTCATGAGACATCACAAGCTCTTCGACATCATCCTCTTCCACTTCGAGGCCCAATGACTGACCAATGGACACAATCTCCTGGTCCAACTCTGTGTCATCCTGAAATCCCTAAAAATCATGGACTACTGATGGCCACAGTGCTTTCCATGAAGAATTGAGGGATCTAGTGGAGACTTCTTGCCATGATGACACAATCAATTTTACAGCCTCCAGGATGTTGAATTGTGTCTTCCAGAACTGTTTCAGTGTTAGTTCAGGATCATTGGAAGTTGCCTGATGACACCTCCTAAACATTTTCTTCATGTACAACTTCTTGAAGTTGCTGATCACATTCTGGTCCATTGGCTGTATGATTGATGTAGTGTTGGGAGGCAAAAACAACACTTTCACAAAGACAAATTGATACTCCAAAGTTCTGGCAAGTTCAGGGTCATGACCAGGAGCATTATCCATGAGGAGAAGAGCCTTTAAAGAGGAGTTTATTGGTGGTTAGGTAGCTCTTGACAGAAGGGCCAAACACCTCAACAGCCCATTTATTAAAGAGCTGTCTTGTCACCCATGCCTTACGGTTGGACTTCCAATAAACTCCAAGCTTTGCTTTACCACTTTCTGTTGCTTGAACACCCTGGGGTTTTCAGAGTGGTAGACAAGCATAGGCTTCAGTCGGAAATCCCCTGAAGCATTGGCACCAAGCAATAGAGTGAGACGGTCTTTCATGGGTTTATGCCCAGGTAAAGAGGCTTCATCTCTGGTGATGAATGTTCTTTTGGGCATCTTTTTCCAGAAGAGCCCAGTTTCGTCCACATTGAACACTTGCTGTGGAAGATAATTTTCTTCTTCCATCAGTTCTTTAAATTCCACTAAAAACTTTGCTGCCCCTTCCTTATCAGCACTAGCAGCCTCACCATGCCTATTAACACTGAAAATGTCACTTCTTTTCTTAAATTTTTCGAACCAGCCTTTGCTGGCCCGAAAATCTTCAAATTCTGTGCCTGAAGAACCAGGTTGATCTGTCTTTAAATGTTCGTAAATCTCCCTGGCTCTTTCACAAATGAATTCAGTAGAAACTGAATCACCTTTCATCTGTTTTTCCCTAATCCAGATGAGAAGTAACCTCTCAGTTTCTGCAATTAGGGATCTACTTTTAAACACTCTGGTAGATTTGTCTCTCACTTTCACTTCTTTAAATTTGTCTTTCTGTGCAAGAATTGTCGACACAGTTGATGTCGACATGCCATAGTCTTTGTAAAGCGCATTTGTTCTAATGCCTTCTTCATGTTTCTTAATAATTTCCTGCTTGGTTTGGATTGAAATCACTTTTCTTGATCTCTTAGGCCCCATGCTGGATTCAAACAATGTCATCACGTGATCTTTTAAGTTTAAACTAGCTGTAAATAAAGAATATTTTCTTTAAAATAACACTGTACTGCGCTATATATTGTCATTATGTAAAATAAATTTCAAATTGACCAATAATTTGCTTGGAAACACAGAAAAAAAGCATTTAGTTGAAGAGAGTCTCAAGCAAGATGTTACCTCCACTGAAAAGACACAGAGACTGACGCCTGTTTGGTGTGTTGACAGGCTGTTTGGCGTGCATAAAACTAGTTTTCTTACCTTCAATTATGTTCAATAATTGTTAAAATGACTAAAAATTTTAATATAAAACTTTTAAAATTATTGAATAGTACAAACTTCTTGATATTTACTAAAATAGTGAGGAATTTAAGCCCTAGAACTGATTACTGTATTAGCGGACTAATACTACAGCTGGTTGACCGCCAAGTGCAAGCGAAAACATGTTCAGATCGGCTCGTAAGAAACTCGTTAATCGAGGGATTGCTCGTTAACCGAAGTTAAGAATCTTATGGGAGGTAACTCGTTAACCAAAATCTCATTAACCGAGGCGCTCGTTAACCGAGGGACTACTGTACTACTATACTGTACTCACCAGCAGGTGCTGTCATCTTTAGCCTAGAGTAGGCAGACACTGTGACCACTTGCGATGGAGGTGTGGGAGGGGATTAGTGGGTCATGCTACTGACCTGACTTGATGCAATGTCAGGTGGAGGTGAGGTTGGGTATTAGTGGTCGTATATTACTGACCCCTTCTTATGTAATGTAGGGTCACCCATTGTTAAGGAGGAGGATCAGAGTGAAAGCACTTCACAATCACTAAAACAGGGAAAGCCCTTCACAGTCAGGGGGAAAGCACTTACTTTATATTCTTACCATTATTGTACCATCAAATCCATTATATCATATACATGTTGTCACTTAGTTAGAAATTACTACAGGGTATGGTAATAATTATATGTTTGCCGTCACGCCATTATCCTGATTGTGTCTGTCCCCTTGTTTCACCTAACTCAACCCATGTTGTACATTTATTGCTTCCCCCATTTATCAGATTACTGTATATCAGCTCAACTTCAAAAAATAAAAATAAATAAATGAATAAAAGTGATAATCGTGGTAACATTCTTATATGTCTTTACTAACACCATGTTATGTATACTAATCCAGATGATACCTAATGTTATATAATAATTCCTTGAGATAAATGTACAGTATATATCAGGTGCCACTAACAGAGCTCAGGCTCTCAATTGGCTCAGCCATGTCAATATTACTATTAATGTCCACTCTGTATCTATTTTCTGGCTAAGCTGTTTCAATATCAATATCAGCATTAGCATTGCCTGGACTGTAGTTCACCAGATGGCCACGAGGCCTCAACTGACAAATGAAGTGAGTGATGCGTTCTATATTCCAAGTTGGCAGGATGATAAATATCGTTAATGCAGGTTTGTTTACATCGCAAATAGGGGAGTGGTCTTAATAAATCAGCATTGTTAAAAAAAAAATATTTTAGATAGGGTCATCACAGATTGGGGATACCTTTACAGTATACTAGTTTTCCAGCCATTTCACAACCCTTATTGAATCACCTGACCAAAAGCTGAAGTGGTTTGTGCAGTGATCTTGCCTATTTTGCCCACTTATTTGTCATCCATTCATGACTATCTGGGTTCATTTTCATAAAAGACGGTTTAGGTATTCATTGTGAATTGTTGCTGTAATGTTATTATTTAGATGGTATACACTATATGACTTCTTTTTTTATTTTCCTTTGCAAGGAGATGATATCTAAAATGTTCAGTGGTCCCTCGGTTAACGAACTCAATTCGTTCCAGAGGGTCGTTCGTTAACCGAAAATTTAATTTACCGAATCCTTTGTTTCAATGGGATTTTGGGTAATTGGTTCCAGCTCACCGAAAATTACATACAAAGTAAAAACAAAATGCAATAAAGTACACTTACTTTGAGGTGTGTATGTAGAAGGCTCCTGGTTGATGATGATGGGAATTAGAAGTGGGGGTGGAGGAGGAGAAGAGAAGGAAGTGGGGGGTGGAGGAGAAATCACCTTTCAGGGGACCCATGCTTGATGCCCTCATTTCACCAATAAAATTTTAAGTTCACTAGGTGTAATTCAAGATTATTTTCCTTAATTCAACACTGCACTGCACTATATATATTGTCAATATGTTAAATAAATTTCAGAATGACCAATAATTGTACTGTAAAAACGTAAAAATACTCTGTGTTCAAGAGACCCACAAGCAAGATGTTTCCTCCACTGGCCAGATACAAACTGAGATCTTGGTGGGTGAGTGAAGTGGCTGATGGGCTCACCAAAAACTAGTTCCCTGTACTGCAATTATGTTATATAAGTGTTAAAACGAGTAATAATTTTAATATAAAACTTAGAAAAATATTGAATACCACAACCTTCTTGATATTTACTCCAATGGAAACGAATATAAGCCCTAGAACCGATTACTGTATTGGCGGACTAATCTTCCAGCTGGTGAGCAAGCCAAAACATGTTGACATGATTTTGTAAGAATTTCGTTAACTGAATTGAAGATTCTTATGGAAGGTAATTCGTTAACCGAAATTTCGTTAACCGAGGCGTTCATTAACTGAGGGATCACTGTACTGTAAACTTCACCAGAAACAGTAAACCATTTAATATTAAAATAAGCTTACATGATTCATTAAGTAGAAGCACTTCAAGTTTGTTCAAGGGCTGCTATTCCATTAAATCTGACAGCCATGGATCAATCATTATTAAACATATTACACAATGTGATGTTTCGTGGATTCAAGTGTGTAATTGGTATACAGTAATTAGGTTTTCTGCGATGGAAATACTGTGTTCTGTTTATAGTTAAATAATGTTCTTTATTAAGTTCCTTTGGTTAAAAGATTTCTGGCTACTTGGGTCTCTTGTTTTATTTTATTTTTTCTATGTTACTTACTTTGGGAACCTCGAGTCTTTTCAAAGTTCACTCTTTTTACTATGCAAGACTTAAAGCTTTGATTTTTATAAGAATTCTTATTGGATAATGATTTTACATTAGTACAGTAGAACGTTGATTTAAAGCAATTCAATTTAAGATTATTGATTTAAAGCGACACCCACAATTAAGGACAATGTTTTAATTTAAAGCGAATCTTTCCTATTTTGCGCGAGTCAATCTGGCGCATCATATTTTAAAATTCGTGCCGAATGTTTTTCTGAACACGCTACACTGTCCTAAGGGCAAAGCTTTACTGAACATGTACTCAAAATAATGTACTAAATGATTACTAAAATTTTTGTCGAGTGCAAACTATAGCATGATTACTGTATATTCAAATTACAGCTCCTCCCCGACTTACGACGGGGTAAGGGACCCAAATCCAGGTCGTAAGTCGAAATGGTCATAGGTCAAAAATGCTTAAATAATACCATGTACATAGAAAATCTAAAATGGGTGTCTCTTTTTCTTCTCAGCACCACAAAACTCTCACTTTAAAGCTTGCCAGCCATTTCAAAGTGAATTACAAACGAAAACTTTCTCTGTGTACTGACGTTGGGACTCGAAAATATGTAATTTGACAAAATTTTGGTATGACTGAGGCGGTCGTATGTCCGGGTGATCGTAAGTCAAGTAGGTCGTAAGTCGGGGAGGAGCTGTAATCACTATCTTATAAGAATTCCAGCAATGTAAATTATATTCTCCCTAGTCACTTCTGTGACATTTTATAAACAAAAAACAAAAACTCAATCTAAAGGACATAAATAAACAAATAAATACTTCACTTGACCTTCGGCCCCAACTGTCAAACGTGTTACTGTCACCATCACCCCCCCCCCCTCCCATCTTCCCAGCCAGGGTTGGGTGGATATAGGCTTACAGTTTTTATCTTATATAATATCAAAGACTAAAGTTAAGAGAATATAATTTGCATTGCTAGAATCCTTGCAAGACAGCGAATAATTTGAATATAAACGTCATATATTTTGCACAAGAGATAAAAGTTTTAGCCCTTTGTAATAAAATTAATTGGAACGTGTCAGTTCAGTGACATTTTATAATAAGAGCCCATTAACTCCTCAAGAATCAATGGTTAAAGGGCCAGTTCAGGGGAATTAAGAAGGAATAGAAATTTACCATGCCAGCTAAATTGACACTATCTCTGTTATATAGACAGTTTAAATTACCTTGATCACATTAGCACTTGGCTCATTCATAAGCAGATTGGCACAATCTTGTTTAAATATTTAAGTTATACAATAACACATTTGCAGTTGTACTTATCTCATATACTGCTTATTATACTCTGCCACCTTTTGACCTTTTAATACCAGACAATATTTTAACTGCAATCCCCACTGCTCATGGAATTAATATACAGAATACTGAATTACAGCATGAGGATGTGGGTGTTGATGGGAAAGTGAAGGTTACTCTGACAGCTGAAGAAATGGATGCTATCCTTCAGCAGACAACAGGATCACAGATAAGTATGGAAGAAGGATGTCAGAAAGAGGAAGCAGGAGATGAATCATCCACTTCCAAACGAAATCATTCATCCCAGGATGATGGTAGCCTCCAAGTTGCTTTTGTAAAGTGTGGTGAAAATGAAGATGTAAGTAGACGTTACTTTTATTATGGGAAAGCAAGCTAATGCTGTACGATGACTTTTCACTCATTTTGTTTTATCCTCAACTTTAGTCTCACTTGCATAGAAGTGGCTTAGATGTATAAAACCACATACAAACTCAATAATGTAAGGGTACAGAAATAAATGGGTAGAAATTCTTCACAGCTATTCATATTGCACTCATTCATGTTTAATGCTGCATATCATTTCACCTTGCCTGTGCCAAACATAAAATGTCTCTAATGTACAGAATTTTCATTGTCTTCATTTTAAGCATCCTCATAGTTAGTTTTGTGTCTTTACAACTTAACCACTGACCAGGTATTTTTTATGATCTCTTCTCTATGTTTACTTCTGCCACCTTCCTCCTCCTTGAAACTCTTCCTAAATGGAATTACCACGATAGAAAAGCCTCCAGTCCCCCTTTCTTAATACAGGTCCACCACCGATTTTCCGGCACCCTTGGTTCCAAAGCCTTGCCGGATTATGTTTTGCCAGACCAACCGAGGTCAGGTAAAAATAATTCAACAATACACCTCTGACCCACTAATTATACACCTCCTGTGTCTCTAAAGTACCATGGACTGCTGGAAACTTAAATTAAACTGTGTGATGTTTATACTCAAATTAATCACTATCTAACAAGAATTCCAGCAATGCAATATATATTCTGCTAAGTCTAGTCAGCTACATTTTATAAGATAAAAACTTTAATCCTAAAACTACCTTCACCCAGGCTGGGAGGGAGGGAGGGAAGTTAAGTGCCCTCTCATAATTCTTCCGTACTAAAGGAGGTGCTGGACCATCAGTTCCCGGAAAATCGGTGGTGTACCTGTATACTCCACTACTATCTTTCCCAGGATGCTGATTATCTTTCTGCAACCAAAGTCCCTTTTACCTTTCCTTTGTACATTTTAAACTTTACCATCTGTTGGTCAGTCCACATGCTTGAAGTAAATAACAGACCATTTTCTTAACCTATATCTTGGTCTCACATCCTACACCCTCACATGAAACCCTCCAATAATTTATTTCAGTACCTGAGTTCTACAGTAGACCTGTTTCTTTCATTCTGTGTTATGTCTCATTCTGGTAAGTGAGGATCAGAAGGACTATTGTCTTGCATTTCTTTGTTTAAATTGTAGTTATATTTTTATATACAGCTCCTTCCCGACTTACGACAGGGTTAGGGACCCAAAGCCAGGTCGTAAGTCGAAAATGCTTAAATAATGCATAAAAAATCGAAAATGGGTGTCTCTTTTTCTTCTCAGCACCACAAAACTCTCACTTTTAAGCTTGCCAGCCATTTCAAAGTGAATTACAAACGAAAATTTTGTCTGTGTACTGACGTTGGGACTCGAAAATACGTAATTTGACAAAATTTTGGTACAACTGAGGCAGGTCGTAAGTGCGGGTGGTCGTAAGTCGAGTAGGTCGTAAGTCGGGGAGGAGCTGTACCTGTACTGTATTGTAGCTGCTTTGTCATAATCCTCTTCTAATATCTAGTTACCCTTACCCCCCTCTAATTGTTCCTTCTTTTGTGCTGTGTGTGCAAAATTCTAATAACAGGTATTGGTGTCTCTCTACTGTCTTAAACATTTACCCATTCTTCCTTATTGTGCTATCATTTGAACTTATCCAATCATTACTTATGTTGTAGCAAAGTGTTATGACAAGGTGAAGTGATGTACAGAGGATGTGGGGTGGGAGGGGAGCAGCAGGGACGGAAGTGGGGGCAGGTGCTGTACTCATGGTTTCCTTGAATGGTGAAATAAGAAAACATTATATATAAACTGAAGCTTCAATTGAATGTTACAGTTCATCATTCATGGATACTGTGAGTGCAGTACCTGCCCCCACTTCATTCTCTGCTGCCCCCCTCCCACCCCACATTCTCCTGACATCGCTTCACCTCGCCATACCACTGTCCACTAGGCAAAAGATACGACCTAATAACAGTCTAATCACTGCATTTCTTATTAAACACATAAACATTCCACAAATCATTACATTGAGATATTTTTTTTTGATATTGTTTTACTTTGATTCTATAGTATATTTACTATTGCAAGTTTCCTTCTGATGAATGTAAACAAACGACCCTGCCAGTCCTACCCCTGTAAATGCACTTGTTAAGGGGACTGTACAGTTCTGTACAGTGGATAGAGGAATGGATAGTGTTTGCTAGTGTGTAGGGGGTGTATGTACAGAATACAATGCATGTACAATTCCTCCTTCATGGAGGGAGAACAGAATACTGTAACAGGTAGCAACACCTGCTACAGGAGATGGTACAGGACAAAGGCAGGCCGTCCTGTATCATCATCTCACCATTTGGCCTGCTTGCATCACAAGCTCAAGATGACAGCATCTGCTTGTGAGCACAGTATAGTGTATATAGTAGTATATTTGTTTATTTACTATATATTGTACATGTGCATTGGTGCTTGCATAAATAAATACAGTAGAATGTCGATTTAAAGCGATTCAATTTCAAATTATTGATTTAAAGCAACTCCCACAATTAAGGACAATGTACTTATTTAAAGCGAATCTTTCCTATTTTACGCTAGTCAAGTTGGCGCATCATATGGAAATACACACTAATTTATACTTTGTGCCTAATGTTCACTGTCAGACGCATCTCTGGGCACGCTACATAGCTGCCCGCCACCCTCCCACATCCTCAGTTCTCGCACTGACGCTCTAATGAACGGATATATTGTGTGACACTATCTCCTCCTACCTCGTGTTTCAACCATCACCACTATGTCCAAGAGGCCAGCCACTACATCATTAACTACCCCAAAGACCATGAAATCAAGGCAAGCAATTACATTGGAGCAGAAAATCAAGGTGCTGGAAGCACTGCAGCGAGGAAATGGTGCTTCAATTGTAGGGTGCCAATTTGGACAGTAATGTGGGGCTGGTCGAGTTGGGCTCTGCATCTTCAGAGGATGAATTGCTTAAGTTAAGTTGAGTGAAAATCAATTTTTGATAGCATAAATTAATTAAAAACTAAGTTGAGAGGAAAATGAAAGTGCTTGGTGAGTCAGACAAGAGGTGGGTGGTGTGCGGCGCCAGCGCGACCACCCTCTCACATCAGGTGATCGGTAGTAAACAGACCATTTCGCGTCTTAATTTAGCTGTGTTGATTTATGAGTGTTTGTTTTAGCATAATACTACCAAAAACAATGTTTTGTTTATTCTAGGAGATGGGCTGAGGTGCATCTGGGTAGACTCTCAGTCTTTTTAGTATTTTGTGTTTCTCTCAAGTACCAAACTAAATTATTCCATTGAAACAACACTTTGATTTAGTGCAAATTCGGTTTAAAGCGACCTCTCTTGGAACGTTTCTCATGTTATATCGACGTTCTACTGAACAGCTCCATACCCAGAAATCTCTCAATCCTGTAACCACTCCGCACCAATTATTCTGGCTAACAGGGATATCACTACAGTATTTTTTTTTATCTCCTACTGTAATGTACTTCCTCTTTTTTATGATTTTTTTTATTCCAGAATGACTCACAGAAACATGCTCATCAATGCAAGACTTGTGGTAAAAGCTTCAAGAAACCATCTGACTTGGTACGTCATATTAGAACTCATACTGGAGAGCGACCATTCTCATGTGCCCAGTGTGGAAAATCTTTTGCTGTCAAATCAACATTGGATGTGCACATGAAAACTCATACTGGGAAAAAGGATTATATGTGTCATATTTGCAATACCATGTTTGCTACTAAAGGAAGCCTAAGCATACACATGAGGCTTCATACTGGAGTTAAACCATTTAAATGTAATCAGTGTGGGATGAAATTCAGAACCTCTGGTCATCGCAAGGCTCATGTTGTTAAACATTTTAAAACAACCCAGTCCATGTATGGTAAGAGTGCAATAAGATTTGCCGCAGTTGAAGAAGATCCATTAGATACTGGAAATGAGGCAGATGAAACTGTAATGGAAATGACAAATGAGGAAAATCTTAGTTCTGTGGTAATGATGACAGAAGGTACTGTGTCATTGCAGTTACAAGGGCTTAACCTTGGCACTATTGATCCTTCAGCTTTACTTAATATTCAACCTATGACATTGGATGAAAGTGTTCTAAATCAGTTACAAGCTTCTGGTGTTACCATGATGGGTGCTGGTGAGGGAACTGTAGATGAGGATGCTGAGGACTCTATCTCTGTGAATCCTAATGTTGTGATGACACAACCTCGAAGTGTTCGTACTCCAACTGTAGAACCTGTTGATGATTCAGATTTTGAAATTCATATGATTGATAGTGAAGGTAGAGTCATAACAACTCACTCACTAAATATGTTGGGGCAACAATTGGATAGGGACACTGGAACAGCTCCAGACACAGCTTCCTTTATGCCACCAGAACTTAGTCTCTCGGATCTTGCCCTCCCAGGACCAAATAATAGCATTCAGTGTGCTTTGTGCTCAAAATCATTTGTAAAATTATCTGACTGGCAGGAGCACCTTTTGTCTCATAATATTTTTATAAGGGTAGGAGAGGATGGTGAAATTGCAGAAAGTGAAATGCAAGACTCTATTGTTATTCCCACAACTACTCTTGGAGAAATTCATGATAATACAGGTAGTACCTTTCAGAGTGCACATAATGGGAAAACCCCTTCTGGACTAAATATTGGAGAAATAACGGTTTCTAAATTAGAAGGACAAACCCAATTAAATCGTAATTATAAATGTGCTGTACCTGGATGTGGAAAAACATATAGGCATGAGACCAGTCTTCAGCAACATACAGTTAGTGCTCATATGAAACAGCACGTCTGTCCCAAGTGCGATGAAGCTTGTCCTTCAGCAGCTGCTCTTCAGAAACACATCAGAATGCATCATTCAGATGCAAAGGGTATCAGATGTGTATTTTGTGTAGAGGAGTTTAATGTGCGGCCTGCATTACACCAACACATTATTCAAGAACATTTGCAAATTGCCCTTGAGAATCCAATTGTTATCGAGAAGGTGGGACTCAAAATTAACCTGACTTCAGAATCTCAGAGAGAGGGGACACAGGGTGGTATGGATGATTTGGATCCCTTAGAGTTCTTCCCTTCAGTAAATAATTCATCCCATCTTGTATAAAGATGAAGGTACTTGAAGATCTTCAGGGTTTTGCTGTAATTGACTCACAAACAACTATGCTACATTAATGCCTTGTTTAAGGTCTGGTTGATCAAAATAGATATTTATTAATGCACTTGTATTTTGTATGGAAAAAATATTATGTAAGTGATGCTGCAAGCTTTAATTTATGTGTGAATTGAAAACATTGTGCAAAACTGCATGCTGAGAAAATTTCAGTGTCAGCTTATTGGCACAATATTATGTTACAAACAAAACACTGTGTAGCTTATGTTGTTGTTGTATTTTAAAGTCTTCCTCAATAGTTTTTAATCAGGAATTAAGCTTCTTGTTAAATATGAATTACCCGGTAAGTACAAACATGAAATAGTAAATACTAACTAATGACATGTAATGAAACCAAAGTAGGTAGTAAGTAAGTTTCTGCAATTTTTATGACTTGGATATTAATGGACATTTTGCAGGGGCTGGCTAGATGATATCCATTACTGCCTTTGAAATTTTAAAGATCCATAATGCCAGGAGTATGATATTTTCTTTTTAGTGTAAGGATATATAGTGAATTTATATTTATATCAATTAGACCCATTGTACAGCTGAGCATAATAACCAACTGTGAATTACCATTTTGTAGTACGGTACTCTGTTTCATCAGTTTAATTTTGGGGATAAGTATTAAAGATGTTTCTTTTTCACCATTGTCCAGACACCTTAGTTTTTGTTCAGTTAGCATTCATTAGTTGCTATGTCTTAAAAGTAAGCTAGATATAACATCTCACTCAAGACTCACCTCAGCTAACATATATGATGTGTGATGAGTCTGGTATGTCAGAAGATTAGTCACCTATTAATGTACAGTATTTACACTGAATGTTAGTGGCCATGTGTAAAATACCACCATCACCTGATACACATGAAGTACAACCATTTGTTGACATGCCTTAAGTACAACTCTCAGTGTGTATGCCAAAAAACATATTTAGCTTACTTGCCTTAAGTACAATTGACATGCCTCAACTTTCTTTGTTATCATACTGTTGATCAAAAATAGGAAGAAATATATGTTATTATTTTAGATGCCCAAGTTATACTACTGTATATGTATATGTATATGTATGCTCAAATTTTATTTATTTTTTTATTAATTAGAATCATGTTTAGTCTCTTAAGAAGCCTCAAATGATTTACCTAGTGTTTTTATGTGTGTCTAGTCAAGTGTCATTTCTTTCTAAGCTTGGTTAAAACTTGTATATTTCTTCTCTAAGGAATTTTTTTAACCTGACACTAGTCTCAAGCAACTCTGCATATCAATAATAATGGGGTCAATCCCCAGGTCTCAGAGCCCAATCTTGTAACTGGAACCTCAAAATTTAATTAGTTAAGAATTGGACTACCCTGCACATTTATGCTGGATTTCAATGAGATTCATCATGTGAGTGTACCCAGAAGGGAGAAGACTAAGAGATTATACAGGGAGGTATTCCCTAAAAATAAAGATAAAAGAGAAAAGTCCCCAAATTTCCTCCACAACTCAGGTACAGTATGTACTCTTAACTGCCAGGGTATGGGGGGGGGGCCTCCCTGTGTTGAATAAAATTTATAAAATTGTCTGATGTTATCCAAATAAAATATTAAACGTGGCATCACATAGTGAAGAGGTTAAACCCTAGCCTGAAATCATTGGAAGCCAAAGTTTTCACAACAGGATAAATTTTAACTTACAGTATTTGCCGGCGTATAAGACGCATTTTTATTTTATTTTTTCAATGTATCCCAAATTACCCTGCATCTAATGAGCCCGTATTACGGATGGGAGGCCGAGCGCCATAGGCAGAGGTGCCTAGCTAGGGAGTCTGGGACGAGCAGTAGTCCACTAAGCACAAAAATTGTGTTTACTAATAATAAAATACTGAAAAACAAGCCAAATTATCACAATCTATTATCTGAAACTTGCGGAAAATTTGCTGAAGACGTAAATAATGGCTTAACGGCAGAGGGAAGCTCGCAACATCTCGCTGTACCTCCTTCCCCAGCATACGTAACCCACACCAGTTACATGTCTTACATTATTTAGCAACTGTGTTACCTTTAAGAAACATTTGTTTATTATCTAAATGAAAAATGCCCCTAGAAAGATTAAAGAAATGCTAACAGAAATTTCAGCCGCCAGTCAGCCACTTGCAATGTGTCGATGACGCCAAAACAATAACGATGGTGCTGCACCCTGGTGGTCAATCATGGCAACAAAAAACATCACAGCTAAAAATACGAGTTTCACATCCTGTTGGTAATTCTTTTGACCAAAATATAAACAAGCCACACAGCTGCTCTGTTCAGAGGTAGAGTTGGGTTAGTATAATGTTACTATACTAATGAGATGCATTCCCAAGTGTGACCTTTTCATATCTTTTGTGTGGCTTTTTACCCTCTTTTCCCCCCAAAACAATACAATTAATGAAACTTGAAAACTATATTCTTTAAATAATGTTTCTGAATGCACCTTATACAATATAAATGAATAATAATATTGTCACACAAGAGGAGATAGAACGCCATTGTTTTCATTTGTGTTTACAGCCGGGAGTCCGGGACGATGGTTCTACACGAGAAAGTTAAGAAAATAAGACCCTGGTTGTAGCTGTAGTAAATTTAATGTTAATAAATGGATCACTAGAAGTAGCTAACCACTAATGGTAAAGAAATAAAGCGAGACGATTGGGAACGCCAACGTATGTAAAGTAAGTGCGTACAAGTGAAAACATATCGTCATCTCTACATATGAATATGAAAGCAACACTTATTTCCTGTTCTTATATGATTTAAATAATATTTACAAATGTAAAACAAAAATTCTACTCACCAATGGTGGTAAAGTCTAAAGCATAAGGACAGCCAATGAATATTGTGCGAGTTTTTACTCAGATGACGAAGTCATCAGGTTCAACTGGCTGAAGCTGTAGGTAAATATTAATTATTCTACCACATTATTTTGTATCAGATACTCAATCACCATACAGTTCATACTTCACTTTAACAACTAATTGGTACCACGAAAATGGTCTGTAAAGTGAAAATCATTAATGTGGTGAGTATAGTTTACATGCTACATTGGTCAATTGGTACTAGCCCACAAAAAATTACAACTACTTATTCACACATTAATACTGCATGTAGAGTTAATAACTAATAATGACTAACCCTTAGACACTCACTGAACTGCTTAATGACACTGGTGCCTGCACTTCGGTACCTCAGCTTCCCTGAGAGATTGGAGCGCCTGAACTTGCCTAGCTTATACTACAGATGGGCAAGGGGTGACCTAATTGAGGTGTATAAGCACCTCAAGGGGCACTACTCAGTCGAGTGTCCTTACTTGGAGCTGGAGGATGCTCTCCCCACAAGGGGTCACAGCTCAAGATTGAAGAAGCCTTAAGTCCAGAAAACTGTGAGGGCAAACTTTTTCGGAGTGAGAGTTGTGAACTCTTGGAACAATCTGCCAGAAAGTGTTGTGATGGCACCGGGTGTGAGTTCTTTCAAGACCAGACTTGACCAAAACTAGAGCAGGTTCAGGTACATTCAGGAGCCGGTGCATGCCCAGTACCTGCCAACAGTGTGGGCCGATCAGTGGTGAAGAGGATAAAAGTAAAAGTAAAGAGTTGCTTGATCCTGGCTTTGTTATTCTATGAGACTTAAGGATAAATTCCCCATTTAAGTTGTCATAGGATTTTATATGTTTGCGTGTGAGTATTATGTCTCCATTTCCAGTAAAATCAATGTACTGTACCGAAAGTTTAAATAAATTTGTGGTTCATTTAAGATTTTATCTCATAAGGGAGATTTAAGCAACACAGCCTGAGGGATTAATATGTAAATACCTTTAGCTACTATAAATTCAACCGATACAGTGACCCCTCGTTTAACGAACGCCTCGGTTAACGAAATTTCGGTTAACGAACTGCCTTCCATAAGGATCTTCAATTCGGTTAACGAACAAAAACTCGGTTAACGAATTTCTTACGAACCGACCTCAACATGTTTTCGCTTGCACTGACCGGGCAACCAGCTTTAGTATCAGTCCGCCAATACATTAATCGGTTCTAGGGCTTAAATTCCTTACTATTTTAGTAAATATCAAAAGTTTATACTATTCAATAATTTTAAAAGTTTAATATTCAATTTTTTAGTCATTTTAACAATTATTGAACATAATTGAAGGTAAAGTGACTAGTTTAATGCGCGGCATCCAGCCTCTTAACACAGCAAACAGGCGTTAGACTCTCTCTGTTTTCACTGGAGGTAACTTCTTGCTTGAGACTCTCTTCAACTAAATGCTTTTTTTCTGTGTTTCCAAGCAAATTATTGGTCATTTTGAAATATATTTTACATATTGACAATATATAATGCAGTGCAGTGTTGATTTAAAGAAGATAATCTTGAATTACACCAAGAGAACTAAAATTTTATGGGTGAAATGGCGCCATGGGGTGACTTCTCTTCTTCCTTCTCCTCCACCCCCATTCTAAATCCCATCATCATCATCATCATCATCATCATCATCATCATCCAGGAGCCTTCTACATACACACCTCAAAGTAAGTGAACTTTTCTACCATTTTTGTTGAATTTAGGAAATTTTCGGTGAGCTGGAACCAATTACCCAAAAACCCATTGAAACAATGGTTTCAGTTAACAAACTTTTCGGTTAACGAACGACCTTCTGGAACAGATTGAGTTCGTTAACCGAGGGGTCACTGTATACAGTATCGAAAATCAAAGAAAGGCTTTCACATTCATACTGTGTTTATATCTAAGCAAATACAAAAATTCTTGTTTATACTGTACAGTGATGTTTCCAATAACCGGAACAATTGGTGCAGGTCACTTCCAGGAATGAGGGAGTTGTGGGTAATGAGACGACTCTCAAAGCCAGAAAAAAATCCTCATCCTCGGAATTTTCCGGGTAACAGAAAAATGTTCTCGAAAGTTCTAGAATGATGTACTATTACTATTTCGTCTAAAAGCCGAAAAAAAATCCCTCATCCGTACTCGGAAAATTTATCTTGAAATTTCCGGAAAATGCCCCAGATTTTCCTCTCTCAAACCCAGAATAAAAATCCCCCATCCCTGGAATTTTCTTAAAATTTTCTTAGAATTTTCCAGAAAATGTGCCCCTTGGAAAATCGTTCCCAAAGCCGGAATTTTCTGGAAAATACTGGCTTTGGGAATGATTTTCTGTTAAATTCCAGCTATCAGAGACTTCTGGGTTTGAGAGCGTTGAATAGAATGACCTTCACGGTTGTTGTTGTTGCTGAGATTGTCGGACCTGAGTCCGACACGGGCCTTTGCCAGTAGGCGGCCCGTTTGGTGGCTCCAGCTGGAGCTCATGGAGCAGCCAAACCGGATTGGGGATGGAGGTTGTCCTACCTGCAGATATGAAAGGATACTGCAGGTTTGCAAGTATAAGCGGACCTTCGGTCAGTGAACGCTTACCACCAACCCCCCACTCTTGGACGTGGTCAGTTTCGGAGTGGGCGCCCCCCAAACTGGGGTCCGCACTTGCTGGGGGAGGATACTTCCTAAGCTATCTGGGTGGTGGGTATCATGTGATGACCCGGAGAAGGTGGTGAATGTGGTTTGTTTGGGCCTTTCAGGTTAGAGTGGCCGCTAGTGTTGTGTGTTCTTCTTGGAAGTTTCAAATTCTGTTTCGGAGACTTTGTGCGACTTCGAAATCGAGGAGATAGTGTTCCAGTTGGTTGGCCGCTGGCTCCTAACAGTAGGTGCATTCCCTGACGACATTTCCAATCGTCTGCCATGTGCACTTGTACCCTAGTTGCAGTCGATGAAGGCTAACTTGGGTTTGTCTTGGTGTTTTCTTGTCCGTGAATGGTGGTTCCCTTTTTGTAGCCACCAGGTACCATTTGGCTGATTGAGAACCAGCGTTGAATGCGTCAAGGAAGTTCTTTTTGATGTGGAGTATGGTAGTCTTTCTGAGGTGGTTCTTGATCTCTTGCACGCTTGCAGGAACTTGAATGTGTACGCTTCTAGAACTTGTGACTGCCATGGCTGCTTCGTCTGCCTTGTCATTTCCCCCGATCCCTACATGACTGGGAATCCAGTGTAAGACGACTGGGTGGTTTTGTCTTTGGAAGTCCTGTGGCTGTGCGAGGATCGAGGTTATGATGTGGACGTTGTCTCTTGGTTGACTGTGTTGCAGCGCCTGCATGGCCGTTTTCGAGTCCGTGTGAATTATGATGGACTTGTGTTGTGTTGCAGCGTGTTGTAGGGCCTTTGAGATTGCCACCATCTCTGTTTGTAGGGTGGAGCAGTCATTAAAAAGTCTCCATAGGAGGGTCTGACCTTGGGTGAAGAAGGCCGCTCTGAATCTATGATGTTTTAGGTCCACCGAGCCATCTGTGAAGTATGATGCTGCATCAGCCGGTGTCTCGGTGGCTATGGCTTCCTGAGTTATTCTTTTGAGGTCATCCTTCTGGAGGTTGGCTTTGCTATCACCTAGTTCAGTGATTTTGAATATGGCTGGTGGAGGGCTCCATGGTGGTGGAACTACATAATCCTTGTCTCGTATGTCTTGGTTGTTCCTGCATGCAGGTGCCCGATGACCTCGCTTGCCTCGTGCGACCAGGTGGCCCCTCGCACTCTGTGGTCAAGGTGGTGGGAGGCACTGATTCGCGTTTTGGCAGCTGTGGGCATATCTGATCTAAAGATTTTGGCGAGGAGACCGGTTGTCACCTGCTTGACTCGTACTGCCAGGGGTTGTAGTTCAGTTTCCATTTGCGAATTGCAAATTCTGGTCCACATGGGTGCTCCGAACATGGTCCTGAGAGCATTATTTTGGATAACTTCTAGCTTAGCTATCTGGTCTTCTCTCAGTCCAATGAGTGCTGGAGCACTGAAATTTACCAGCGATCTGATGGCGGCCGTGTAGTAGGCTTTGAGCACGTGTATGTTCGCCCCTGATGATGTGCTGGTGAGTGACCTCATTATGTTGTGTCTGCTCTTCGTCCTGTGTCTGAGATACTCGAGTTGCGGCTTGAAAGTGAGTTTCTGGTCGAACCAGATTCCAAGACACTGGTGGGTGTTGGTCCAGACTACCGGCGTGTTTTGTATGGAGAGCATCATGTCTGGTGTGTCTGTGCAGATGGCCATCGTTTTCGACTTAGCTGGATTTATCTTGAGTCCAAGTCTGTTGCACTCCTCTTCAATAAGTTGGAGTGTGTGTTGCGTGTTAACTAGTCTGTTTGTTCCTCTTACTATGAGCTGTAAGTTGTCTGCATAGCAGAGGAGCTTGGCTGTTTGTCTGAAAGGAAGTCTGACTAGATTTTCCATAAGGACATTGAGCAGCGTTGGACAGAGGATGCCTCCTTGTGGGGTTCCATTTTCGTGGACCCTGTAACTTGACGTTGTCCCCTGAAAGCATACTCTTGCTTCTCTCTGTGTAAGGTAGTTCTGGATTCACCCCAGCAACCTTCCTTTGACGCCTTTTTCGGCGAGCGTCGTTATAATGGCCAGTGGATTTGCTAGTTCGAAGGCCTTCTCCAAGTCGAGGAAGACCACCAAAGCTGGTTTATTGTCCACTGTGCTGAGTATCTCGGCAATGTTGTTGCTTGTGCCGGTGTGTTCTCGGTGTAAGCAAAAATGTGAGGGTGTGGGCTGCCAACTTTCCACTTGAGTCTGTTGAGAGCCATTCTTTCTCCCGTCTTCGCTATGCAGCTGAGGAGGGAGATGGGTCTTGGTTTGTCTGGTTCTCTGGGCTTCGGAATGGGCTGTATATCTGCCTTCTTCCATTCCGGTGGAAGTCTCTGTGCTATCCACGAAGCAATGATGACTTGTAGCAAAGCCTCGTGCCCGGCTTCACCGGCATGGGAAAGCATGGAGTAGGTTATCCTGTCGGCCACGGGTGCTGTTTCCTTGCTTCGTTTTATCGACTTCTGTAGTTCTTGCTGATTGAAGGGTCTGTCGGTGTCATCTTCACCATTGCAGGCCTCTTCGATCATCTGGAGTACTATATATATATATATATATATATATATATATATATATATATATATATATATATATATATATATATATATAAGTACTTTATGAGGAACAGCTTTATAAACTTATACCATGGATCCCTCCCCTGCTGCAGAGCTGTGGAGTGACGGAGTCGGAGTCCCAGTGTTGCCAGGCACAGAAAAATACCCTTAGAGGGAAAAGGGGAAGAAATGTGAAAATTGGCCAAAATCTAGTTAAAAATCGCAGTGATTTAAGGGCATTTTAAAAAGACGTACCCAAAATTTTTTGTCAACGCATCAAGTTTGTGTCAGTCGGTGCCCATACACATCCTCTCCACCCTTTTGATTGCAATTTTCCATTGCTGGTTTAAGTTGGTGGTACAGGTATTCTGTTTTTGTATTGTATCTCAAAGGAGTCTTTTACATCTCATATAAAGTAAAAGTTAAGCTTTGAGTTGCTTTATTTCGTTTTTCATTTCAATGATTTTTTAATTTTTTGTGTTTTCTCACTGGGTGTGTTGACAGCTACTCAGTACGTCTGTGCTGCGCCAGGCGGATCTAGCGTTGACTGCTGGTGATGATCCCGTGGTGGGGAGGGTGGGCCAGGAGTTGGCCTTTGGGGACATCTTTTTAACAAAATTGTTACTTTAGCCTGGGTGACGAGTCTGGACGCTTAAGAGGTGTAAGAGCTTTGGCAGCCAGGGTGCCATACAGGAACCCCATCTGACTGTTGTGCGATTTACGCACCCCTTTTGAATGGTTCCACCTTGTGCAACAGATGGATTCTATTGTGGGGTACGTGATGTTTGGTTCACACTCAGGATGGGATGGAGAAAGGAAACTCACAATGTGCTCTCTGTATACATGTTGTTTTGGATGTACAATGCAGCTTGGTGCTGGGAAGGCAGCATGGTTACAAGCGTTGAGTAAGGAGAGCTGGTTGGTGAGGGTGTTCAGAGGAGGACCAGCTTGTGGGTCGCCATGGTCGCCGGCGGGAGCGAGGGCCGCCAGACAGGAGTGGAGGAGGTGTTGCTTGCTGGTTGGTGTAGGTAGAAAGAGAGGTAGGTCACCACGAGGTCAGGTCTTAAAAAGCGGAGGTAGGCGTGGCTTAATAGTTGACCTCCGTCATGTAAGGCGGCGCTGGTTGACCTAGACCACGAGGCATACACTGGGGAATTCGCGGGGTCGGCTACTCAGTGACAAGCGTTTGTAGGGGAGGAATCCACTACAATACTCCCCCTTCCCTCCAGGCGGTGTAGGAGACTTGTTATCTGCAGGGTTGCATGGCACATGAGGCAGAACGGGCGGTGCATGCCACATGTGAGACATAACGGCGAGGGCGTGGATGAGACGGCCGCTAGTGGAGACAACTTTGTCTAGATACACAGAGTTCTGTGGGAGGAGATAGGGAGAAGGAGGGTTGTGGAGGCGATGAATGTTGTGCTACACTCGCGACAGGTACAGAGTCCTCAGATGCGCCTGCTGAGGTGTGGGACTGGGTCAGGAGCAGGGGCTGCGTCAGCAGGAAGAGGGTCCATGACAGCAGCAGGGTCCATGACAGCAGCAAGGTGCAGGACAGTAGCAGGGGGTACCTGAGGGAAAAAAAAGGGTGCGTGGGGCCGCACTCAGGCGCATGGGCCGCGTCAGGAGCAGGGGCTGCGTCAGCAGGAAGAGGGTCCATGACAGCAGTAGGGTGCATGACAGCAGCAGGGTCCACGACCGCAGCAGGGTGCAGGACAGTAGCAGGGGGTACCTGAGGGAGAAAAGAGGGGTGTGTGGGTCCGCATTCAGGCGCAAGGGCCGCGTCGGGAGCAGGGGCTGCCAGGCAGGAGCGGAGGATGGTCCACGTCAGGAGGAGGGTCCAGGACAGTGGCAGGGGATACTGCTGGGCCGGGGGCGGCGTCTGAGGCAGGACGGGTGCGCTGGGGTCGGTAGGACGTGGTGCTTGGAGCAGGAAGAGGAGCTGGTGTCTGCTTAGAGAAGCAGTGTTGCTCTAGGGTGTCTAACCTGCGATGTAGAGACAGTAGCTGTAGAGCCGATGAGAGCTGCCTCTGTGTGGATAAGCCAGTCTTCTATGTTGCTTGAAGACTGGGAGAGTGATCGGTTTCTCCTCCATCCTGTGTGAGTGCGTCATTCCGGGTGTCACCATTTGTGGGGTACGAGATGTTTGGTTCGCACTCAGGATGGGATGGAGAAAGGAGACTCACAATGTGCTCTCTTTATACATGTTGTATTGGATGTACAATGCAGCTTGGTGCTGGGAAGTGGCAGCGTGGTTACAAGCGTGATGTAGAGAGAGCTGGTTGGTGAGGATGCTCAGGGGAGGACCAGCTTGTGGGTCGCCATGCTCACCGGTCACCACGAGGTCAGGTCTTATATAGCGGGGGTAGGCGTGGCTTAATAGTTGACCTCCGTCATGTAAGGCGGCGCTGGTTGACCTAGACCACGAGGCATACACTGGGGAATTCGCGGGGTGGCTACTCAGCGACAAACAGCGTTTGTAGGGGAGGAATCCAATACACTATTTAACAGCCAATGCCAAAATATCCTGACCACTGGCGTTGGGGTCTATTATATACACCCTTCGTGACCCTGACCACTGGCCCTGGGGTCTGTTATAGATACGGTAATAACCCCTTGGTGACCTCTACTCTCAACTTGACTAGAAGGATCAAACTCATTGAAATCGTATCTGAACCTTAAAATGATATTTATAGTCACTATGAATAAGGGTTGTAGTTCCATGAGTACTCACCCCTGAATATGTGAATTACACGAAAGCGCTGGGAACATCTCGCTTTCTTTTTTCTTACGTGGTTATTAGCAATATATATATATATATATATATATATATATATATACATACATACATATACAAAGGGATTTTTTTAGGGCAAATCTAGGGAAGTTTGGCCGAGGAGACCTGGCAACACTGATTTCCGTCGGACAGTCGGCGGATTAGTGGTTGTCTCACGATAGTTTGAAAAGTTGGTGTGCCTTGTGTGACACTCTACCATTATATTTTTACTACATTACCTTAGCAGTGTTATGGACTGGGGTCAGGGTGTTTATAAATATGAAATAGTATCGATGTGATATGCAAGTTCATTATTGAAATCATATTAAAGTGTCAATGAAGGTCATTGTAGAGCAATTGTAAATTTGTCATTTAGCTACTGTATAGTATTTGTAATCCATATGACTGTATCCGCCAGTAAAGGAGGACTACAATATTGTCTTGTAGAAATGAAATAGGTTAATGTGAACTTAATAAATTTCTTTCAGGTTTAAATACTTGCCCATTTGTTTATGTGCTGGAAGGCTATGGCTCCCGAGTCCCGACCCCAGTCCTGCATGTTAGTCTTTATGTTAGATGGCCAGGTAACCCAAGGGGGGAGTGGTGGTGGTTTCCGGACCCCCTTGTTCATCAGAAAAGTCCAATATTTTTCTTGATAAAATTTTAGCTAAATTTTTAGGTAATTACATAGGACTAACCCGCAAACAAAATTGATTGAAAACAATTATAAAAATGCCAGATTTTCTTTGTTGTATTATAGTGTACACTGTTATAGTTTGTGAAAATATGTTAAAAAATTGATATTTTTAAAATAAACGCTAATTAACATTTGTGGTTATGAAGAACAGACCTAATGAACCAAACTAAACAAACCTACCTAACCTTACCTAACTTCCCCGGTATATTAAACAGAAAGAACTTACTATAATATGGTGAAATTTGAGGCAATTTTCGGTAAATTTTTCTTGTAGCACCGTTCACTTGTAGCAAGTTAAAAATATATTTTTCTAGTGTATTTGTGTGTGCTGAGACCGAATATGACCTTCCTTTTTGGCGGAAATTAGCCGTTTGTTTTTAACGTGAATTTTATTTGTTTGACGTTTTCCGAGAAAATTAAGTGCCTAAGCGACTAACAAATACACAATAAAACACTTGAAAAACAATAACCTAACCTAACCTAATCTAACCTAACTTAACTGACTCTCACCATATGATGGAATCACCTATTTCTTACCTTATTGGCCTGGTTCTTGTTCGTCGTTGCATTCTGGGATTCTTACACAACTCCACATATGTTGGTCTTTGCGATATTTACATTCAGTCTTGCTCTTAGTTCACTTTACTGAAGTTGGAAGAACACCATGCGATCGAAAAAATGCTGTAGTTTCTTCGTTTTTATACCAAAAACTTGCAATCAGCTCCATATACTTTAAGTGACACCCATCGCAGACTTCCATGGTCAGAACTGAACTTGAATTTCAAAATATGAGAGCCCAAAAAGAATACTCGAATTTGATTGGGCCAAAAATACCGCGAATTAAACCCAAAAACATTTTAATTGGTTTCAAAATAAAAAAGGCTTTTGATTGACCGCGTGACGTGTACAGCAACGCATGCGCAGGATGATTTATGAAGGGGACGCAGGAGACACGCAGTGTTGGAGGAGAGGCAGACGATAATGGTGGGATGTTAATGGAAGAAAATAGAAAATATTTTGGAAAAGCTATCTCCGTTATTATACATTTCTGCCGGTAATGTAATAGATGGAAATTATCTTATAATTAGACGTCTTATTCGAATATGATAATATATTAGTGGTAGGAATGAACGGTGCTACAAGAAAATAATACCCAATTTTCTAGTCATGAGATTATACAGCCGCATCGGCGCAATGCAGCCCTGGCGGGTTAGTTCTATATATTAACCAATTTATACTTTAGGTCAAGAGTCCCTAGGCGTTAACCAATATGTTTTTCCAGTGTATTTTGATGTGTTTTAAGCGAATCTGACCTTTATTTTTGGCGGAAATTGGTCGTTTTTGCCCCCCCCCCCCCACAATAATGGGGGGAGAGCCTGGGAAATTGGGGTTTTGGGTGGGGGAGAAAATGAGTCATCTGACCTAACCAAACCTAACCCAACCCCTAGCTTAAACTAAGCTAACCTACCCTATCCTGTTAATTTCCAACTAGTATAAATAGGTTTCAAAAGACTCAGAATAAGGAGTTGTAAATGTTTCAGTAGTTTAAAACTTTGGGGCGCACCATGTCCGAAAGTACAATACCTTAGCTAGAAGTGGAAGGTCCAGGGATAGGTTCAGGGTCATCGACCTCCTCGTCGTCGGAATTTACAAGGCAATTTATAGTGCAGGCACTCGACAGACGTAGGGAGAACACCGTGATTATGTAGGAATTGGATAGCATGATCGTCTTTCTTGTAAAACTCTGCAATAAACTTAAAATAATCATAGGAGCACGATTCACAACCAACCTCCACCACTGCCATTGTCACACTGGTCATTGAAATTCAAATCTGTACCCAGGCTGCTTCCTTTGAAAAAATTCAAATGTGATTGGTAAAAAAAAAACGTGTGATGATATTGATACACTACATCATTGGTCATGACCGGATGGCGTCAGTCAATGTTGCGCATGCGTGATGCTTAATTAACTTGGTTACATGCAGATAACACTCCTCACAGAGACGAAGACTGAATATTACGTAAAATAAATTAAATTCAATTGTGTCGCTATTTTCCATTTCCGACTATTATAACGGGTTCAAAATGCTCAGAATAGGGAGATCTAAATGTTTCGGTAGTTTATAACTTTATGGTGCGCTATGTCCTAAAGTAAAATAATACCAAATTTAATGCAGTATTGTACTCGGGCATTTTTGTAAAGTAAAAATTAAGGTAAAATTTCACTTGTTGCGAGTACATGAAATCAAAGTTGAAATTCTGTTTTTCCTATGGTTTTTGATGTGTTATGAACGAATTTAACCTTAATTTCTGGCTCAAATCAACAGTTTCAGAGATAAGCCCCCCTCCCATCTCAGAATCTAAAGATTTGCTGTAAAAATCAAGGTAGAAATTGTTCAAAATACATGGAAAACCATTGGAAAATAAAACCCTAACCAACTTAACCTAACTGGGGAGCTCCACAGTCGTTTGATGTTTTGCGTGTGTACCGCCACATACACAATAAAATGATAAATGTCTTGTTTAAATGTAATTTGCGCTAGAAGTGCTATTGAAGAAAAGTGTGTTGGAATTGTTAAAACTATTGATTGCAACTACAGTATAAAATTCCTGAGATGATGTAGTGGCAACAAGTGAAATAATACCAAAAGAAATTAATTTTTACCTCAGAATATCTCCAAATTTCAAGTGCACATGGCCTCAAAATGCCCATCATTGTGGTCAGATTTCAAAAATTTTTCAGCTATACTGGGCTAGCACGTAATTCAAACCTTGAAGGATTGTTGTCGAGCTACTCGTTAACGGAATGTTTTTTACGAATGTGGACTAAAGTCGATTTACTCGGTGAAGGACAAAAATTAAAATGTGAATAAAGTTGAGCCATGCGGTGAAAGGGTTAAGTTTGTAACAAGGTTAGTAATTACACTTTTACATCAACAAATAAAAATTGAGATAAAACTCTCGAGGTTGAAGTCTGACTTGGATCCTTTGCCTTCAATTTCTTTCTTATCCAGCTTGAACAGTGATGGGGGATATTCCAGCCAATTATAACTGAATGCCTCAGTCCTAGTTTCATCACTAACCTCCTGGTGAAACAGAGCCCGCGTCATAGTTCTTTCCTCGTGGAGGATTTACCTTATGCTGTTGCACTTCTGTTTGCTTGGCTTGCATTGTGTAGCAAATGTCACTATCTTTGGCTGGGTGATATTATCTTCATTAAAAGTACAGGAACTCTTTACTGTACTAGCAGCTGCGATTGATTTCAAACTAAGTTTCTTTGCATCAATTCTGTTGAGGAAATTGTTTTGTCAGTCATAATGTTGATCAGCTTGTCATCTGTTGCTGGATTGGGAGAGAATGGATTTATCATGTTTCCTTTACTTTCAGCACCATTCCCAGGTCATCCTTATTAATTTTCTCATGATGGTCAAATTGGGCGGAATCCATATGCATCATACTTTTCATGCATTCTGAGAAGGAATTCATGCTGCCAAATTTAGGTTTTAGCTAATGATTTAGGATATAGGAGTGTACTGTACATCATCAGCCCCATCAGCATCAAATCGGTATTTATGATCATTCCCCTCTCCTATTGTTTTTTAACCAGAAATAGGTTCGAGCAGATTTTTTTCAGTCCCAAATTTGTAATACAGTAATATATGCAGGCCCATATAGCCCCAGCTAGCTACTCCAAACCCCATAAGAATTGATGTACATTATAATCCAGGTGATCCTTACTGGCTGTTATAAAATGGGTTTTCAAGATCCGACCATTTCTTCTCGGTTTGTTGTATAGAACTGTTTATGATCTTTGTGTGAATGCTATGCCTCTAATTGTTTGTTTGTTTTTTGTAGGTACAGATGCTACAATGGCTAAGGCATTTAATTTAGAAGGCTGTGAAAACTTGCCATATGATGAATCCCTTGCCTCTTTAAGTATGAGGTCTTTCCATGACCTCAATGGGCTCCTTTGGAGTGCAAAAACAATCCACAAAGTTATTTTGGACAAATATAAAATGGTTAGTTCACAATACTGTACTCCTTTTATCTGTCTCCCTTTTTAAGACTGTTGCCCCTTTGCCAGAAAGCTTACCTTCCCTTCTTCCCTACTATGCTAGATGTTTATTCTTCTTCTGCCACATCCACTAACTTTTTAAATTATGGTTATGACTATAGCTGGAAATATGGCAAAATATTGTTTTTTATTGTACATATTTTATTATTGTTTAATTATATAATGTATAACTGTACAGTATTAAGGTTTTAATATTTATTATTCCCCTTTAATTGGCTATGCATTAACAGAACTCACAGGGTTGCCACAGGACACAGGTCAGGGAAAGTCAGGCAAATTTGTGACAGAAAGAAAAATCTATACAGTACTTGTTGAGTCCAATGCATCTCTTAAAAAGTTCTTAGAAATTAAAGGTGTTTTGGAAAATACAAATGCAAAAATGGTAAAACTTGAAGATTGGTTGAGATTTTTTAAATTCATACTGTGAAGCTGTATCCTTTTTTACTTTTACGCTCTTCACCACTGATCGGCGCATTAGCTGCATGGACGATCGGTCACGTCTCTTTTACGCACTGTTGACAAGTAAACAAAATAATATATACTACTGTACTACCATACTGTATATACTGTACTCACCAGCAGACACTGTTAACTCAGCTGACTGTAATGCTTAACTGTAATCTCGTTTTAACACTTGTGATAGAGGTTATGTGGGAGATTAGTGGGTCATGTTACTGACCTGACCTGATGCAATATCAGGTCACCCATTGTTGGGGTGGGGGACTAGTGGGTCTCATGACCTGAACAGGGCTTGAATAAAGACGAAAGGTATCGTGCTCCAATTTCCCACTCACTGAATGTACATTATACTTGTAGTATGTATGTAACTGTTATAACTTTTTACGGTCTTAACACTGCTTTAACACTGTATTCTTGGCTGATTTTGTTCTGGTACAATAATGTACAGCACTGCATAACACAAATTGTACGGTAGACCCTTGTCATTCGCGGGTTTACGGTTCTCGATTTCAACGATTCGCAGTAAGGATTCATATCATAACTTGTGTTTTCGTGCGTATGTTGCCCCGTGAGAGTTACCGTGGGCCTCCATGTGCCCAGGTGGAATGGTCAAAGTATTATACTATAAGTGTGTCAAATGAGGAGTGACTGATCCACACGTAATTAAAGATTTTTGAAATATGTAGTTAAATTAAACATGCTTTTTCATATAGTTATGCAAATGAAGGGAAAATAAAAGATATACTAGATAGGGTGTGGTGGAAGCATCATGGTCTGGCACACACACACACAAGCGCTGTAAACGATGTGTGGATTCACTGAGTGGTTTGGAAGTGTTTATTTCCATTCATAATTTCGTAACTACAACCTATGGTAATTTTTCTTCGTGTTCATATATAATGAAGATAATGCAGAGTATAAAATGCCATATACAATACTTATACATAATGTCATCTATACAGCCGTACTATGACTGTGTGCGTTCGTGCGTGTGTTGCCTCGTGATAGTTAATGGGCCTCCGTCCAGAAAGGATACTGCACTAACCTCCAGCACCGACCCAGGTGGGCTAGAGATTATGGTTTCCGACTGTACCATGTCAGGGCCGGGACTCTTATGGACCTTTAGCCTGGATAGTTTATTTCTAATACCCTCCTCTGTGAACAAAATGTGGGTCAGTGCTGTGTACACAAAAATTGTGACCAAGTCCCAGGTTGCTGATCTAACTTTCTGTCTCATTTACACATAATTGCAGGGTCTCGCTTGTCTCTTACTTTGATTACACAACGTATATATATCATTTATCACTCTTGATTTGTTTCATTTTTCCATTATGTATTTATTTTTGGTTCTATTATTTTTTTCCTTCAGGTTGGTGACCTGTTCCCAGGTAGGCTAATCTCATTAAAAAATAAAATAGAATTAGAGGTCCATTGGCTGAGTGAATACAG
The DNA here is from genome assembly GCF_018991925.1 of Homarus americanus. Classification (NCBI taxonomy): domain Eukaryota; kingdom Metazoa; phylum Arthropoda; class Malacostraca; order Decapoda; family Nephropidae; genus Homarus; species Homarus americanus. Next base: position 8,337,865 of record NW_024742238.1, on the reverse strand, counting down.
AATTCACATCCTGTCCTAAGGGTTGCTAGTTTGTGATCCTGGAATCCACCCAGCTGTAAATAGGTACCAGCCATGCAGACTCCGAATGTACTGAAGGCTTGATATACTTTGTGCTATAACCACACTATCCTTAATAGGCCATCAAGCATATAGGACCTACTTTCATTTTATTAAACAATTCTTTCTTTGCAGCTGCAAGGAAAGCAGACTGAATATGAGAATGCCCACTTATCAGCAACTGGAAAACTCGCCACCCACGCCAAACTGCATGCCAACTCTTTAAAGGTGTGGAAAGAGAAGCAACAGAAGGTATTTATATCTTTAAACACTGTACGCTTGATATTGATTTTGAGAGCATTTATGCAATAGTATGTCAAATTACCAGATACATACACATCTGGGATACCATAAGACTGGACTGGTAAATCTCAAGCCCAAATAAAATAAAATGGATTATTAACCTGTTTTATTGTGATAGTGTGGCATATTTTTTACATATAATATAATTTACACAAGGCTGAGCTTTTAATATGGTAACATTTTTAAAAGGCTACTATTCATATGGTAATAGCAAAATAAAGTATGGTAGCATTGACTGTCACTCCTCCCTCCATAAAAGAGGGATTTTACGGTCATGGTCAAAAGTAATCATCCACCCCATCACCTAACCTCTCCTGCTGGCTGGGTCCTTTCATCATGTTAAGTCATTTGGGTTGGAGAGGGTAAATGGTCGACTTGAGGAAGGTATGCGATACAAATTGCTCATCAGAGGGGGGATGTTGAAGAAAGCAGGGAATGATGGATATAAACTTGTTTTTTTCTCGTTATATTATCTTAGGTGTACAGTAGGGTTGGGATATATCACAAAATAGGGTCCAAGGATGTTCGCCATATACTAAATCACGATTTATAATTACATGTAATCAATGGGGAAAATAGGGTTGGGCTCTGGAGGCCAGTAAAATTGACTAAATTTGACTTAAGTTTATTTTCTTACTAACTAAAGCACCAATGAACACCAGACTAAGGAACACCAGTCTCGGCAGCAGACACCACACTGCCACCCTCACTTGACAATCGCACACCTACATAAACGAACAAACCAAAAATATTAGTTACAGTATTAAATCTTTTCCATTAAGCTTTCCATTCTCTTCACTTCACCTTTCACGTCACTAGCAACCCATTTACACTCACCGTAGAAGTCGGAATCTGCAGCAGAGTCGGCTGCTGACTCATCACTCGCGCTGCTTGACTCGCAGCCAGCCTCCTATTCTTCACGCGACAACTGCGTGCCTGAACAAGGAACTGTAAATGAAACATTTTAAGTTTTGTGCATATTTTCATGCATATTTTGTTTTGTTTTTTCACATGGAAATATGAAATAAACATGCCTAAATGAGTGTAAATGTGATAACTCACCAACTTCATCGCCTTCCTCCTCTTCGCATGGGTTCAGTATGTCTGCCTGCACCTCTGGCGGCACTGGCCCTGCTTCCTCCCCAGATGGTTCAGCCTCCACTTCACCTGTAGAAAACAACATGCACAGAAATCATTAAAACTGAATTTTTATCTTTGGCATAAAGCACTCGGCAGAGACTCCACGCCGACAGCAAAGAGGGTGGAGTGCATGTGCACTGAGTCTCGTGACCACTCACCACCACTGGACAGAACTATACAACTCATCTATTTTTTTCACTTTTTCAATAAAAAAAAAACAAACCTAAACTTACCTGAAGAGCGAGAAAGGGGCCGGAAGTAGGAAGTGATGGACCTCTGATTCTGGTTGGCTATCTTCCTGTCCAGCAGATGACTATAGGTAAAAGAGAGCCTGTACAAGCTGTTTACATTCTCTGTAGCCCTCTCCACATCAGGATCGTTGTCTCTAACACACTTGATGGCAGCAGATGTGAAGGACATGTATTCCTTAAGTTGCATGATTTTCCGCTCTTTACATGTGGGGCCTCATCTTCGGCTTCCTCCTCTTTCTCGTGTTTCTTATTCATCTCGGCTAACTCTAGGGCTTCTTCAGTCGTTATTGGGTTGTTCGTGCTCTCTAGCAGTTCATCCACATCTTCAGTAACTTATTGGAGCCTTGGATCTTCTCTTATTTTCTTGCTGAGCAGTACTATTTCTCTCAGATCTTTGACCTTGGTAAATCCTTTGAAGGTTTGGACAACATCAGGCCACAGAGAATGCCAAACACCAGTCAAGGCTTGTTCAAAGAGGGATTTCCAGCTCAGAGCAATGTTTGTGACGGCATCTTTGATCATGAAATTTTTCCAGAATTGCTGGATAGTCAGTTCTTGGTCAGAAATCAATGCATCTGCCATTTGCTTACTTGTCATCTTCAAATACATACGTTTGAATAAGGCAATGGCTCCCTGATCCAAAGACTGAACAAGAGATGTGACATTAGGGGGCAAGAAGAACAGCTGAATATTTTCGTTGATGTTGTTGAGATGGGCTGAGTGACTGGTGTCATCCACGACGATCAGTGCCTTGTCATGGATTTTCTCGATGTACGGGATGACGTAATTAATAAACCAGTCTTCAAACACATCTTCAGTCATCCGGGCTTTCTTTTTAGATTTCCATATGACTGGGAGAAGAGGTAGGAGCACATTTTTAAAAGCACTAGGTCTGGCAGCAGAGTGAATGACGAGAGGTTTCATGCTCCGAGTCCCTGCGGCATTAGCACAGAGAAGCACTGTTACCCTGTCTTTACTGGCCTTAAATCCTGGAGCTTTGTCTTCTGCCTTCATTAAATATGTCTTCTTTGGCATCTTTTTCTGGTTTAGTCCTGTCTCATCACAATTCCAGATTTGGTCTGGAGTATAGCCTCATTCCCATCTATCTTCACTTATTCCGCTGCAGCTGTGTCGGCAGATGCAGCTTCCCCTGACAGAGACATGCAGCATAATTCAGCCCTCTTGATGAAGCTGTGAAGCCAGCCTTTGGCTAGCTGTGAATTTACATTCACTTGCTGGCTGTCCTTCTCACTGAAGCAGACATGTGTGTATTTGTATTGCCTCATTTTTTATCATTGGACCCAACATAGCAACTTTACGGCGTTGCATGTTTTCAATCCATATCTCGAGTGTGTCTTCTATTTCTTGGTAAAGTGGTGGCTGTAGGTGTTGGGTGGTCTTGGAAACTGTTAGTTTAGCAAATGCTGCATGAATCATGTCTGCCTTCTGTCTGATGCCACGAATGGTGCTTTCATTAACTCCATAGCAGCGTGTGGCAACAGAGGCACTTGCTCCATGTTCAAGGACGTTCAGAATCTTTGCCTTATCACCAATGTTGAAGGTTTTCCTCTTCTTTTACTCATTGAACTAGGAGGAGTGGTACTAGTACACTTCGGCATCTTGGTAGACAGTAGTAGAGCACGTGGTGACCTTGACTGGAGAGTGAGAGTGCAGCTTCCGCATGTAGCAAGAGCTGAATCAGAAAGACTGTGGGTGAATGTGTGAGTGAGCAGCTACAGTGGCGCCTCTGGTGAGCAAATAATGCATTTGTTTGCCATGGCGGTAAATTTGAAATTATTTTCTGCCTGATTTTCCTCACAAAATCAATAGATTTATCGGTATATATTGGAAAATGTCGATAATTTTGGTAGTTGCGATATTAAAAAAATCTTCATAGAAAATCGCTATATATCCCGGCCTACTGTACCTACTTAAAAGAATAATAGAGGACGACTTTTATTTTATAATTACAGTATTATAATCTGTCATCCATTTCCTAATTTATAATTTTTTCAGTCTGTGGTTCAGGTTTTAAAAAAATTGCAGTAATTGGGTTGGGTTAGGTTGGGTTAAACGATGAGCAAGCCAGGAGGATGTATGCAAGAGCCAGAAACCAAGCAAGGACAGAGTGTAGAAGGGCTGAAAAGGAGTTCCAGAGGCTGGTTGCAAGCGAGGTCAAGTCAAACCCAAAGGCGTTTATTGCTATGCAAAGTCGAAATTGAAAACGCGAGTAGGAGTATTAGACCTGAGGCTTGTGGATGGTAGTTAGGCAGATTCTGACCAGGATAAAGCTGAGGCATTGAACAGCTTCTTTTCCTCGGTGTTCACAAGAGAGGATGCAACTAACCTTCCTGCGTTTGAGGACAGACGGTTCGACACAGCACTGACCCACATTGTGTTCACAGAAGAGGGTATTAGAAATAAACTGTCCAGGCTAAAGGTCCATAAGAGTCCCGGCCCTGACATGGTGCATCCTAGAGTGCTAAGAGAATTGTGCAACGAGCTTGCAGAGCTCCTGAAGATCCTATTTTGTAAATGCCTGGATGAACAAATGGTCCCCAGTGAATGGAAAGTGGCTTATGTGAGTCCTATCTTCAAGAAGGGCGATCGGCACTCCACGAACAACTATAGACCAGTGATCCTGACCAGCATAATATGTAAGGTACTTGAGAGTATTATCAGAGATGCCGCAATGGAACATCTAACACAAAACAATCTTGTAAAGGATTGCCAACACGGTTTTATGCCGGGGCGCTCCTGCTTAACACAATTGCCAAGGCTTTCGACAGTGTACCCCATGAAAGGCTGAAAATCAAACTGGAAGGGTACGGAATTCGGGGAAATGTCTTTGCATGGATAGAAGACTTTCTACATGGCCGCAAGCAATATGTGGTGATCAATGGCACGAAATCATCATCAGTACCTGTCACAAGTGGGGTAGCACAGGGCAGTGTATTGCGCCCGCTGTTGTTTGTTTGTTTCATAAATGACATGCCTGACGTTGTACACTCCTCCATACAAATGTTTGCCGATGGCGCTAAGTTATTTCGGGAAATTAAGAACCAAGCTGACTGTGAAGAGCTGCAGAAGGACCTCTTTGGGCTCCAGGAATGGTCAAAGGAATGGCTGCTGAGATTCAATGTCACGAAGTGTAAGAGGATGCACCTGGGGTGTACCAACGGTAAGGAGGCGTATCATATGTCCCAACGGGATGAAGAAACTGCACTAGTTGAGACTGAATGTGAGAAAGACCTAGGTGTGTATGTTGACAATTAGCTGAAGTTCTCGGGCCATTGCGAGAAGAAGGTAAACCAGGCAAATAAATTATTGGGTCTTATAAGAAGGTCGTTCAGATATCTAGACGGTCCGTCCCTTGTAACGATCTTCAATAGTGTAGTGCTTCCCCATCTGGAGTACTGTCACCCCGTCTGGTCCCCGAGATATGCTAGGGGCTGTCAGTTGGTTGAAAATGTTCAAAGGAGAGCCACCAGACTGGTGCCTGCACTTCGGCACCTCAGCTACCCTGAGAGATTGGAGTGCCTGAACTTGCCTAGCTTATATTACAGACGGGCAAGGGGTGACCTAGTTGAGGTGTATAAGTATCTCAGGGGGCACTACTCAGTCGAGTGTCCTTACTTGGAGCTGGCGGATGCTTGCCCCACAAGGGGTCACAGCTCAAGATTGAAGAAGCCGCAAATCCAGAAAACTGAGGGCAAACTTTTTTGGAGTGAGTGTTGTAAACTCTTGGAACAATCTACCAGAAAGTGTTGTGACGGCACCGAGTGTGAGCTCTTTCAAGACAAGACTTGACCAACACTGGAGCAGGTTCAGGTACATTCAGGAGCCGGTGCATGCCCAGTATTTGCCTACAGTGCGTGACAGACGTGACCGATCGCCCGGGCGGCTGGCGAGCCGATCTTTTGGTGAAGAGGATAAATGAAAAGGAAAAGTAATCAGAGACGTGACCGATCTCCCAAGTGGCTAACGAGCCGATCAGTGGCGAAGAGGATAAAAGTAAAAAGATATTTACAATACCATTGATATGAGGAAAAATATTGAATACAATGTTGGACCCCCCCCCCCCTTTTTTCCGGGGAATAGCACAGGTCATTGACCCACAACGGGGCCTAGGGGGTTGAAAAAAAAATAATCTCCACCATGAACATGCCGGAAAACCAGATTGTATGAGTATGGAAACACAAAAGAAGGCAGAGCATTCCACAGTTTGGCTGTGTGAGGAAAGAAGGGTGTACTATAACGGGTTATTTTAGTGTGACCGACATCCACAGAGAAACGGTGGGCACCGCGGGCATGACGAGTGTTACGAGTCCACGGCCTTGCCAGCGATACACAGGATGCCAAATTCACTGAACATTGCCCGTTAAAGTATACATGTAAAAGAGAGAGTGAAGCAACATTGCAGTGAAGAGATAGGGAACAGAGGTTATCAACTAGAGGAGGAGAGTTAATAAGTCAAAATAGCTTTGATTCCACCCTATCTAACAGTTGGATAGAAGAAAAGCCACCCCAGGTATGAGGGCGGTACTCCAAGTTAAGACGAATGAAGCCCTTATATACTTGAGGCAACTGCTCAGGAGTGAAGTAGCTATGGCATCTGTACAGCATTCCAAGCTTTTGGGATGCAGCTTTAGCAATGTTGTGGATGTGTGGCTACCATGACATATTAGAGGGAATGGTGAGGCCTAACATATCTATTTTAGAATTTGGCAGAATGATTGTATTCTGAAATGTGATTGGTGGGAGATCATCCAATTTGGAAAGTGTAATTGGTAAATACTGTGTTTTATTACTATTGAATTTAACCAAGTTTCTACTTCCCCATTCAGAGATGCTGAACAGATCCGCATTGTTAGATGAAATGATATCAGCTCTAGAAACAGATCTAGTTTGAGAATTAGTGGGAAGGGAAAAATGTGAAGAGTAGAATCATCGTGTGTGTGTGGGTGGGTGCAAATTTTAACTCGGCACCCTAAAAGATTGGTTGCCAATTTTCCTAAAAAATGCTTCAAGAATTTTTTGCTAGCCACTTTTCAGATTTGGCACCTGACTATTATAAACAGTGAATAATAGTTGTAGTTATTTTTGTAATTCCAGGATCTTGATGACTGCTACAAGGTTCAACAGACACATTTAACAAGGGAACAGAAACGGCTTAAGGACCTAGAAGAATCACTGAATACCTGTGTCTTTAATATGAAGGTAATGAATACTGCTAAACTGTATATTAATGAGTGAAATTAGGCTAATGTAGGAGGAATTGTATGAATGTTTAAAAGCAGAGGTCGGTCAGTGAACTTGAAAAGTCATTGTAGATTATTACTCTCTCTATTTATTATATTTGCTACTGGTCAGCTCACTAACCAATGGCAATCAGTCACTTACACACTCAGTAGATAGCATCTTGAATGTACAATCGGGGAATGTTCTGTATAAGACACCCGGCCACAAGTTCAAACCTCTGAATGTGAGCTTTACCACTTTTGTGGTATGACTATACCTCCTATGCACTTCGATTGTCTTGATATTATGATGTCAACTTCGATTCCCCCTCTTCCCTCTCTCACTTAACTTACTTTACTTTTATCCTCTTCACCACTGATCGGCTCATTAGCCGCTTGGGCGATCGGTCACGTCTCTGTTACGCATTGTTGGCAAGTACTGGGCATGCACTGGCTCCTGAATGTACCTGAACCTGCTCCAGTGTTAGACAAGCCTGGTTTTGAAAGAGTTCACACTCGGTGTCGTCACAACACTTTCTGGTAGATTGTTCCAAGAGTTCACAACTCTCACTCCGAATAAGTTTGCCATCACAATTTTCTGGACTTGCAGTTTCTTCAATCTTGAGCTGTGACCCCTTGTGGGGCGAGCGTCCGCCAGCTCCAAGTAAGGACACTCAACTGAGTAGTGCCCCTTGAGATGCTTATACACCTCAATTAGGTCGACCCTCACCCTTCTGTAGTTTAAGCTAGTCAAGTTCAGGCGCTCAAATCTCTCAGGGCAGTTGAGGTGCCGACGTGCAGGCACCAGTCTCATGGCCCCTCCTTTGAACATTTTCAACCAACTGACAGTCCCTAGCATATCTCGGGGACCAGACGGGGGTGACTACTCCAGATGGGAAAGCACTTCACTCTTGAAGATCATTACGAGGGACGGACCGTCTAGATATCTGAACGACCTTCTTATAAGACCCAATAATTTATTTGCCTGATTTACCTTCTTCTCGCAATGGCCGGAGAACCTCAGCTCTTTGTCAACATACATACCTAGGTCCTTCGCACATTCAGTCTCAAATAGTGCAGTTTCTTCATCCCGTTGGGACATATGATACGCCTCCATCTCTCTAATCATCCACACCTCACTGCTTTCTCACTCCATATTTTAAAATGTTATGTAATGTAATCTTGAAGGGATACAACTTTGCTCATTTATGCTTATACTTACCACACTCTCCCTAAAGAAGCTGCTTCTGACTTCCTGCAATGAACAAATGAATCCAGTGTTGACTGCTTGGTGCTACTCTTCTTCTCCTTATACATCTCAGTACGACAACCAAGACTGTCATCAATGCTGCATTGAACCATTGAGCTACGTTCTCTGTTTGGGTCGTCATCTATAAGGATTTGTATTGCTTGCTAGAACATGTTGAACGATTCTGTCATCCTCTTGGAAGTTGGCGTTCGTTGAGGTTCTTCTTCGTCATCGTCGACTTCAGTGGGACTGTGCTCTGTTAACAGTTGCAGATCTTCATTGGTGAGCTCTTCTGTTTGGGATGCCAGGACGTCCTCAATATCTTCTGATTCCAGCTCATCAAAGCCTGCCTGTCTAGCCAAGCTGAGGATATCCTTATTCACAGCTGGGATTAAATCCGTGAATCCCGTAAAACTGTTGATGCACTCAGGCCACAATTTACGCCACACACCATTCAGGCAACTTTCTGAAACCTCTTACCATGACTTGCCAATGTTATCAATTGCATGAAGAGTGTTGAAACCACGCCAATATTCTTGGATCGTTGGTTCGTTTTCTCCGTCTGTAGCCTTGAGCAGCTGGGCCATGGTACGGCATAAATAATACGCATTGAATGTGGCGATGACGCCTTGGTCCATAGGCTGCATCAATGTTGTTGTGTTGGGAGGCAGGAATACAACTTTTACAGTGTCATGCAAGTCGTCAAGATTGGGAGGATGAGCTGGAACATTGTCAAGAATCAGAAGAATTTTGAAGTTAAGTTTCTCCTTGGCACAGTATTCCTTCAGTGCAGGGACGGCGTACATGTTCAATCACTGGCTAAATATGGCGGCGGTTATCCATGCCTTCTTATTTGCCCTGTAAGTGACAGGAAGGTGATCCTTAGAGTAATCTTTCAGGGCCCGTGTGTTTGCAGCGCGAGAAATCAGCATAGGCTTCAGCTTGAAGTCACTGGCAGCGTTCGCGCCAAGCGATCTTTTGCCGCTTTCAAACCTGGCGATCTTTTCTCCTCCTTGGAGATATAGGTCCTCTTAGGCAACTTCTTCCAAAAGAGACCAGTCTCATCCACATTGAAGACTTGCTTCGATGAGTAGCCTCCTTCCTGGATAATCTGTTTGAATTCTGGCGGGAATGTCTCGGCAGCAACCGTTTTTGAACTGGTAGCTTCACCAGTCATCTTTATGTTGTGGAAGTTATAACGATGCTTAAATCGTTGAAATCATCCTTGGTTGGCTGTAAAGGTCTCTTCCTTCGACCCTTCACCCTCTTCTGCCTTTTAAGTCATCAAACAAGGAAGTGGCCTTATGCTGAATAACCATAAGGCTCACAGGGGCATTGCGTTGATTCTGGTCCTCCATCCACATTTCCAGCATCTTTTCCACCTTCTCTATCACAGTGCTTCTAGTACGAGTCGTCTGAGAAGAACCACTTCCAGCACTAACCTTAATCTTGTCAGCGTCAGTCCGGATAGTACGCACTGTTGTGGGGGTTAGACCAAGCACAGCGGCTATGTCCACAGCACGTTCCCCTTTTTCAAATAGGGTTAATAAAGCCATTTCGTAGCAAGGGTAATGGTCTTACGTTGCCTCTTCACTACACTAGCATCAGTAGCACTTGATGGGTGCTTGGAAGCTATTTCGAATGGTTAGAGTACATTTTTAGAGCAAAACACTTAAGCACACACGAATGATGTGAAGTCGTAACAGAGACTGGCTTGGCGTCGCTTGGGGACACTGTGACGTTCCGCGAATGAGGGCAGCGCGCCGAGCCGAGAGAGCGTAGCGCAACCAAATGAGCGGGTGATGTGCTGTAGAAAGTAGTCTGTGACGATGTAAAACGACGTAGTATCGGATCACCGGAGCGTTAAACGTTAAGTGAGGACTTACTGTATAACAGGCTATTTGCACAGTAATAATTTGTAATTTTCAGCTGCTTCATGATCAGCAGAACCTTTTTCACCACAGATTTTCAGATATTTTATACCATGGCACTTCTTAAATTTCTGCAGTCAACCTTCTGAATATTCACACTCCCCTTCAGTGTTCAGTTCTTCATGGTATATTCTAGCTTGTTTCATGACCGCCAAGCCAGTCTGTGGGATACGTTCCGTTCTTTGATGTCGAATCCACACAATTGGCACACACTCAAGACCTTCATTTTTTTCCCTATGCAAAGTTTTCCTATTTTTCATTAGTTTATGGTATTCACTGTCAGTGTAAAACTTCAACAGCTTGTCTTTCTGTTTATTTAAGTCATATACAGTGGTAGTTCCCACACCATATTCTCCAGTAAGATGCCCCACAGGCACACCATGATCAAGCTTCTGTAATAACTTCACTTTCTGTGCTATCAATAATGAGAGATGCTTCCATTTCTTCTTTTCACTGTGACCCATAGGGGTATCTGAAGCTCTTTTTGACATTTTCACAGTGAAATTAAACTGAAAATCACACAATCACAAAAAATATCAGAGAGCAACAGAAGCACGTGTGACTGGTAGCAGCACTGAGATACAACTGATGCCTGACACCTGGTTGGGTCAAGCTTTGGCTGCGTCGGGTCATGTTCGGCATCACTCTGGGAATGCCGTGCGCACAAGTGATGCTCCACGAAAAACTTTTGGTTTTCAGAGCTTTTCAGAATTGCGGATAGGGGATTGTGGACCTGTATTAATATATTATTATTTTACTTTTATTTCTGTAGTTTTCATAAAATGTTTAATGAATTATTATTATTATTATTATTATTATTATTATTATTATTATTATTATTATTATTATTATTATTGTGTATTATTATTATGACATTTTTGCCCCCAGGTCCTGATGTGGATCAGTGACCTGTGCGTGGGTGGGCTATTCCCTGAAAAAAAAAATACATGCACTGCATGTGTATTGTTGAGTTACTTAAGGGCTGTACAATGTTTTTGAACATTGGTTTTTGGAGTGTTTTTGTTGTTGTGTGTGTGTGTGTGGGAGGGGGGATTTTTGGGTCCACCTGACGTATCCTCCATCTCGCCGTATTATAATAGGTTTACCCTACACTGCATTTTCTGGGAATGCAACCCACATATTAAGCAAGGGAGCAGTGTACTGTACTGTATGTATTTTTTGGTTTAACTGTTTTAAAAAACTGACCAGGTCCAGCATAGGAAGATTTGAGATGCCTGTGTCAAGACCTCGGTACGTGTTGATACAAAAAATTAGGAAAATTTCTATAACTTTTTTTAATTTCAGAATTGTAATTTTTTTTACTAACTTTGAATTTATTGTAAACTGGGGGACTGCCTGTTGTTTGATGGATTGAAAACTATAGTTTGTAATTCAAGAAAAAAGTTGGATTATAAAGTGATTGTATTATTTTGATTACAGTACAGGTAGTAATTTTAAATATAACTATCTCAGTTAATTAGTGTTTTAAGATTGGTGGCAGTTTTTACTAAAGCATTCCCCAGCCAAGGGAAAAACATTTGTGAAAACAATGTAGGTATGACATCTGGCTGGCTGTTGAGATGTAAATGATATAACCCCCTGAATATAAGTTTACAACTGAATCTAATCCATCTCCATATTTTCTCCAGAAAATAATTAAAAGTGAAGGGGAAGAGTTGCCTGTTGATAAATCTGCACTCTACAATGCTGTTCTGCAGGGCTCTTGTCTCACAAACATCATGGAAGAAATACTAAAGGTATTGGGCTATTGATCTTAATGAATTGAGTATAAAAGTTTGTTGGCAAATCAGTTTGGGGAAAAAGTTATTGATACTTACCAGTATGTGTAACAGACCCTCAAATCTGTACCCTTAGAACCAAGGCCAAACTGTTTTTTGAAAACTTTCTGGTTTCCTGGGTTCTAAGTCAGTCATGTTACCAAGACACATTATTGGTGCCACAAAGAAAGTTTTTTTTTGTGTGTGTTTTCTAAAGGGCTGTAACTGTGCATATGATCCACCACACACATAGGGAGATACAGTGTACATAGTGATAGTACATAGTATTACCAATTTGTTGAGGAGAAGTGGAAATTAATGAGAGTAAATAATAGTGTCTTGGACGGCGACACTGGATGAACGAGGGTGCCAGTGACATAAAGACCCAGTAGGACAGCCAAGTGATTTTTTAAAATAATAAATCCTGCCACAAGGGAATGATCACGTCACATCTTAGTACACTTAGATTACAAGGTAGTAGGTGTGATTAAAAGGGAAGCCATTCAGCAAGGGGTGAATTCTTCCTCAGAATTGAAATGTGAGAGTCCAGCGGTTGGCATCAGTGCCCCCCCCCCAAAGGCTTTTTATCACTACACAGCCTAAATTAAAAACACAAGTAGGCATATCGGACTGGAGGCTTGAAGGTGGTAGTTATGCAGATTCTGATCAGGACACGGCGTTGAACAAATCTTCATGCGTTGGAGGAAAGGTGGTTTGACATAGTGCTGACCCACATTGTGTTCTCAGAAGAGTGTGTGAGAAAGAAATTGTCAAAGCTAACGATTCATAAGATTCCCGGCCCTTTTATGGTACACCCCAGAGTATTAAGAGAACTGTGCAATGAGCTTGCTGAGCCCTTTAAGATCCTGTTCTGTAAATGCCTGGATGATCTATAGGTTCACAATGACTGATATTGACTTATGTGAGCTCTTCATTCAAGAAGGGCGATCGTCACTCCATTATAGACTAGTGGGCCTTCCCAGCATAGTATGTAAAATACTAGAGAGCATCTTAAGAGATGCCATGATTGAACATATACGCTGTACAATACTACGAAACAACCCTTTAAATGACTGCCAACACGGCTTTAGGCCGGGGTGCTCCCGCTTAGCACAATTACTCAAGGTCCTGGATGTTTGGATAATATATACCTAGATTTTGCCATGAAAGACTGAGAATTAAATTTGAAGGGTAAGGGATTCGGGGAAATGTCCTAGTATAGATCGGAGACTTTCGTCACGATCGCAAGCAGTGTGTGGTGATTAAAGACACGAAATCATCATGTGTACCTGTGACAAGCGGGATACCACAGGGCAGTGTATTGGGCCTGTTGTTGTTTGTTTGCTTCATTAATGGCATGCCAGAAGCTATTCACTCCTCCATACAGATGTTGCGGAGAATGCCAAGAATGTGCAACACACACGTGACTGACTGCCTAAGTGGCAAATGAGCTGATCTGTGGTGATGAGGATAAAGTAAAGTACAGTATATACTCAAAATAATTTTATCACCGACATCATTTACTTGACAACTTGTAAAGTATTGTCATGAGTCATTGGTTTTAAACCTGGGTTTAACCTTTAGACAAATCACTCAGACTATGTCGTAAATCCACTTCACAACATGGTATAGTTTTCCTAAACCTGAGATAAAATGTATCAAAATTACTTAGGAGCAAGCAACTCTGGGCTTTGTGCAGTGGACTGTGGACACACACTGCATCTTGTTTGGGTTTAGTACATATCTTGCAATATGGAGGTACAAGCACACTTCCTTGAAACCAGGATCTCGGACTGCATCGTATAAGAATACACAGAGATCAGCACTTATCTGTTTAATGAACATGTGAAGGTGCAAGTATAACTCCTTCTGAAGTGAATAGGTCACACCAATAACAGACTGTGAGGAACTGAAAATTCCACAGCACTGATTTCAACATGGGCCTTAACCCTTCAGAGCTGAATAAAATCGTCTGGTGTTAGGCAAATAAAATATTAATAGTGGCATCTGAGGAATGAAGGGATTAAAGCCATTGGATAAAAAATGTCAAAACATACATTGGCACAAAGCCATCAGCTAACATCTCAGCTCAGCAGCTGATACTCCTCACTCTTCCAGGTGCATTGACAGAAATGTCGGTACCTCCAAATATTTCATCACTAGCAAATTCCACACTTTCTCTTACAACTCGACAACTGTATTGTACATAATTAGCATATGAAATCAAGAAAGTAGCAAACTTTTCTTTTATTTAAGTTCTCACATATTACTTGAGAATAAATGAGGTGACATTGGAAAGTTGGGCAACTATTTCGGTGACGGTGGTGGTGGTGGTGGGAGTGTTGAGTTTACTTGTTTTCACGAGTGAGGGTTAAGTTATATGGTGGTTGTAGGAGACTGTTGACACATCAAAAATATATTCATTAGCTGTTACTAATGAAATGTGTTTTGTAAATTTAGGGTTTTTCACTTGTAAATCAGAGCATGGGAATATATTTTTTCCATAACTTCAAATATATGTAAATCAAATCCTCATAAATTGGTGTCTGCCTGTGTTATGAACTGAAAATTTTTTCACTAAAGATATTTTAATTTGTTACTTTCAGTTTAATACACAAGATATTACACACATGCAATTGATGGAAAGTGGCTTTGGTTGTTTTAACTGTAACTACATTACTCCAAGTTTACCTGAGAAATCAAATCCCAGCATCACAGACATGGTAAGATATTTTTCATTCTGCTAGAATGTATAAGGGGCTTTAATGTATTTAATAATTCATGGATGAAATAGACTGTACTGTACAGTAGTCCCTCACCACCAGTGGGTTAGGTTCCTGAAAAACCCCATGGTTGGCAAGACGAAGGCTTATGGGAAATAGAGGGTTAGGTACCATGGCCGCAGATAGAACTTATCACTGTTACTTTATTAAACAATTATAATTAAATTTGAGTCAAATGCTTATAAAAAGTTTAATATAAATTAATTAGTAATGTAAATTTTACAGTACATCTCCTTGAAGATGGCACATTGCTATAAAATAAGAAAAATGAAAAGGATGGGTGTGTATGTGTGTGAAGTGTATAAGTGTGTGCAGACTTGGCAGGTTGCCAAGTTCGCCTGTCCCTGTGGCTACAATCTCCTAGCTCTCCCCCTACCAGGCCTCCCGGGACATTACGAGTTGCATGTAGCATTTAGGAAGTCCTCAAACCCATCCTGGCAGGTAATTTTTTGAGATAATGTACACACTCAAAAAAAGTGTACCTGTATTCCCTGTAATTGCCGGAAGTGCAGAACAGGCTGACTGCTTGTCTGTTTAATAAACTGGAAAGTGGCAATGAGAATGAGTAATAACATTTATAAACATTATTATAATTTGTCCTGTTTAATTTTCTTCATAATACATTACTGTAATATTAAATACAGTCAGTCCCTGACTTACGACGGGGTTAGGGACCGACAACCAGGTAGTAAGTCGAAAATGCGAAAATAATAAATAGAAAATCTAAAATGGGTGTCTCTTCTTCTCAGCACCCCAAAACTCTCACTTTTAAGCTTATCAGCCATTTTGAAGGGAATTACAAACGAAAATTTTGTCAGTACACAGCGCGATCTCTAACGTTGGGACTCGAAAATACATAATTTGAAACAAAAATTGTACAACTACGGCGGTTGTATCTCCGGGTGGTCGTAAGTCGAGTAGGTCGTAAGTCAGGGAGTACCTGTAATTGGATCAAGTGTTTGGCATACACAATTTTTTCTTATGCAGCATATTTTAGCACTATTAATCTCATAATTATTTGGTTGTTGCAGGATGCTGTGCAGATAGATGAGTGCACACCTAGAACAATAGGTAAGTCCTGAAATTTTTTATTTTAATGACATAGAATTGTCATGTATTTTGAATGAGAGCGCTGTGGTAGATGTGTGTAATGAGAAGTACGAGTATGCTGGGTTGGAAAGTGAGAGTAAAGAAAGGTAAAGCATTTTCAGGTGTAGATGTTTCCATATTTATTTCTAAATTATTCGTTTGTGAACCATCTACAGTAATTTGGAAGTTTTTTATTAAAACCAGTTTTTGTGATATAGCTCGAATGCGACGTCAGCAAATGCTACCTAGGTTTGTTAATTCCTAGCCAATTCGCCAGGCCAACATACAGGCAATTAAAGCATCTAATAATTACTTAATAAGTAATATTAGGAGGACACGTTGCTACCTGGCATTTAATTGCTATTTTCAAAGCCCTTCCTTCACCCCGCCACTTTGCGCATCGCGAAGCTCATCTCTTGCCTCAGAGAGAGCAGTAATTAAAAGTCAGCTCTCGAGGGGTGGAGATGGGTGGGTTATGGACGTCGCATTCGAGTTATATCACAAAAACTGGTTTATAGAAAAAAA
This sequence comes from Homarus americanus, assembly GCF_018991925.1. NCBI lineage: Eukaryota > Metazoa > Arthropoda > Malacostraca > Decapoda > Nephropidae > Homarus > Homarus americanus. Next base: position 8,321,519 of record NW_024742238.1, on the reverse strand, counting down.
GGCTTTTTGCTCAAGCTCTGAATGCGATGTCAGCAAGAATACCTTAGTAGGAGGTGGAGAGGGAGGTGACTTTGCATACAAGGCTCCGCTGACTGAGGTCCTGATTATAATATACAGTGGGGTATGCTATAACGAATCTAATTGGTTCAAGAACCTCGTTCGTTATAGCATTCGTTCATTATAGGATTAATCCGTCCCAGGCCCCCAAATACAACCACTTAACACTGAAAATTTTCTGTGGAAAATGTAAAAAATATGGTACTTTATCTTACCATAGTGTTGTTCAGCTTGCAGGACAGGAGGCAGAGGAGGAGGGGGGAGGAGAGAATTATGGAGAAGAGGTGGAAGGAGAGGAGTCATCCTTCCTAGCCCTCTTTGGTGACTGTCTTACAGGCACTTTGTCTGTAGGGTCTTTTGCTCCTTTTTTAAAGAAGGAATCCAGGGTTGGCTGCTTCAACCTTGATTTCTGGACCTTCCAAAAGTAGTTCATCACATTGTCATTAAACACACTGATGGCCTTTTCCACAGAACCAACATCAGGATGATAATCCTCCGCAAGCTTAGACAGTTTGCTCCAGCAAAAGAACACATCCTTGAGATCTTTTACCGGAACCATGCCTTCTCCTTGGTTCCCTATCCTCCCACCTCGGCTAAGCTCCTGCTTCAGCGTCTCTATTCTTGTGAAGCCTTCCAAGAAGCCTCGGTGTGACACAGCTCCACCGTGCTCTTCCACCAACTCATCATCATCATCCACTTCCAGGCCAAGCCCAGTTTGGAATTGCCGAGAGTCATACCGGCGTACAACAGCCTCTTTCCTCTCATCCTTCAAAGCCTTCAAAGCCCTTACTAAGATTCAGGCCACACGCCTCACAGCACAAAGACACCCTCACAGTAAACTCTTTCCATTGACTCACTAAAAATGAAAATTTGCTTATATTGCAAGGACTCCTTCCAAATTCCTTCAAATCCGGCATCACTGGGAAGAAGTGACACAAAGATTTTCTAAACAGTGCCTTTGTGTACAGCTTCTGAAATTAATTCTTTGATCCTATGTAGCTGGATGAGAGGGTGTTGTGTTGGGTGGGTAAGAAGTACAGTGATTGCTGAACCTTCTGCACCAACCATCAAATTAGAGAGGTGGGCTGCATTAAAACACCAATGAGCTTTCTAGTGAAGATTATTCTCCTGAGGTATTCCCCCAACACTGATCCAACACCTCAATCACCAATGGAGGAGTGAAAAGACTTCTGGTCACCTGGGGTTTCCTCGTGGCTTGGACCGAAGGTAACAATCAAGGCGGTTCTTCCTACTGCTTTTAAGTCTTGGGGTTTTCTGCATGGTGCTACTAAGAGTGGTTTGACCCAGCCACCAAAGTGACATAATGTTAGCTGAGGGTAAGCCTGTCTTTCATTGGCTTAAGGCCAGGGCGCAGTAGTTTCCTCCTTGTAATGTATGTACGGGCGAGGCATTTTTCTTCCAAAAAGTCCAGTTTTATCACAGCTGAATACCATTGAAAACAAAGCCCCCTATTTAATCAAGGTTTAAAAACAGTCAGTGGTGTTCTTAGGCTAAGCTTCCCTTTATCTACTAGCAGCATCACCATGTCTCACAACATTGTGTAATTTATTTTCTGAGAAACCAGCAAACCACCTCTTTCGGAAAATTCTCTAAACACTGTATATCACTTAGATTACTTCCTAATTTCGAGTCTCGGCTTAAGGTCCTCAAACAATTGTCTGGCCTTCTCTAACAAAATTATAGCTTCCACTAATGCTATATCACCTGCCATTTCTTTTCTTCCCTTTATCCACACTCAACAGTAAATTTTCCTCTGGCCCCCTGTGTCACATACCCTTGCTTTAAGCTAAGTCGGAGATTCTTGAAATACTTCTAAGTACAAGCCAACTCTGTTTTATTCTTCAAAAATCTTATATATAGGGGCCTAGATTAGCCATCCTATATCTACCACTAAGTTTTGCAATGCTGGTTCCATTCCTCAATGCTTTTATGATTTCCTTCTTTAAGTCATAAGCAGAGCTTTCACTGAGCTTTGGACGATCTACGTGCCATAATTGTACACTTGTATAACAAAATATATGTAAATAACTCATATTTCATCAAAGACGAATTTCAAATAACAGTGGTGGATTGCCATACAATGAGGTATTAAAAGATGGTACCCATCATTTTGTTGTGGGTCATGTACAACAATATTCACATTTCGCAGTTAGTCCTGATTCATCCAAAGTGTTTGTATTGTAGAGTTATGCCTGCATTCTCTAATTTTATAGTAAACTGTCATATAGAATCTTTCTAGTAGGATTCATTTGAAAGCAGTACACCCTAATGTAAACTGTTTTGAACATTTGAAATTAGGAAATATTTACCTAGGTTGCAAAATGTTAATTTACCTCAAAAGATGTCACTTATTCTAATGGAGGAAGAAGGTCCCAGAAAAGTAGATTATTGACTGCATGGTGAGGGGAATCCAGCACCACCATGACAACTTATATTGCATAGCCGTTCGGAAAAAGCCAAGGATCTCCAAAGTCTGCACTCTGATCCTGACTGAGACTCATATGTTTTATGAAAGGCCAGGCTAAACCCTGCATATTTCCTAGTGTCAGCAAAGCAAATATTTTGCCAGGGTCTGTCATTTACTAATTAAGTAGAGATAAGGATTTGCCATTTGACTAGAGATAATTTCTTACCATCCCTGATGAGAAAACAAGGGCCTCTTATTAGGAATCTGCTAACTATTCCTAAAGATTTTAACTGGACACAATATGTGAGAAACCCTAGTTTCATCCATTATTAGAGGTTGTCTCATTAGGTTGAGCATGGAAATCTTCCTTTCTATTTTTCTAGGATCTCCTCGTGAGGAAAAGGATAACATCCTCATCAGAAAAAATACCTGGGCCATTTATTTTGATTATTGGAAATGGAAATCAGTCTACTGATTCTCATACCCGTTTCGCGGCTAATAGCGGAAAGCCGCCTTCTGGAGCAATTTATCCCTGTCTAGATTTATATTGCAATTAGGGCCCCCTATAAGAAGATTAGTGAACTATTTCCCAGAGTGGTTCAAGGCGTGATTCTTTGGGCTTGAGGAGGTCTCTCTCTGAATGAAAAGGACAATCTAGCATTTGATAAACTCTTGGGGTTCAGTAATATTAAAACCCCGCCAGAAAATGTCCTAACGCTATTTATAAGATGCAATTGTCGAAATCCTTAGCGCCTTTAACCTGAATAGAATTCAAAAATTCTAAATAATTCACTGTTTCCATAATGAACTGAGTTGTTAACTTGATAAATTGTTGAAAAGATTCCAAGCTTTCGTATATGAATAGAAAGCTTGGGGTCTATGACCTGCTACTCGTGATTAAACATGTATCGGAATTGGCTCTCAACAACCTATTTAAACTTTTTTGAGAAACCCGCAAGCTGCAGAAGCTATAGGAGAGCCTAACTGAGAATGTAGTACCTGGTCTAGAGATCCTTGTTGCAATTGTAGAGGATTCGCATCAGTCCTAGTAGATCCAGGCACCAAGGTTGTAGATCCATATGGTGCAATTAAGAGGACTCGCCTCGGCGACTTGAGTTTGTGAACCACTAAGTAATATTTTCACAGGGAAGGAATGATAGATTTAAATCGTCCAGAAAATCAAGAGTGAGGCATTTCCAAAGATTTGACCTTTCCAGATGGGACTTTGTAACATAGAGTCGATCCACCCAGCCCCAAAACCATCAACTCCTAAACCCATAATTCTAGGACCATCCTGTTTCACGATACGGCCGAGAATGCATATGTTAAAGTGATTCTGCTCAATTTGTTAAAATTCTGTATATAAGTTGCTTTGAGGTAAAGTGGTACGAAGGTGGCCAAATACCGGAAAATTTGTTCTTATTAGTTGTGAAGGGCCAAGAATCCATAGACCTTGATAGATTGAGACAAACACTGCCGCTTTTGTTGGTCCAGTGGCAAACAGGATCGCCATATTTTGTAAATTTCCAGTTTGCCTTGGGCAAAAGAATAGGACCACTTAAGCACTTTTTACATTTGTGTTTATCCCAAAGAAAGTTGCTCCACTTTCCTTGATTGAATTTTTGAAGAATGGTATCCCTTATCCTATTTTAACGATCTGTACAAAATCCACTCAAAATCCTGTTTTGAGGTGGAACCCAGAGAGGGACCATTAGATTGTCCCAGCTTTGTCCACCAGCAGATGACGCTCATCTAAATAGGAGAGAACAAAGCAACCTTCAAGTCGCAATGTCTCCTGTCTTGTGATAGTTGCTTTTTCCTTAACTTTCCCAATGGAACCACTATTGTGGCAAAATTCAACAGACCCAGAAGTTTTTCCCAATCGTACCAAGAAACCTTGTGCTTTACACAAAAGGCTTCTACGTTGTTTATCAAATCTGTTACTTTTGTTCCTGGTAAACTGACTGACTGCTGATTTGTATCCCCGTGGAGGCCTAACCAATCCAACTTTTGATATGGTATTAAATTTGATTTTACCTAGTTTATCTTTAAACTAAGATTTTGAAATAGGACTAGTGTACGTTGGGTCACCCTTTGACAATCTTCGAAAGAGTTTCCCATTATCAGCCAATCGTCTAGATAAGCAAACATTCTTATGCCCTCCTTTGCAAGGATCTTTCTGGGAATATTTGCCAGTTTTGTAAAGACTTTTGGTGCAATTGTCAGACCGAATGGCATCACTGTGAATTGATAACTTAATTCCCCTACTTTGAACACCAGAAATTTTCTGTACCTGGGAGCAACAGGAACGTGATAATAGGCATCTTCGAGATCCATTTTTGAGATCCACGCATTGGGCGGAATTAGATGCCTCAGATGGTCGTAAGTGAGCATCTTGAAACTTCTTTTGGGAATAAATTTGTTTAGGATTGAAAGATCCAAAATCCACCTTAATTTTTCACTGCCTTTCTTGGGAACTGGGAATAGGCGAGACATGAAACATTTCAATGACTGCAACGGTTCTATGACACCTCTGTTTAGTAGTTGACTTACAAATTTTGTAAGTAATGGGGTTGGTTTTTGACCCTTCTTTGGGAATGCTAGGGGAGGGCGCCTCAACCAAGTCCATGTGAGACCCCCTTTGAATGTCTTGCAAGCCCATATGGAAGAAGTCCATCTGTTCTCCTAACCCCCTAGACGACCCAGCTGTCTGGCTTCATTGGAAGGGGGAAGTTGCTGAGGTGGTGGAATAAGGTCTCCTTCCGTTTCTGAACAAACGGCCACCTCTATTACTTCTTTGATTATTTCCTCCTCTAAAATTTCCCCTAGGTTTATAACTGACCCGGGCAGCTGGTCCTGTTCCCCTGTAAAACCTTCCTCTCCTAGGTTTCCGAAAGGTTTGAGGACTCCTGGGGACATTAATATTAATAGTATACTCCAAAGATGATCTATAATTAATCAATGATTGCTCACCAAACAAAGCAGGAGAAAGAGGAGAAGAACGTATCAACAAATAAGCGCTACCACTTGAAGCATTATGTGTTGCTTGTTTCCTTAGCTGGACTTTCAGTCTTGGGGCTTTCAACAAATGATCTAAAAATGAGTTGTAAGTATACGCCAGATCATTGACGTCTAAATTTCGGGCTATTTTGGGTGAAAATAAAAGGCAGGGAAATTAAGAAAATAATCGAGAAGCGAGTTCCTGATTTTGATTGGCCGTTACATTTGAAAATTGGTATTTCATTGGCTTAAATTTTTGTGGTGGAGGCCCTAATGTAGATTAATCTTTTAATTTCTGCGGGAAATCAAGGTTTAGTCTGCATTTTTTTTTTTTTTAATTAATCAGATTAATACGTGACTACATACAGCTAGATGTTCTAATAAAATTCTTTACAGAATATTTAACTAGGCTAGTGACTAGTGCTATTATTTCAATGCTAAAAATGAAAGCCATGTTTAGTCTTAAATATCGGTGTTGTTCATAACAATCTTCTGGCAATAAAATATAGTTCTGCATTTCTGATTTTACATTCAATTCTGTGGAATACAGTGCTGACTTATGTTGGCTTAGTTCATCTGCTGATTACTTGCACCATAAAGTGGCCGACTAGTGCATACAGGTTGTGGACCCCTGCTCTAGGCTATTAGATTTTTCTAAAGCCCCATCCACTTCTCTATTCTCCACTAGCATTTAAATATCCCATCATTATCGCTCTTTCTTGCTTTGAACTTTTAATGTAGTTATTCATATCAACCCAAAACTTCTTGCTTCCCTCCTTCTGGTTACTCTTTGTGGTACAGCTGCTCACACTAACCCTTCGTTCATATCTCAATTTTCATCTAATACATAATATTTATCACTCATTAGCACTTCCTTACCTTTTCATTCTCTCTTACCCATTCACCACATCTGATTTCTTTCTCTCCACTTATCCTTAGCATATACAGCACTTATCCATATACAGTAGTACCCCGCTTAACGCGGTCAATAAAACCCACAGGGTACCGTGTTAAGTGAAAACCGCGCTAAGTGAACAACAGAACATATGGGATTAATTCCAATAGAAACTGGCCCGACCCCCAAACTCCACTTTTTCCAACACAATACCTATGTTCTAGTAAAAATAACATCTTAATTTTATGATGGTACATGCACACAATTAATACTTAAGAGAAATATACAGTCGCCAAGTTAATGTCCATTCAAATAATGGACTCAACTCCCTCCCCCTCTTCTCACACTACACTGTTGGCTGGGAAACCATCAGAAATTAATAAATAATACCTCAAACTAAAGTTAGGATAATAAATTGACATTGCTGGATTCCTTGTAAGACCAGGAATATTTTGAATATAAATGTCATATATTTTGCACAAAAGATAACATATTTACTCAGAGTAAACATTATATCTAAAATTTGTATGTCTAATGCAAAATATATGATGTTTATATTCAAAATGATCACCAAATTGTAAGAATTCCAGCAATGTAAATTATATTCTGGCCGGGTAATTTGTATGAATTTTATGAGCTAAAACAAATATATTCAGTTAATAAAAAAAAAATATTCTTCAGGACACTATCTGTCAAAGTAACCCACCTTGCCTCCCCCCCCTCTTCCAACCACGCGGTCCGTCCCAACCCTCCCTCCCCCCCACCCTCCACCAATCCTCCCTTCAAGAGATGTTGGGTGAAAAAACTAAATTTTAACATTTAGTATTAAATAATACCTCAGATTAAAGTTAGGATAATATAATTGACATTGCTGGATTCCTTGTAAGACCAGGAATATTTTGAATATAAATGTCATATATTTTGCATTAGACCCTGTGAAGAATATTTTTTTTTTTATTAACTAAAGATATATGTTTTAGCTCATAAAATTCATACAAATTACCCAGTCAGAATATAATTTACATTGCTGGAATTCTTATAATTTGATGATCATTTTGAATATAAACATCATATATTTTGCATTAGACATACAAATTTTAGATAAAATGTTTTCTGAGTAAATATGTTATCTTTTGTGCAAAATATATGACGTTTATATTCAAAATATTCCTGGTCTTACAAGGAATCCAGCAATGTCAATTATATTATCCTAACTTTAATCTGAGGTATTATTTAATACAAAATGTTAAAATTTATTTTTTTCACCCAACATCTCTTGAAGGGAGGATTGGTGGGGGGTGGGGGGGAGGGTTGGGACTGACCGCGCGGTTGGAAGAGGGGGGAGGCAAGGTGGGGTACTTTGATTGACAGATAGTGTCGTGAAGAATATTTTTTTTTTATTAACTGAAGATATTTGTTTTAGCTCATAAAATTCATACAAATTACCCGGTCAGAATATAATTTACATTGCTGGAATTCTTATAATTTGATGATCATTTTGAATATAAACATCATATATTTTGCATTAGACATACAAATTTTAGATAAAATGTTTTCTCTGAGTAACTATGTTATCTTTTGTGCAAAATATATGACATTTATATTCAAAATATTCCTGGTCTTACAAGGAATCCAGCAATGTCAATTGTATTATCCTAACTTTAGTTTGAGGTATTATTTATTAAAATTTAGTAGTTTTCCCCAAAAATTTCTCAGAGAGGGAAGAGCCAGCAGTGTAGTGTGAGAAGAGGGGGAGGGAGTTGAGTCCATTATTTGAATGGACATTAACTTGGCGACTGTATTTCTCTATTTCTCTTAAGTATTAATTGTGTGCATGTACCATCATAAAATTAAGATGTTATTTTTACTACAACATAGTTATGTGTCTTCAAAAAGTGGAGTTTGGGGGTCGGGCCGGTTTCTATTGGAATTAATCCCATATGTTCTGTTGTTCACTTAACGCGATTTCACTTAACGCGGGACCCTCTGGGTTCTATTGACTGCGTTAAGTGGGGTACAACTGTATATATATATACAGTGTACGTAGATATTTTTATAATCATTTCAGCACTTATCAGCTTATTAGCCATTCGGTCGGTTTGTCTGTCCAGTGTAACTTGGTACAGGAGGAAACCAGAGTGTCTGGAGAAAACCTGCTATGTTTGGTAGGGTAACATTGGATAACACCCTTCTCACCTATGTCCTGGCCAAGTGGGGCTTGAACCCTTGACATACTGTATTAGTGAAAGATAAACTCGTTACCGCTGTACCCTTTAAGGGTTCCAGGATCCTTTTGTTCAGTATAACTTTACGGTACTTACATTTATTTTTATCTTCAGTACATCCACATACTATATGTTCAAACACCCATCAATTTTACTCTATTTTCTTTTAGATAACAAAGATGCTGTTTCTCAGAGATTAAAAGATAAACGTGCATTCTCAGTACTAGAAGGTGCAGACAAAGGATGCACCAGTCGAACAAAAAGAAGACCATGCCCATCAATCCATCATCCAATGAGGAGACCTTTTGATTTAAGAGAAATGCCTCTTGATGAAGCAAAAACTCTGCAAAAGGTAATTTATTTATTTAATTAATTTTTTTTTTAGTAACTTGTTAGAGACAAATTATCACAAACTTTTTTTGGCTGAACCCCCTTCAATCAAACAGCTTTTGTATTACAGGCTGCTTATTGGAGGGCTCCATCTCCTCAAACAATTCTCATGATTTTAGTTCGCTTTATTCTTTAACCATTTTTTATTAACCATTGACTTTTCCTTTCCCATCACACCCATCTTCCCCAAATAGGGGAGATCAGATACAACAGTTGTACAGGTAAACCTTTATTTACATTCTCTCAATCTATGATAATTTGCATTAATGGTGCTGATATATTAAGACCACTCCACTATTTTCAATGTAAACAAACTTCATTAACAATATTTTTTTTTAACCTCACAGTGAGAGGACATCACTAAAGTTCACATTATACCCTGTTTTAGTGGCTGTGAAGTGCTTTCACTCTGACTATTAAGTGCTTTCCCTGTTTTGGTGACTGTGAAGTGGTTTCAGTCTTGTCCCCCATCCTGTCATTTTTTTAACCAGTTTGTATTTATTACCTTGGTGAACAGATTATATATGTACTGTATATACTGTACAATAGAACTTTGATACACTGGAATTTGCTTTTTCAGACTTAAGGGCTCTGAACTACCCCTTCATTCACCTACAATAGAACTTTGATACACTGGAATTTGCTTTTTCAGACTTAAGGGCTCTGAACTGCCCCTTCATTCACCAGAAATATTTTAAAAAGTCCAGAAAACCCACCCTCGGTCCAGATAGTTTGGGTGTTTGTACATGCGGTTGAAGGTCTGTGCGTGGGTGTCACACAGCATGTGTCTCATTCAGAAGTTAATCTGTTATTGTAAACCAAGAACTGGCTAGTAAGCTAACCCAGGATAAAATGGATAAATAAGAGTTTATAGTTGGGGGTATATGTATGTACAGTATGCTACAACTGGACAAATTTCAGGTTGTACATGTATACCCATCTGGTCAGAGTCACTGCTATAGTACTGTACACTATTTGCCTGTGTATAATGCCACCAGGAACAAGTCGAGCCTTTTTTGGTTCCCGGAGGTTTCTCTCAATTGATTAAAATCATCTGATGGTAAGCAAAAAAAAATTCTAAGTGTAGCAATCACTGTAAAGGATTAAATAGGTATTAAAAATTCTCTTACTATATAGACCACATACAGTATTTCCCAGACTCCTCTGTGTGGTTTGGTGAAAGGCAAAATCTGCATTTGAAGAGTTTTAAATATAATATATTTCAGCTGAATAGATTCTAAACTGTATTTGCCTAAATTTGTTTTATTAAGGTAACTTTTCTCCCAGAGGAAATTGGCATTATTCAGGGAAAATATTAAGATGGGTTTTCTCCTTTAACTTGTAAGCTGTGGTTACTAACAGCAGAAGTTAGTAGTGTGGACATTTCATGTTCCTTGTGTTCTATTTTTTGGGGCATATGGGAGCAGAGTAGGAAATCCTTAGCATCCATCCGGTTAAGGATTAATGAAACTGGAGCCATGAAGTTGAAGAGGATAAATAAGAAGCTTTTCCAATATATATATATATATATATATATATATATATATATATATATATATATATATATATATATATATATATATATATATATATATATATATATATATATATATATATATATATATATATATTTCTATACATACATACATACATACATACATACAGCACATACATACATACATGCATACATACATACATACATACATACATACATACATACATACATACATACATATATATATATATATACATATATATATATATATATATATATATATATATATATATATAACCTAGACCCCGACTTACGACTACGTGGACTTACGACCGTCGGGACTTACGACCGCCTCAGATATAGATAAAAAAAAAAATAAATAAAAAATTTTAAATGACACACGCATTTTCTATACCGAAACGTTTCCAGTTAATGTAGTCTCCATGTATAATTAGAAAATTATGGGGGCCCCATGTGCATTCAGCTGACTACATTAAAGGTTAAGTGCTCAGTCACACTGTATCCATTCCTTATTATTTATTACTTTCACTGTACTGTATCCATTCATCATTATTCATTACTTTTACTGTACTGTATTTCATTGTAGATTTTTTTTTTTTTATCTATATCGGACTTACGACCTGGATTTGGGTCCCTAACCCCGTCGTAAGTCGGGGTTTAGGTGTACATATATATATATATATATATATATATATATATATATATATATATATATATATATATATATATATATATATATATATATATATATATATATATATATATATATATATATATATATATATTATATACATACATACATACATATAAACTCTTATTTATGATTTATTTTGTGTATTTATTGGTGGATGGGGATTGATTGGGTAAGTGGAGGTTTGGTAGTTATGGATTGTTAATGATTAGGGGCTGCCATGCTTTAGCCATATCTTTATTTAAAGTGGTGTAGTCTGATCATTTGTATTAAATTATACTGTATTGGAAATGATGTACAGTATAAGATAATGTACTGGATTATTTTTATGTTTTTGGATGTCTTATATTTGATTTCTTGACAGCTGCAAAGAAATCCTACCCATGATGTCTCTAATGAAAGTTGCACGATAAAGGAGGACAATTCAATAGATAGCAAGACAGTGGAGGAGGGATCTCCAGGTAAGAAGACTATACAATAATATCTCCGTTAGCCGGAATCCCTGAACCCTTAAATCTCCAATAGCCGATTTGAAATTTTCTTGGAAAATCACTCCCAAAGTCGGAATTTTAAAAAAATTCTGGCTTTGGGAAAAAATTTTCCGAGCTTGAAAATCGAGAGAATTTTCTGAAAATGTCTTGAATAAAGATGAAAGTTGATAGTTGACCTGGCCTGACTCAATGTCAGGTGGAGGTAGGATGGGAGATTAGTGATCTTATATTACTGACCTTCTGATGTAATGTTAGGTCACCTTTCTTGGCTGGAGGATTAGTGGGTCTCATGACCTGAAGTTGTCTTGATTAAAGACAAAACCTAAAATATTTTTAGGGTGATTGTGATAAGTATAAGTGAACAAAGTTGTATCCCTTCAACATTATGTTACATAACATTTTAAAATATGGAGTGAGAAAGTAGAAAGGTGTGGGTGGAAAAACAGTGGTGACATGCACCATGGTTGCCAGGCGATAAGCTCCTCAACAGCCGATCTTTTAATTCGCTCCATGCAGTCACACAACAAGACCCTCACTGGATGCTTGTTGTCTTAATTCCTGTGTGTGTGTGTGTGTGTTCAAAAATGTGCTAAGTTAATTGCTAAAATTAGTATGTATGGTGCAAAATAAGGGATGTTTATACAGTCAGTTCTGCTATAACGCGATAGTTGTGTTCTTGTAAAATATCGTGTTATAGAAAATCGCGTAATAGAAATAACAGGGCTTATGGAGAAAATAGGGTTAGGTGCAGATTACTACTCGAAATCGAAAAAAAAAATTAGTAGTTAGCCTAACACAAAGGATAGCACAGTCTAAATAAATGTTACATTCATATCTAATAATGAAATCATACAGTAAATGTAACACTTTACCTTGAAAAAATATGAATGTAACTTGATGGGGGAGAAGGGTGATTTTGAGGTTGATAACATGGACCTTCTCTTCAAGTGTTATATCCTTTCTTTTACGATCATCACCGGGAATTCGATCACCACAACGCTTCTTGGCGATATTCTTCTTTACCATATTCACAGTTAATACCACAAAATTGGAGAAATAGTAAGCAGAAATCGCGTTACAGCAAACAAGCGTTCGCGTAATACAAATATCGTTCCTCTATTCATAAATCGCGTTAGAGCAAATTCGCGTTATCAAAACACGCATTATAGCAGAACTCACTGTACTCAATTTAATCGCTATCTTACAAGAATTTCAGCAATTTAAGTTATATTTTCGGAAGTCAAAGCAGTGACATTTTATAAAGGAAAAAACTAAACTCCTTCATTTATAATCCTTGAGCAGGTGTTAACTCCCCTCCTGGGAGAAGGGCCCATTAGGAAGAGTAAAAGTGACCTACCCCCTACATTACTTTAATAATCTGTGCTTATTAATACTGGAACCCTCTATATACAATATAGTATAGTAAATCTTCAGATCAGAAGACCCACCAATTCCGCTGTGTGCGTGCTCGCAAACTTTTTCGGAGTGAGAGTTGTGAACTCTTGGAACAATCTACCAGAAAGTGTTGTGACGGCACCGAGTGCGAGCTCTTTCAAAAAAAGACTTGACCAACACTGGAGCGGGTTCAGGTACATTCAGGAGCTGGTGCATGCCTAGTACGTGCCAACAGTGCGTAACAGAGACGTGACCGATCACCCGGGCGGCTAACGAGCTGATCGTTTAAGAATATTTTGACTGCCTTATCGCAATGAATTTGTCCCGTTAGTTCAGTCCCTTAAATTATTAAATATTAATGTTGTTTTTAAGTATGGCACTACTATTACCAATATATTAATCAAGAATAGCCCAACCTTGAATGTAAATGGAAGTGCTTACTGCATTCCATGTAGCAACTGTAATGGAAATTATGTAGGACAGACTGGGAAATCATTGCAACTCCGAATTAAACAGCACCCTGTCTGGTCCCTGAGATATGCTAGGGACTGTCAGTTGGTTGAAAATGTTCAAAGGAGGGCCACCAGACTGGTGCCTGCACTTCGGCACCTCAGCTACCCTGAGAGATTGGAGTTCCTGAACTTGCCTAGCTTATATTACAGACGGGCAAGGGGTGACCTAGTTGAGGTGTATAAGCATCTCAGGGGGCACTACTCAGTCGAGTGTCCTTACTTGGAGCTGTCGGACGTTTGCCCCACAAGGGGTCACAGCTCAAGATTGAAGAAGCTGCAAGTCCAGAAAGCTGTGAGGGCAAACTTTTTCGGAGTGAGGGTTGTAAACTCTCGGAACAATCAACCAGAGAGTGTTGTGACGGCACCGAGTGCGAGCTCTTTCAAGACAAGACTTGACCAACACTGGAGTGGGTTCAGGTACATTCAGGAGCCGGTGCATGCCCAGTATTTGCCAACAGTGCGTGACAGAGACGTGACCGATCGCTCGGGCGGCTAGCGAGCCGATCTTTTGGTGAAGAGGATAAATGAAAAGGAAAAGTAATGAGAGACGTGACCGATCGCCCAAGCGGCTGACGAGTCTATCAGTGGCGAAGAGGATAAAAGTAAAAGTAAAAGTAAAAAAGCGCAAGTACAATATCAGAACAGCATCTGAAAGCTTTACGCGGTTCTCGTTAACGCATTTCCACATTTACGTGGTACCCCGCCAAACGCCAGAACCGGAATTCCCACTTTACGCGGTGCATCTACTCATATACGCGGGAAGCGGCGCGGGTAGGGTGCGCACAGGGTCGCCCAGTCATCAAAACATTACCGAGTTCTTCACCCGCCACCCACCACAGCCGGCCCAAGTCAGTGATAGTGAGGATATGGACTTATATGGACTTTGAGGGGTTTGACAAAGAGGCCCTGCAAGCCTCTGTGGTGGATAGTGATACAATTGATACAAGTGATACAGGTGAGGGCCAATAATCTACCCTCTTTTTCGGAACCAACCCCCATCCCCGTGTGCCCAGCCATCTTTTCTACTAATGTAAGTGTTAAAAAACCTAATATTATTGATATTTCTCTTAATTATTAATTGTGTGTGCATACCATCATAAAATTAAGATGTTATTTTTACTACAACGTAGGTATTGTGTCTGAAAAAGTGGAGTTTGGGGGTCGGCCCAGTCTCTATTTCAATTAATCCCATATGTTCTGTTGTTCCATTTATGCGTTTCCCGTTTTACGCGGGCCTCCGTGGGTTTAATTGACCGCGTAAATCGGGGTATAGATGTGACCGACGGCCCCCGCAGCTATCAAGTAAAAGTAAAAAAGCAATAATAATAATAACCTTAAATACAAAAAACGAAAAAAAATAAATCAAGACATAGAAATGATATGCAGTATTTATGTTGTGTTGTCAATAGTAAGAGAAATAATTGAGACCTGCAATTTTGTGTAAATGAGGTAGAAAGTAAGATCAGCAACCTGGGACTTGATCACAATTTTTGTGATTCCATACTGCAGCAGGGTCTGCCATTAGACAATACCTCCCTGTTTGGTAGAGACTTGGGGATAGAAACTGTAATAATTTGAGCTGCTTAATATCAGTACCCTTCATATTCAGTAAAATACTTATTTTTACCTCATTATTCGGCTTGTCATTTAAGCATATCATATTGAAAACGTTTCATTGAGGATCATTATGGTATAAAATTCATCTCTTTAACACAAATAAAGATTATAATGAATGCTGTGAGGTCGGGAGGAAGAGGCAGAAGGGTCCATTGGGGGGTAAATGTGATCGCGCTGCTCCCACTCCCCAAAGGGTCGCCTCACTGTTTGTCTACCGTACTGTCGCATTCATGATACAATATTGTTTATTTGTACTTGCCAACAGTGCGTAACAGAGACGTGATCGATCGCCCAAGCGGCTAACGAGCCGATCTTTTGGTGACGAGGATAAAAGAAAAGGAAAAGTAATCAGAGACATGACCGATCACCCAAGCTGCTAACAAGCCGATCAGTGGTGAAGAGGATAAAAGTAATTAGTAAAAATACATTGCTGTAATAATTTGTGCTTATTAATACCTGTACCCATCATATACAAAACAGTACAGTAGTACTATGTATATACCTCATAGGTAAAAATAATGTCATTCAAGACATCTACAAATCTTAAGACCCACTAATCCCACATCCAACAATGGGTGACCTGACATTGCTTCAGGTCAGGTTAGTATCATGACCCAATAATCTCCCACCCAACCTCCATCACAAGTGTTAAGACATGATTACAGTCATGTACAATTATTACAGTACAGCCCTGTTTGAACAATATTGTACTTGTACAGTGGTTTTTACATAAATAACTACAGCACCTACGAGCTGTAACACAGCTCTATTCATGCCCGTATCATATAGAGCTTGTTTTTC
The DNA here is from genome assembly GCF_018991925.1 of Homarus americanus. NCBI lineage: Eukaryota > Metazoa > Arthropoda > Malacostraca > Decapoda > Nephropidae > Homarus > Homarus americanus. The sequence continues at coordinate 8,305,501 of NW_024742238.1, read as the reverse complement.
TCTTATAAAATGTCACTGACTTGACTTGCATTGCTGGAATTCTTACAAGATGGCGATTAATTTGAGTATAAACATCCCAAAGTTTGCACTAGATATAAATTTTTTTAGTACTATAGTTAAATTAGTACATTTGAGTACAATTTGTACATTAAAGTACAGTCATGTTTTGCCCCCCAAATTATGGCTTTTTAATGGAGAAAAACAAGAGGTTTGTACTCATCATATTGTCTACTACTACTACTACTTTTACACTACATATGTGAAAAAGGTCACAAATGTTCACCTGTAATTAAGCAAGTAACTCAAGGTTTATCACTGTAAAGATCTAAAAACATTGTTCACTCTATTTATTATTGTAGCCTATTGTACACTCGCAACAAAAAGTATCGGTGCATACTGTAGTGTGAACAATTTGAGACCAGTGACGATAGGTATTGGGAAAGGCGAGTTGTTCCAGCCGTATGTTGGCAGCCCTGGTCAAGTGAAACAAACCGTTATAAATAAGGTCGGGGAGTACTAAATAGACAGTATGAAATATGTGGAGCTCCCTGTTAACAAAATTATTTGTGATACTCGTGAATATTGCCACATTAATTTATGCTACCAAATAAACCACTCAACCTGGTCGTCCTGAGGGGTGGTGCAGCGTGGATGGCTGCTCCGAGACCTGTCGTCTGTAGCACCAGTTTCGAGGTATCGCAGAATCCATTGTGCAGCGGTGTTCCTGTGGACACCAACCCGCTGGATAATCTGACACCGAACCCTTCGTTATGAAGGGCAATAATAGCTCCTCGTGTTCCCTCTGAGGTTTCCATGTCAACCGGCACGTGTAGATCTCTGCTGCTTCATATTGCCTCTGTTTTATACCCACGTTCACCGAGACCAAACCCTCGCTCATCATTCAGTTGACACAAAGCAACAATCCAAAAAGAGGAAACTGATTCTCAGCCATATGGCATCACCTAGTGGAGGGGGTTATGAGGATACACTTACCAACCTTGGTGCGAGTGTACATAAAGGTTAAGAGGGCCCCACTGCCCAATGAATTTCTCAGCTCTCAAACCTCGTTTGTGATTGTTTCACAACCACGACAACCGTGTGGGTTCATGTGGTTGTTTCGGTTGTGATAATTTATGCGATTGTTCTGCGGTTGTAGTTGCGAAGCTTCATGACATCACTTCTTTACACTGATACTGATCGTTGGGAAATTACTGGAGACTGGCGGGACAGCTAGTGGTAATTTGACAATATTTGTGATATATCTACTGCATCTGCTGGTAACCGGTGGTGGAAGTTGGTAAGCAGTGAAAGGGGTTTTAAATAATATATTATAATATTAAAAGGAGTGTTAAACGAAGGTATTGTCTTACCAGCAGCAAGAGTGTTTCTTAATACAGGGTATTCTCTTCTCATAGGCTCTGACAAATAATTTTTTATTAATTTTTTTTTAATAATTTATGTTAGAAAGTTTGCAGAGATTTCTTTGAATATTCAGTGACCATAAAGTATATTTCTTTTCAAAGGTTTGCCTGAGGACAGCACTGGCCTGAATTACGGTGTCTATAATAAAAAAGCCACTTTAAATTGCAAGATTCTTCTTCAAGAATCAAATCACTTTCACAAACCCATTGGTATTGTTCAGCTTACCAGGTAAATATTGCTGTACTGTACTGTATTCATCTGTGGTACACTACTGAGTTTGCTATCATATTTAATCCATCATTAGACACAACACTGAACTGCACATGGTTAGATTTTGCCTGAACATTTTATCTTAAATTTTTTTGTATAAAGTTAAAGTCCCTTAAAATTTTAGAATACTTATATTAACTAACCCTTCAAATGTAGAGTAATTGTGATCACTAATCTGAACTACAATACAGATTTTCTGTCCTGGTACTTCACAGTTTTGTAGATTGTAAGATATACAGTATACTGTACTTTACTGTAATTATCTATTTCATTGTATTACCTTGATTCCAAAAGATGCAAAATATTGTAATATTCCAAGGCATGGCATTAAAATACAAGTAAATTTGAATGATAACTTTTGTTTGCATCAGTAGAAGCCAAAATGGAAGGTATGTACACTCAAGCGCCATAGTTTCAATGCACCCTTTACCCCTACGCCCGGCTCAAGGGAAGTCGTAGTCAGGGCTGCAAACTGAACGGTCCCTCTTGTATAGTGATGTTAAGTATAGTGATGGTAAATAAAGTTTTGTGAAGTCACTAAAAAAACCTGTATCGTGCATATGTTCTCTACAATATTACATCATAAACTGCTATTCGTACAATACAGCGAAGCTTTGAGCTACCACATTGCACCACTAAGCAATGGGTGGGGGGGTTAGAGGGGGGAGGGACATTTGGTATGAAGCATCGACACTATGGCTCGTGAGTGTACCTGTGTTACTGCCTAAGATTTGTATGTAATTGTTTGTTTGTATTTATTGGCATTACTACCTTTAGTATTTAAACTTGGTAAATGATGTACAGTAAATCATAAACAAACATTTAAAATATCCCACATCGCAGATTTAATACTTTTATGCAGACTCTTCAAGCTTCTTAGTTATCTAGTGTCCATATTGTACCAAGACCCCCTTATCCCGACATTTATTTTCTCTTGGTTTCAGTGGAGAAATAGTGGTGGCAGACACTTTCAATGACCGTGTGGTTTTGCTCAGTAAAGATGGGCAATTTGTTAAAACTTTTGAACCCACTATCATCCTCCATCGCCCATCTGCAGTCGTTGAGCTTGAGGATGGTCGTGTGGCCGTCAAAGACAAAGACTGCATAACGTTATATCATGCAAATGGAAATATTTCCGCACAAATTGGGACTGGGGACATGAGGAAACCTTATGGTTAGTGAATAAATTGCTATTATTTTGTAAAAAAAAAAGTCCATTAAACATGCAATAGCACTGTTGCTTTCGGTATAAAGGTTCCATACTTTCATTTTGAAAAAAATATCCCTCAAATTTAATGAAAATCAATGTATCATTGCATTGCCTTGAATGAAAAAGTTGTTTGTAAGTGGATCTTTTGAATTTCTCTTGACTAACATAGTGATAGTTGGAGCTGGTTGTAAAATACATTATCTTCTTTTGGGTGTTAAAAGATTAAGAAATTACTTTTGCCCAGCTGAAACTATTGTGCCATTAATGGGTTACAAGTGAATTTAATTTTTGTATATATATATATATATATATATATATATATATATATATATATATATATATATATATATATATATATATATATATATATATATATATATATATATATATATATACAGTGACCCCTCGTTTAACGAACACCTCGGTTAACGTAATTTCGATTAACGAACTGCCTTCCATAAGGATCTTCAATTCGGTTAACGAAAAAAAATTCGCTTAACGAACTTCTTATGAACCGACCTCAACATGTTTTCGCTTGCACTGACCGGGCAACCAGCTTTAGTATCAGTCCGCCAATACATTAATCGGTTCTAGGGCTTAAATTCCTTACTATTTTTGTAAATATCAAGAAGTTTATACTATTCAATAATTTTAAAAGTTTAATATTCAATTTTTTAGTCATTTTAACAATTATTGAACAAAATTGAAGGTAAAGTGACTAGTTTAATGGGCGGCATCCAGCCTCTTAACACAGCAAACAGGCGTCAGTCTCTCTCTGTTTTCACTGGAGGTAACATCTTGCTTGAGACTCTCTTCAACTAAACGCTTTTTTTCTGTGTTTCCAAGCAAATTATTGGTCATTTTGAAATATATTTTATATATTGACAATATATAATGTAGTGCAGCGTTGATTTAAAGAAAATAATCTTGAATTAAACCAGAGAGCTAAAATTTTATGGGTGAAATGGCACCATGGGGTGACTTCTCTTCCACCCCAATGCCTTCTCTTCTTCCTTCTCCTCCACCCCCATTCTAAATCATCATCATCATCATCCAGGAGCCTTCTACATACACACCTCAAAGTAAGTGAACTTTTCTACCATTTTTGTTGAATTTAGGAAATTTTCGGTGAGCTGGAACCAATTACCCAAAAACCCATTGAAACAATGGTCAAGTTAACGGAACGCTTTCGTTAACGACGTTTCGGTTAACGAACGACCTTCTGGAACGGATTGAGTTCGTTAACCGAGGGGCCACTGTGTATGTGTATGTGTATATATATATATATATATATATATATATATATATATATATATATATATATATATATATATATATATATATATATATATATATATATATATATATATATATATATACAGTACTGTATATATATATATTCACAGTAGTTATAAAAATAAGGTAAAGATTAATTCAAGGACAAGATAAAGGATTCCACACAATCAACTACACCTAGACCCCGACTTACGACGGTGTTAGGGACCCAAATCCAGGTCGTAAGTCCGACATAGATAAAAAAAAATCTACAATGAAATACAGTACAGTAAAAGTAATGAATAATGATGAATGGATACAGTACAGTGAAAGTAATAAATAATAAGGAATGGATACAGTGTGACTGAGCACTTAACCTTTAATGTACTCAGCTGAATGCACATGGGGCCCCCATAATTTTCTAATTATACATGGAGACTACATTAACTGGAAACGTTTCGGTATAGAAAATGCGTGTGTCATTTGAATTTTTTTTTTTTATCTATGTCGTAAGTCCCGACGGTCGTAAGTCGAAGCAGTCGTAAGTCGGGGTCTAGCTTTTATATATATATATATATATATATATATATATATATATATATATATATATATATATATATATATATATATATATATATATATATATATATATATATATATATATATATATATATATATATACACACACACAGTTGTACCCCACTTAACGCGGTCAATTGAACCCAGAGGGTCCCGCGTTAAGTGAAATCCGCGTTAAGTGAACACCAGAACATATGGGATTAATTCCAATAGAAACCGGCCCGACCCCCAAACTCCACTTTTTGAAGGCACATACCTATGTTGTAGTAAAAATAACATCTTAATTTTATGATGGTACATGCACACAATTAATACTTAAGAAAAATAGAGAAATACAGTCGCCAAGTTAATGTCCATTCAAATAATGGACTCAACTCCCTCCCACTCTCACACTGCACTGCCGGCTCTTCCCTCTCAGAGAAATTTTTGGGGGAAAACCACTAAATTTTAATAAATAATACCTCAAACTAAAGTTAGGATAATACAATTGACATTGCTGGATTCCTTGTAAGACCAGGAATATTTTGAATATAAATGTCATATATTTTGCACAAAAGATAACATAGTTACCTAGAGAAAATTTTTTATCTAAAATTTGTATGTTTAATGCAAAATATATGATGTTTATATTCAAAATGATCACCAAATTATAAGAATTCCAGCAATATAAATTATATTCTGACCGGGTAATTTGTATGAATTTTATGAGCTAAAACAAATATCTTCAGTTAATAAAAAAAAAATAATCTTCACGACACTATCTGTCAATCAAAGTACCCCACCTTGCCTCCCCCCTCCTCCAACCGCGCGGTCAGTCCCAACCCTCACCCCCCACCAATCCTCCCTTCAAGAGATGTGGGGTGAAAAAAATATATTTTAACATTTTGTATTAAATAATACCTCAGATTAAAGTTAGGATAATATAATTGACATTGCTGGATTCCTTGTAAGACCAGGAATATTTTGAATATAAATGTCATATATTTTGCACAAAAGATAACATATTTACTCAGAAAATTTTTTATCTAAAATTTGTATGTCTAATGCAAAATATATGATGTTTATATTCAAAATGATCATCAAATTATAAGAATTCCAGCAATGTAAATTATATTCAGACCGGGTAATTTGTATGAATTTTATGAGCTAAAACAAATATCTTCAGGTAATAAAAAAAAAAATAATTCTTCACAGGGTAACAGATGGTCGGTCGGTCCCTCCCTCCTCCCCACCCCCCACCAACCGTCCCAAGGAGATGTGTGGGATAACCACTAAATTTTAATAAATAATACCTCAAACTAAAGTTAGGATAATATAATTGACATTGCTGGATTCCTTGTAAGACCAGGAATATTTTGAATATAAATGTCATATATTTTGCACAAAAGATAACATAGTTACTCTGAGAAAATTTTTTATCTAAAATTTGTATGTCTAATACAAAATATATGATGTTTATATTCAAAATGATCACCAAATTATAAAATTCCAGCAATGTAAATTATATTCTGGCGGGTAATTTATGAATTTTATAAGAGCTAAACAGACAGTCGAGCAGGGTGGCGGGTGGGGCAAATCTAAAAATAGCGTCTCGGGCGGACACTCCACAGTATGTAATGGAAAAATCCATTAAGTGAAAGGTCAACTCTGGCCGAGGCACCGTGTATGATAAAAGATTAAATTGAAACCCAGCGTTAAGTAATACTGTGTTATTATTAATATATATATATATATATATATATATATATATATATATATATATATATATATATATATATATATATATATATATATATATATATATATATATATATATATATATATATATATATATATATATATATATATATATATATATATATATATATATATATATATATATATATATATATATATATATATATATATATATATACAGTTGGTCCTCATATTACGCGGTTAATGTAACCCGGAGGGTCCCGCGTAAAGTGAGGAACCCGTAAAGTGAACAACATAACATATGGGATTAATTGAAATGGAGTCCAGGCCGATCCCCAAACTCCACTTTTTGACGACACACAACTATGTTGTAGTAAAAATTTTATCTTAACTTTATGATGGTATGAAAAAACAAGTAATATAGAAGAGGTTAGGTTAGGAAAGATAAAGGTTAACATAGGAAAAATAAAGAATAGGTTAAAAAACTAAAAATTTTGTGGAACACTTACGGAAGTAGAAGAGATGGGTCGGCATACGGGGATGGAGGCTGGTTCCGAGGCAGAGGGCAGATTACTGGCCCTCAGGTGAATCACCATTACTAGGTGAATCATCATCACTGTCACTTATAGTTGTCAGGGCTTCCCTGACAAATCCCTCAAAGTCAACTTCACTGCCACTATCACTGGCTTGGGCTGGCTGTGGTGGGTCGCGGGTGAAGAAATCTGTTATGCTTTGCTGACGGCTGGCGTTGATGTTGTCGTGATACACCGTGATGTACGGCTCCATAGCCTGCACCAGCCGGTTATGGAAGACTTCATAGCGGTCATCGTCATTGTCGCGGGAAAGGACGGACTTAATTTTCTCTGCAAACTCCATGGCACACTTAATATCACTATGACTTAAACTGTGTTCTTCGGAGACTGACGCACCTTCTTCCTCCTCTTCACTGACGTGTTCTTCTTCCAACATCTCGTCGGCAGTCACTTCAGGATTTCTGATCACCTCCAGGATGTCGTCGTTGGTGGTCTCGGAGAAGCCTGGAACTGTAACAGTCTGCGCAGCTTCTCTGGCAAGGTCCACTGCTACTGCAACATTCTGAACCTCACCAGTCACAGATTGACTCCTCCTCTCACCTGGTATTCCATGCAACACATGTCTCCATGCGTGACGAATTGTAGCAATAGACAGCTGATCCCATGACTCCACCAAGATGTCCACAGCTTTCTTGATGTTAAATATTCTCCAGAATTGTTTGAAGAGTATTTTTTGCTGTTCTAACCGTTGTTCCTCATCTTCGTCGCTCTTGCTATCGGTGGTGGTGTCACTCAGGTCACGCAACTCTTCCCTGGTGTTGGTGTAGTCGTTCAGGAGCTGGAATTTTTTTGTTGAGAATGCAGCTTTCACATTGCAAATCAACTCCTGGTCCATGGGCTGTAATATAGACATAGTGTTGGGAGGAAGGAAGACCACTTTTATGTTGGGGTGACGATCTAACAGTAGGGGCGAGTGTCCTGGTGCGTTGTCCAGCAGCAACAAAATATTAAATGGGACATTCTGTTGCTCACAGAATTTTTTTACATCGGGAACAACACAGTCATCAAACCAGGAGAGGGACAGTGTAGAGAACATCCATGCCTTACGTGCTGTCAGCCAGTGGACATTTAGCTTGGTCATGTCCATGGTTTTGTAGGCGTGCGGCTTGCGGGCTGTGTGGATCACCGATAACTTGAGCTTACAGGTACCGGAGGCATTGGTGGCAAACAGGACGGTGATGCGTTCCTTCTGCATTTTCCGGCCCCGAATCCTGCTGGCATTCTTCACAATGTAGGACTTGGAAGGTAGTTTTCTCCAGAAAAGACCAGATTCGTCCATGTTAAACACCTGGTCGTCGGTGTACTGTCCTTCCTCCATAATCTCACGTAAAAACGGAGGAAATTCCCGAGCCGCAGCACGATCAGCACTCGCTTCTTCACCACCAATGTTTATATTGGTGATCTTGTTCCGGATCTTAAACCTCTGTAACCACCCAGAGGAAGCAGTAAAGGGTTTGGGCTCTGAAGTTCCCATCTTTCGTGCCACTGCCATGTACAGTTCACGTGCGTAGTCCTTCACAGAGCGCGTGTCGACCGCCATGTTGCGTCGCGCCTGACGCACCAAGTACCTCACAAGTAATTTTTCTGTCTTGAGAAGCACCCGGTTGTGAAAATACTTGATCATAGAAGCACCTGTAGACTTTGTGATCTTCATGTGCTCCTTTATCTTGGCTGAATCCTTCTTTATAGTCCGGATCGTAGATTCGTTGACGCCATGCTGGCGCGCGAGATCAACTTGCCGTGTTCCTTTCTCCAAATCTTGAATAATTTGGTACTTCACCTCGTAGCTTAAGGAACGTCGTGTCCTCTTTGGCTTAGTGCCGCTGGGTCCAGGTAAGGAAAGGTTTTTCTCTGGGGGTGGTGGTCCGGCGGAAGCCATTTTACGGAACAATGGATGCGCGATAACACGGAGTGGCCTTGAGGGATGAAACTGTCGCGGCTAGGTCAAGCGTCGTCTCTCCTCCCTCCCTCCCTGCCCCGGGTGGACACGTCATAATACTTTAAGCCAATTACAGCTAGCAGCAGAGGAGGGTAGGGATGCATGGCCAATCACAGGTCTGATACGTCATATGACGTCAGTGATAACGCAACAAAGACACACTGCGCAACCTTACCGCGCCGCTTGCCCAAGCGGAGGGAGGAGGAGGGAGAGGCAGGCAGGCGCGTGGCGCGTGGGTCAAATCTAAAAATAGCGTCGCGCCGGACACTCTCCGCGGAATGGCGTTCGCGACCGCGAAATGTGAAAATGTTAGGTTCTGGCAAGGCACCGCGGTAACGGTGAAACGCGGATTGCGGGACCGCTTAATGTGAGGACCACTGAATTAATTTTTTTTTTTAATGGGGATTAGCCCACCCGGGTACAGGTCACTGACCCACATCAGGGCCTGGGGGGTGAAAATTTAATAATAATAATAATAATAATAATAAAAATAAATATTGTATTATAATAATTAATACAAAATAATTATTGTATTATAATAATTAATAAAAAATAATTAAAAATTAAATAATAATATTAATTATAATAACAATAATAACCAAAAATAAATAAATAAATAAAAAACAAAAAATAAATAAAGAGTGAGAAACGATATACTGTATGTATGTTGTGTTGTCCAAGTAAGAGAAACAATTGACCCTACAATAGTGTGTAAATGAAGCAGAAAGTCAGGTCAGCAACCTGGGACTTGGTCACAATTTTTGTGATGCCATATGGCAGCAGGGTCTACCATTAGAAAATATGTTAAGCTTCCAATATCTACCCAGGCAGTAGAACTTCCCTGTTTGATAGTTGCCTACTACCTACTGCAGATGTGCTGCTGGTGTAAGACACTGGGTAATCCAAATGTAAAGCTGGCTATTTTGTGGACAGTGAAGACCATAACAAAACATGTTTTTTATAGCACCTAGAATAAACATATGACTGCCGTGGTGTGCTTGACCAGCAGAGTTTGTAAAGTACTAAACAACATAATAAGAGATGCCATTAGTACAGGAACATTAGTGTAGAGACCTGGTTAAAATGAATATATACCCAGTAGCTGAAAGTATCAGGAAAGTTTCCCTATATTATACCTTGAAACATACCAAAAGTCCCCTAAGGTCTTCCTGCTGCTCATCTTGACACCTGTAAGAAAAGAAGAATACATTGATTAACTTGTGTACACCTCTGGCTTCATCATATTCAAATAATATACAATATGTGCAATATCAATTAGCCATAAACATTAACTGCCCAACATATACCGGGTATGCCTGCACTCTGGTAAATAAATGAACTTGCAGCTGAAAATAGAGACAATATGAGGACATGTAGTTAGCGTAATATTCTCAGACTAATGTAAAAATCACAAAATGAGATTAGAAAAGACATTTTGTAACATTAAAGACAATCAAGAATGACTTTTGGCTGACTGATGGTACCAAAAGAACATAGAATCTTTGAAAATGTGCAACTGTAGTGTTTGCTAGGCAACAGTGTCATTTTCACTGTGAAGCAGAAAGGGGATGTCCAGGGACTTTTAGTATGTTTTAAAGAATAATATTGAGAACTTTCCTAAAATTTTCAGTTTTGTTAATTTTGTTTAGCTTTATACAGTCACAGCTAAAATTACTGGACTATATGCTGGAACATATGCTAGGTAACAACCTAAAGTTAATTTTTTATTGATATCCAAAATAAGCAGCCCCCCCCTACCCTCCCTTCCTCCCTCCCCCCCTCCCCCCTCATTCATTCTAGTTTGAGGTTGTGATTGGTTGGACCGAGACACCTTCAATCTCATGAGTTCCGAGTCAAAATGATCACCCACTTGTCCCTCAACAGTCAACAACGAAAACTGCTCACTTAATCATAGAGTATTACAGTTTAACCAGAAATATCCAGCTTAACCATTTGTGGACTAGGCTAACAGTAATGTCATAATAGGGTTTAAATAAATGGTTCAACTTGAAAGACTCGATGGATGTAAGTGAATTCTGACTGTTTCTTTGTTTCAGTGAATTTTTTATTTTTTACACAAGTTTGGTTTCAAAAATGTTGTAACAAATGTCTCCTAATTATGAACAGATATACAGTAATCATATTCATGAATCACCAATAGTTGCCATCCTGCTCAGTGACAGTTATAACATGACATGCGTAAGTTGATAGTGAGATTTCGTCTCTGTAGTTCTTGGTGCATCACTATATGAAAGGGAAAAATTGATATCTAATACTGTATTTATTATAGTACAATACATTTCATGGACGTAAAAATTATTAGTGAATGGTTTGTCATAATTGAAAAATCTTGAAAAGTTCTCTTGTAGCAGCATTTGGCAATTAAACTTTTCCAAGACGAATTAAAATACAAATATAATGGATACCAATCGATGTGTATATTTTCTTATATTTATAATAACCCTAACAGCTAAATAAGATAAATCAAGTAAAATTCATAAAAACATATGGTTTTTTTATGTACTTTTAGTAAGCTACAGTGTGTCAACCCGATTTATATAATTATAATTTCAATATATTGGAAGTATCTGTCATCTTGTTGATTATGTCTTAGTCCTGAAGATCCCTAATGTAAGCACCACTGGGTGACTTTTTCACACAAATCTATCACGTCAGCTTCAGCCCTGATTTTTATATTATTGATCATCGTATTCTTCCCATGAAAAAAGTCCATTTATATTCATTCGTTTGATAACTACATAATCTGGTGTGAAGATACATTAATAATTTTTGCAAAACTTCATTTTGAAAAATGACATAATGACTAAAATTTGCTTCCACGGGGCATATTGTTGCATCATCCAATCACAAAACAACACTTCATACCGGTAGGCAGTGCTTATTTTGGATATCAATATAAAATTAACTATAATACAGGAATGCCAACGTAGTTTTATGCTTGGACGCTCCTGCTTGATGCAATTACTTATGGTGCTATTTGTTTGGAGTCAGATCCTTAAGCATGGTGGCAATATTGACAACGTATATCTGGACTTTGCCAAGGCTTTCAACAGTGTACCCCCACAAAAGGCTGAGAAATAAACTGGAAGGGTATAGGATTCAGTGAGTATTCTAGCATGGATCGGAGATCTTCCTGACTGCAAACAGTGTGTGAGGATTAATAGCATGAAATCATGTTGCATACCAGTGAGGTACCACAGGGCAATTTACTTTTACCTTTATCCTCTTCACCACTGATCGGCTCATTAGCAGCTTGGGTGGCTCCTGAATATATCGGAACCTGCTCCAGTGTTGGTCAAGTCTGGCTTGAAAGAACTCACACTCAGTGCCGTCATAACACTTTCTGTCAGATTGCTCCAAGAATTCACAATTCTCACTCCAAATAAGTTTGCCCTCACTGTTTTCTGGACTTGTGGCTTCTTCACCCCTGAGCCGTGATCCCTTGTGGGGCAGGCGTCCGCCAGCTCCAAGTATGTACATTCGACCGAGTATGCCCTCTGAGATGCTTATACACTTTGATTAGGTCGCCCCTTGCCCGTCTATAGTATAAGCTAGGTAATTGCAAGCGTTCTAATCTCTCTGGGTAGCTGAGGTTCCATAGAGCAGGCACCAGTCTGGTGGCCCTTTGTTGGACATTTTCAATTGGTTAGTAGTCTATAGCATACCTCGGGTACCAGACGGGGTAACAGTACTCCAGACAGGGAGGCGTTTCTCTCTTGAAGATTTTGATGAGCGATGGACCATCCTGATATCTAAACAACCTTATAAGACCCACTAGTTTTGTTGGTTGATTCACCTTCTTCTCACAATGGCCCGAGAACTTGAGTTCCTTGCCGACATAGAGACACAGATCCTTTTCACATTCGGTCTCAATTAATGCATTTTCTTTGTCTTGTTGGTGAGACCTAGTTGCATCTTCTTGCACTTCGTGACAATGAATCTCAGCAGCCATTTCTTCGACCATTCTTGAAGCTCACAGAGATCATTCTGTAGCTCTTCACAGTCTTTTTGGTTCCTAATTTCCCAAAATAACTTGGCATCGTCCGCTGACTTTGTATGGAGGAATGGATATGCATTGTTTGGTGAATTTTTGGGCCTCTGGTACCTTTTTGTATTGAATTACTTGTTTTTAATATCATAAATGAAATATTTTGTGAACATTCTTAGTCCTTAATTCACGAAATAACCTATTTGTAGTGTATTGCATAATTTGCTCTGACCTATGCATATTCTCATAATACTGAACTTGACCCATCCTCTCCCAGATTTCCAAGTGTTTCCCATTTTACCACCTCCCCTCTCCCCCCGTCTTAAGATTGATTTATGCATGTATCTCGATCATACTTTGGATTAAAATTGGTGCTGGTAATTTTTTCCTATGTTTTACAGGACTTGCTTTAGATGAGGCTGGAAATCTGTTGACACTGGAGGAGGGATCTTGTGGGACAATTAACATTCTGACTGTGTGTCCCATTAAAAAAGCTGTAACAGCTAGAGTGAAAGTCGAATTGCAGATCTCTTATCCTGACATTCCTTTTAGCAAACCTCGTTTTTTGGCATGGCACAGCTGCAATACACTCTTGGTTGTGGACCTAGGTATGTAAATACAAGCATAATATGATTTTTTTGTTACTCAATCTTTTTCGTTCATCTGTCTCAGGCAGGGGTGGAGAAACTTATAAAGTTGGGGTCCACATAAAAATTTTAATGATTCTTCAAGGGCCACCAATTATTTTCAGTGTTAATAATGTAATCTTTGCAGATGTAATGGATCTGTTACCCAGGAACATCATCCAAATGTAGTTCAGTACCCATGAGACTTAGACTATGTATGGGAGTTATAATAGTGTACAGTATACTGTATCATGTAACTTTCATTCAAATCTATAAATAAATTTATACTACCCCCACCCCGACTCTCCTTTTAAAAGAGAGAGAGAGAAAAAAGAATTTACTGAATTCAGATGTAGTTGTGGGTCACCCTGAGACCTATGGCCTGGAAGCTACAGTTTCCCCATCCCTGGTCTAAGAAAAAGTAAGTTGTATAATTATTTATTTACATTTGCAGATAACAGTAAACTCTTGCTGCCTACACTCCTACTTCAGCTTTAATGTACACTGTATCCATTCCATAATTTATCTTGCAGATTATTAATTCTACAGTTTATGAGATAACTGATTGTTAGTTGAAATTATTAGTACAGTAGTACCCTGATTTACGCGGTCAATTGAACCCACAGGGTACCGCGTTAAGTGAAATCTGTGTAAATGGAACAACAGAACATATGGGATTAATTCCAATAGAGACTGGCCCGACCCCCAAACTCCACTTTTTTCGACACAATACCTATGTTGTAGTAAAAATAACATCTAAATTTTATGATGGTATGCTCACACAATTAATATTTAAGAGAAATACAGTCGCCAGGTTAATGTCCATTCAAATAATGGACTCAAATCCCCCCCCCCTCTTCCCAGCTCACTGGCCCCTACCTCTCTGAGAAATGATTGGGTGAAACACTAGATTTTAACGTTTAGTAATAAATAATACCTCAGACTAAAGTTAGGATAATATAATTGACATTTCTGGATTCCTTGCAGGTCAGGGAATATTTTGAATGTAAACTTCATATATTTTGCACAAAAGATAAAATACTTGCTTTGTGTAAACCAAATTATTACATTAGATCTAAAATTTGTATGTCTAATGCAAAATCCATGATGTTTATATTCAAAATGATCATCATATTGTAAGAATTCCAGCAATGTAAATTATATTCTGGTCCAGTAATTTGTATGAATTTTATGAGCTAAAACAAATATTTCAGTTAATAAAAAAAAATATTCTTCACGACACTATCTGTCAATCAAAGTACCCCAACTTGCCTCCCGCCCTCTTCCAACCGCGCCAGATGGTCTGTCGTCCCAACCCTCCCCCCACCTTCCCTCCCTACCAGAGAAATGTTGGGTGAAAAAACTAATTTTAACTTTTAGTAACAAATAATACCTCAGACTAAAGTTAGGATAATATAATTGACATTGCTGGATTCCTTGTAAGACCAGGAACATTTTGAATATAAATGTCATATATTTTGCACAAAAGATAACATATTTACTCAGAGTAAACATTACATCTAAAATTTGTGTGTCTAATGCAAAATCTATGATGTTTATATTCAAAATGATCATCAAATTGTAAGAATTCCAGCAATGCAAATTATATTCTGGTCGGGTAATTTGTATGAATTTTATGAGCTAAATAAAAAAAAAATTATACTTCACGCGTATATGGGTAGACGAACCGCGTAAAGTGAAAGTTCGGTTCTGGCGAGGCACCACGTATATGAGAAATCGCGTAAAGTGAAACCGCGTAAAGCGGGGTACAACTGTATACAAGGGGTCTCATTTTACGTTGATCTCATGGGTGCAGTTATCACTTACGCGATTGGTTGAAAATTTACCAGAATTATAGTTACGCACATGGAAAGCCATGGGTAGTGCAGGTAGCAGTATAGCATTAATGTAGTGATCTTTTGCTTATTTAGCACCAAATTTTAAAATTTTAGCCATTTTAGTTATTGAACATTATTTTTATAATGTATCAGTACTGTAACGAATAAATCAAAACAAATTGTTGAACGTGGCAACAGCCAGTCCCCCTGCCCTCCTCCAGCATGTTTACATGTGGTATCATCTCTTGTACCTATTAGCTCTTGTTGGGCCTAGAACACTGCACAGTATCCCTGTTAAAGGCTACAGTTTATATTTTAATAAATATTGTTTGTAGTATATTTAAAAAAAAAATCATTATTTTTTAATAAACTGTACTACAGTACACCATACCTTTGTTAATTTGACAAAAATGGGGGTTATTGGTCACTCGAATTACTGAAAAATCTGGTACATGAGAAATAGTGAGTGCTGGCAACATTGTTTGGGAGAGTAGGAACAATCAATGATACCACTATGCTGTAAACAAGGGACCGCAATAGCTCATCTGGGATTGATTGTTGGAATTTGGGGGGAAAAGTTTTTATTCTTCAATAATGTTTTATTAACCCGGCACCAAATGAACCTAAATAATGTTGGAATAATGGTGAAAGTGCATACTGTTGTTAGAAAGGGGTCTCAGGCTGCTAAGCAGGTGGCGGCGAGTTGTCCCCCCCCCCACCAATCACCAACATACCCAAACATAGTTTTGTATCTTAATTTAATTCATGTTTTATTCCTATAATTCATTCATCTTAATCTATTTCATAATACAGTAGAAGTTCAAAAATCCGGACTTCTTGGGGATTGGGTAGGTCCGGATTTTCGGATTTTCCGGATTCTCAGGCAGTACTTTTAAAATTAAAATTTAAGGAGGAATAAAGAAGAGATGAACAGGTACATTTTGATAAGGAGGAATAAAGAAGAGATGAACAGGTACATTTTGATAGTTTATTCATTAGCAAATAAAGCATGCTTCATTTATCAAAACGAGCAGTTTTAAAGAAATATAAAGTCAACACTAGACAAAATGTAAACAAACTGTCTAATACCATGACGAGTCTTGAAATTCCTAAGCCATCCATCACTAAATGCGCACTCTGATTCGATGTTCATTTGCTCCTTAAAAGACTTTGCTTGGGCAATAAGTATCGGCCCAGAAATTGCCATACCTTCTGATC
Organism: Homarus americanus; assembly: GCF_018991925.1. Lineage (NCBI taxonomy): Eukaryota > Metazoa > Arthropoda > Malacostraca > Decapoda > Nephropidae > Homarus > Homarus americanus. Next base: position 8,288,824 of record NW_024742238.1, on the reverse strand, counting down.
GTTTTAACAAAAACCATTCGTACAACACTTTATCAAGGTTTTCTAATTTGGGCCAATGTCAACTTTTTCTTTCAGCAATTTTAATGTAAGGCTCAGAAGAAGCTGTGAATTCTAGAATTTTATTCTTTGCCTTTTTTATATCATAAATTGTAGACTTTCCAATGTCGTATGTTTCCACTAGAACAGCATTGCTCACACCACGTTCTAGTTTCTTAATTATTTCAAGTTTGTCACTCAATTTCAATGTGTTCTTCTTTCTCTTCACACATTGAAGTTTATCTACTTTAGGGGCCATTATTATGGGCTTGTACTCTGTACATGGAAAGAGTAGGACTCAAAATTACATACGTTGTCACAGTTTGATTGCTTGTTTTAAAGTGGCGATCGCTTGGTCGTTTGTTGTCCCTGTGCAGCTGTGGCATTCACTCATGCACACCTACACACAAAAGATTTATAGTGCCTCAAATTTTACATTTCAGTTCAAGCTAATTACAAACTAACAAAATTAGCTACCTGTAATTTACAATTACTTATATTATTAGAATTATGTAAATTAATTTTTTAAAGCAACTCCATTCATTCACGTAACCCACAAAAGACCGCTAAATTTAAAAAGTTTGAGTTTTCGAAAAGTCCGGATTCTCGGGTGGTCCGGATTCCTGGCATGCGGATTTTTGGACTTTTACTGTATATTCCTATAATAAAAATTGACTTTTCAGAACCGCACGGTTATTTCAAAGTCGTTCAGGATTCAAATTGTTTATTTATTTTTTGAAAGAAAAAAGTGAAATAGGCCGAATTAAGAAGGGTACAGAGTACTGTACATTACTTATGTCTTTATTCAAGACATTTTCTGGTCATGAGACCCATTAATTCCCCACCCCAACAATGGGTGACCTGACAATGCATCAGGTGAGTAATATGAGACCACTAATCCCTCAACCACCTTCACAGCATATTAAATAAGTTTATAAACAAAGGGTGACCTGATTTTACTTGAGAGAATGAGGAGAAATTTACTTTTTTCCCACATATAATGTTTCTTTCTAATCTCTATTTACTATTTAGTCTTTAATTGCCATCTATATCATGAAGGATATAGATAGGAGGTGGAAGGGGGGTGGTAGAGGCAGGGTGTGGTGGAGGGAGGGAACGTTGATATGGTGTCCCCCCCCCCCCCAGGACACACTTGTCCTTGTACTTATTTGTATTTTCTTAACTACCATCTTGAAGCCTCAGATTCGATATGCTTACATGTGTCTTTAAATTTGATTTTGCTTAAAGGTAGAAAGCCTATGGATTTGACTTGACCTCACTTGCAATCCACTTCTGGAACCCTGTTTCACCTCTTCTGCACTCTGACTTTTCTTGGTTCCTGGACCTAGCATAAATCGTTCATCTGTAACGATCTCCTTGTATTCCTGGAGCCAGTGGGTTTGATCTTTGGTGTACTATATACAGTATTTATTAATCAGATAGTTCACTTTACTGGCTATGACGTTCAGAGTAATATCTGCTTTCTTATTTTCAGGGAGTCAGACGAGTGAATACCCCTTATCTCCTCCTTCATCCCGTCGTAATTGCCCTTGTAATTTTTTAACCCTGGCCTGCAATTAATATATTTTTTATGTTGAACTGAATCAAGCTTTTTATCTTCTTACAGGTATAGATAGAATATTCCAAGTAGACTACAAGATGGGTTACTGTATAAAATCTTTTGGAACTCCAGGAAAGGCGAGTGGGCAGTTTAATGACCCTGCTGGAATTACAAGTGATAATTTAGGCTACATTTATATAGCCGACAGTAGGAATCATAGGATCCAGGTTGGTATCATTTTCCATCTTAATTTATATAACTAATGCTCATTTAATTAAAGATAATCTAAATTTGTATTAGTACAGGTACTGTGTACAGTTGGGATAAAAGTTCATTTCCTCCCAAATGAAGCCTCATAGACCCTAAACGAGATAAAGCAACATGCCCACACCAGACTACAGTGAGGGTAAGTATTTACGAAACAAGTAAGCTTGGAGGCTCATTCCTGGGACTCCATTTCACCACAGGGAGTGAGGTTTTGTCCTTGACTGTACTTACTCTTCCTGGTTGTATTTTCAGGGGTGAAATTTTCATCTTTAGCTTCCTTTTTTCCATGTTTTATATAAAAGATATTCCTTAGTGTGGACTGTCTTGTGTTACTTCACTATCATAGTCGACTTATAGACCATAACACTGTGATGTCCCTCTAGCTTTACTGATACAGTAGAACTTCGATATTACACGAGGTAGGTTCCAAGAGAGGTCGCTTTAAACCGAATTCGCACAAGAATAAACAAAACATTGTTTTTTTGTAGTACTGTATTTTGTTAAATCAAACTCATAAATCAACGCAGCAAAAATTAAGGGATGCAAAATGGTCTGTTTACTGGCTGGGAAAATGGGGGGAGGGGGGAGGTGATATGTTTGACAGTTGATGCCAAGGTCTAGTGCTTCTTTATTTATCTGTCCTTAAGAGTGACTAAGTTTTTGCTCTTATAAAATGTCACCTAGCTGACATGGGAGAATATAATTAACATTGCTGGAATTCTTATAAGATAGTCCCCAGTGAATGGAAAGTGGCTTATGTGAGTCCTATCTTCAAGAAGGGCGATCGTCACTCCACGAACAACTATAGACCAGTGAGCCTGACCAGCATAATATGTAAAGTACTTGAGAGTAGTATCAGAGATGCTGCAATGGAACATCTACTACGAAACAACCTTGTAAAGGATTGCCAACACGGTTTCATGCTGGGGCGCTCCTGCTTAACATTATTGGATATTTGGACCCATATTCTGCAACGGGGTGGTAATATCGACAATATTTACCTAGATTTTGCCAAGGCTTTCGACAGTGTACCCCACGAAAGGCTGAAAATCAAACTGGAAGAGTACGGAATTCGGAGAAATGTCCTAGCGTGAATAGAAGACTTTCTACATGACCGCAAGCAGTGTGTGGTGATTAATGGCATGAAATCATTAAATGTACCTGTCACAAGCAGGATACCACAGGGCAGTGTATTGGGCCCACTGTTGTTTGTTTGTTTCATAAATTACATTCTTGACGTTGTACACTCCTCCATACAAATGTTTGCCGATAACGCCATGTTATTTCGGGAAATCAAGAACCAAGCGGACTGTGAAGTGCTGCAGAAGGACCTCTGTGAGCTCCAAGAATGGTTGAAGACATGGCTGCTGAGATTCAATGTCACGAAGTGTAAGAGGATGCACCTGGGGCGTACCAACGGTAAGGAGGCGTATCATATGTCCCAATGGGATGAAGAAACTGCACTATTTGAAAGAATGTGAGAAGGACCTAGGTGTGTGTGTTGACAATGAGCTAAGTTCTCGGGCCATTGCGAGAAGAAGGTAAGTCAGGCAAATAAATTATTGGGTCTTATAAGAAGGTCGTTCAGATATGTAGATGGTCCGTCCCTCGTAAGAATCTTCAAGAGTGAAGTGCTTCCCCATCTGGAGTACTGTCACCCCGTCTGGTCCCCGAGATATGCTAGGGACTGTCAGTTGGTTGAAAATATTCAAAGGAGGGCCACCAGACGGGTGCCTGCACTTCGGCACCTCAGTTACCCTGAGAGATTGGAGTGCCTGAAGTTGCCTAGCTTATGCTACAGACAGGCAAGGGGTGACCTAATTGAGGTGTATAAGCATCTCAAGGGGCACAACTCAGTCGAGTGTCCTTACTTGGAGCTGGCGGACGCTCGCCCCACAAGGGGTCACAGCTCAAGATTGAAGAAGCTGCAAGTCCAGAAAACTGTGAGGGCAAACTTTTTCGGAGTGAGAGTTGTGAACTCTTGGAACAATCTACCAGAAAGTGTTGTGATGGCACCGAGTGTGAGCTCTTTCAAGACAAGACTTGACCAACACTGGAGCGGGTTCAGGTACATTCAGGAGTCGGTGCCTGCCTAGTACTTGCCAACAGTGCGTAACAGAGACGTGACCGATTGCCCAAGCGGCTAACGAGCCGATCTTTTGGTGAAGAGGATAAAAGAAAAGGAAAAGTAAGCAGAGACATGACCGATCGCCCAAGCGGCTAACGAGCCGATTAGTGGTGAAGAGGATAAAAGCAAAAGCATAACAATGGCATAAGTGATCAGTCGTGCCAGAGGTGAATGACATATTTTGGCATGGCAGAAACTTACCAGTTGTAGGACACTTTTATTACTTATTATGGTTATTTTTAAATTATATTATGTGCTTTTAACACTTTCATAAATCATATTCAGGTGCACACAGATTTAGTATGAAATAGTGGATGATGCAAACACGTTTATCTGAAACAATTGATGTACTGTATAATGGAAATTTTGTATACCCTATATTTGTTAACAACGTATATGTGAAATGACATTTTCTGGTACAAGGTACAGCGAAGACAACCTGTACATGGAAAACTTCAGGGACCGTTCTCTCATAACCTGGTTTTGGCGGATTCGTCAGTTGTATGCCAAGCGCCTCATTTAGTAAGTTCTTTCCATTTTTATTTATGATGTCTGAGATTACACTGATATTTTAAATGTTTTGGGTTTCAGGTATATGATCCCTTTCTGGACTTTGCTTGCATTCTGGAGAAGGATGCACCATTGTTCCGTCCATCTGGGATACATGTTACTCCTAATGATGACCTCCTAGTTATAAATTACTGGGAGAACTCTATTGCCAAGTTTAACCTGATCACCAAGAAGCCCATGGGGTATTAGTGACTGAAGTGAATAATATACCATTCAAACCACTTGGCCATGGAGATCATTGTATTATTTACATAAATTTTCTCATCTTTGCATAGGAAGGAGTATAAGGTGTCCAAAAGTTAACTAATTTTCGTATGGGTTACTGCCTTTGTTTTCAATATTTTGTGTCCATAATGTTAACAATAATTGAGGTATTGAAATGCTCTCTGGGATTGTTTGATTACCATAAACCTTATTACCAGAATATAATATGTGAATGATTGGACACTGTTTTTCATATAGTACTTTTTTATTTTAAGACAAGGTTACAAACTGTCAAGTTGTACTGATCAAATATATAGAAGAAATAGTAGGTATCACATGTTGTTGGTACAATTAAACAATCTTAAAAAAGGTTTTGCTTCCATATGTCAAATTTTGTGTGATAATTTTGCCTAAAATGTTCCCTTTCTTGAGTCCTTTCCTTTCTTTCCAGCCTTTCTTTTATATCTCCTCATCCTCTCTCCTTTGTTTCTCGATTACTGTTCTGGTGCCCCAGGTAGCAGGATACTCTACTTGACTTTTTCAGTACCTTATGTTAAGTCTTCACAATGGATACTAGTATATGGATGAAGAGTTGTGTTAACAGATTATAATGTTGTAATTAATCAGGTTGTCATATTCAGATGTGCATTTTCACAAATACCCTTTTCAAAAATGCTGTATGTTGTAATTAATCATTTTGTTGAGAAAAACTGTAGTTGAACTAAAGTAAAACTTCACTAGTTCACACACCCTAGTGACTAAAAGGTGTACAAATTATTTAATTTTGGAAATTATCCTTGGCTGAAACACAAGTGAAGATTAAAATGTAGGCCAAAGTAATAGCCTGCACACAGTAGACAAGCATCAAAGTATGTGTTTAATAGATGCGGTATAGTGTATTGTATTAATATGTGTATTTACCACTCAAGAGCAAGGGATATGGGATAAATCATGTAAACAGTTGAGGTTAAGGTGAGACCATTTTATAACAGATGCTGAAACGTGGGCAATTGATGAATAACAAAAAAAGCTTTTGAGTTGATGCCCCAAGACTTCCAGGACCCTTCTCCTTGTGTGCCTGGCATTTGCATAAAAAATAATTAAAGATTAAGAAAACCGAAGATTGGATTTCTTCACATACTATCACAGCCCAAACTGGTGTGTTTGTTGCTAGAGTTAAAAAGCTATGAATTCATCACAGCCATACTTCTGCACATGCACTTTTGATCCAAGCAAGAGCCTAGACCCAGTCTGAACCGACCATCATATCTAGCTCACCCGAGCAACCTTAATGATTAGGGAGGGGTCTGATTCAACCAATTTCATGCTTAGGTATAAAAGTAGGTTTTAGAATCAATCCTTCAGTTTTCAGTCTGACCAATATTATCTCATATATTTTGCAAAACTTTACAGGATTTTCCCGAGTTCATATAGTTAAATCTGCGAGTGTAATCTGTGTTGATCTTTCATGAGTTACAAATACTTAAGTTTGAACTAGTGACGTTCTTACCATATTGAGACCTTTTTGTGCATATTTGGATGTATGCTCACCAGTTTGTTAAGTGGAAGTCCAACTCTGTAGTGGCAAGCAGAAATCGTGATGATTACCTGTACATTGGTAAAAGAGAATCTTGGTACTGTACCTGTATTTTAATATGATGTTGAAGAATGATGGCTGATTATTAGTTAATTGAAGAGTAAAGTGGTTTGTTACTAGCTGTAATTGCCAAATGACTTACTTTTTGTTTGAACACAAAAATGTGTTTGAGAGAGAGAACCTGTCTGTGTAGTGTTTTTGTTTTTGTTCATGGTTGCATGTGTATATACACACATATACAGAGAAGTCTGTAAATGATACACTTTTGGAATGTAAGTGATATGAATACTGTAATATATACAGTCATGTTGCATCTTACACGGGGTTATATTCTGCAGAGGGCGCGTAAAGTAAAAAATGTACCCCTAAAGTTCATGGGTATACAGTATATACCTATCAATAGTGCATTTGGCTACACAGCTGGTAGACCTATTTCAGTTTTAAATGTGCACCACACACAGAATGTGCCAAATTTTCTTTATAAAATTATCATTATAAGGTCTAAAACATAAAAGTAATTAATCATTATGTGTAGAAGCAAGCACTGAGGGTGAAAAGGAGAGCTACAACTGGCGTTTCCTCACTCACTGCTCCGCTCTCTCACTGTCTCCTGCAAAATGGCAATGCAATATTTTATTTTATTTTTTATTTATTCCTCACATTTACTGGTACAGTATATATTATTTTAAGTACAAAGAATACGTTCTTCTGCACACATGCCTCCCACACATCCAGCTCGCAACACATTTCAGGCAATCTCCCAGCTCAGCCAACTCACAGACGTGTGGCGGCCACTGTGGTGGGTGTGTGTCATGACATCACGTCATGCATTTTAAGCCCAGTAACCCACCTCCTCATAACACATTTACTTCCCACATAGGCCTTTTATTTTTCTTGTTTTAAATTATATTTTTCATATTTCTAAGCCACATTAGAGTATTGTAATGATTTATTTTTATTTTTTTATTTCATTAAAAACAACAATAAATCGGTGCCTAGGCTGGCGAGTTGGAGACGTAGTTATAGCTCACCACCACCTACACACAGGTTCACTTCTCACACATACACTCCCATGCTCTTCATTTTTCTTATTTTCTAGCTTTATATTATATTTTCTTTATTTCTAAACCATATCATTTATATAGAGTAGAATAATTGTTAAAGAAGTCCGTTTTTCTGAGAGCCACGCCAGGAGTCAACTGGCTGATATACCAGTCAGCTGTGGCCTGCAAGAGGTGGTAACTCATGTTACATATAATGAAACTATAAAAGTTGTTGAAAAATCATTTCAATACTCTAATGTGACTTAAAAATAAAGAAAATATAATATAAAACTAGAAAAACAAACTTGAAGAGCATGGGTGTGTATTCTGTGTGGGAGATAATCATAAGTGTGGAAACTGGGCACATTGGCAACTGAGTTGGTTAGGCCTTTTTCAGTTTAAATGGCACCACACAACCACCTCTACTGTAAGTTTACTTAATCCTCTTTGCCACTGATTGTCAAGTTGATTTCAGCAGAGAATACATAGGAAAACTAATGAAAGCATAAAAACCCCCCACAAATTATACAGCTGGGATGTGCTGTCTCTGCTGACCAACCCTTAGCAACTGTTGCTAAGGGTTGGTCAGCAGAGGCACACAACCCAAAACCCCTCCCCTGCTAAGTACACTTGGCAAGAGAGGCATGGGTGGAAGTATCTCCCCCAGCTAAACATTTCTATACTCACTGTGTCGTTCTCCCCCTAAACTTCTCCCAAGGGCAAGCATGTGAAGTTGAAACCGCAAAGTTAATGCGCGTAAGATGCGACACGATTAGCCAGGTAGTACCGGTAATATCTCCGTTAGCCGGAATCCCTCTTACCTGGAACTCTCCGATAGCTGGAATTGAAATTTTCCAAGGGGCATATTCTCTGGAAAATAAAAAAAAATAAAATAAAATTCCAGTACCTGGAAAATTATAGGGATGGGGGAGTTTTTTCTCAGGTTTGAGAAGTAAAAATCTGGTGCCTTTTCGAGAAATTACGAAAATAAATTTTCAGAACCTGGAAATTCCGGGGATGGGGAATATTTTTCCGGGTTCAAGAGTTGATGGAAATGCACAATTTCTGGAACTTCTGATAAAATATTTCCCTTAACGGAAAATTCCACGGATGAGGGATTTTTTTTCCGGTTTTGAGTGATGATGTAATGTGCAATTTCTGGAACATCCGAGAACATTTATCGTTACCCGGAAAATTACGAGGATGAGGGATTTTTTCTGTCATTGAGAGAGTAGTCTCGTTACTCGAAACCTCTCATTCCCGGAAGTGCTCTGCACCAATTGTTCTGGCTAACGGAGATTTCCATTTAAAAGGATGTTTTATTTGTGATGTATAATATTTGGCATATAACTTTGAGCTTAAGGATTAATTTGTATTTCTTTTTCTTCTCTCCAGCAAATGTGTAAAGAATTTAATTGAAAACTTTCTTGGTTTTTTATATTCTGTAATATGGTAAATTTATTTTAAATTACTGTATAATGGGTTCTAGTAGATTTTGACAATGGAGAAAATGCAATAAATTTGTTCAGTGCATAGAAAGTTCTTTCCTCCTTTATAGTAGAAGCTTTGCAAATATTTTGTCCTCAAGGAATCTGGGTTATTTTATTATGATAGTACTTACAGTATTATTTAAATATTGTTAAACTTAAGTGCCTTATTTGTGCAACGATGTATCTTATCAGAAGCTGTATAAACCTAATCTTTTGTACACCTTTATTGTATCTTTTTCATGTAGTATTATAAATGTCATTCAAACTTATTCTGTATCAAGGGGGTTGTATCATGCATGGCCTATTGCATGGTGGACACCAACCCAAACTAACCTTCTTGTTTTTGTCTTTCCTGCTGTAAGGAATAATTAACCCCATAACTGTGCAGCTATTAAGTGCTCTACAAACTCTCTAGGGAACAGAAGCCTGTCTTTCTTCTGATTTTCAAAAGATCTAGAGATGAGTTGTACACTAACTTCTGTCAGTGTTGACTGTTGATTAGTTTTATGAACTTTTTCTTTATTAAATGTATTTAATACTGATAACATTCTAATTTTCAGAATTGCTAGTCGACATCAAAGTATCATTAGGATATATAAAATGAGCAGGATACTGTTACAGTATATTGTAGACAATATAAGGCTGGAACTTTGAAGTTTGGGGCTGTTATTCGTTTTTGGACCACCCACAACTTTTTGGACAATACACTGTTCTGTATTATGTTTTTTCTATATATTTTATGCTTTGAATGGATTTTACATTCATCTCGTGCGCAAGGTCATGAAAACCCTAGCCACTCAACCCAAATTGTGGGGTTAAAACATGCAAAAAATTTAACCAAACTTAATAAAATCTAATCTAACCTAACATTACCTACCTACCTAACCTAACATTACCTACCTACCTAACATTACCTACCTACCTAACATTACCTACCTAACCTAACATTACCTACCTAACCTAACATTACCTACCTACCTAACCTAACATTACCTACCTACCTAACCTAACATTACCTACCTAACCTAACATTACCTACCTAACCTAACATTACCTACCTAACCTAACATTACCTACCTAACCTAACATTACCTACCTAACCTAACATTACCTACCTAACTTAACATTGCACCTGCCTGACACAACCCTAACCTAACATTACCTACCTGCCATTACCAACCTAACCTAGCATTACCTGCCTGGCCTACCCACCCTGCATTGCCTACTAACCTAACATTTGCCTGCCTGGCCATACCTAACCTAACCTAACATTACCAGCACTTAACATTACCTACCTAACCAACATTACCTACCTAACCAACATTACCTACCTAACCTAACATTACCTACCTATCCTAACATTACCTACCTAACCAACATTACCTACCTAACCTAACATTACCTACCTAACCAACATTACCTACCTAACATTACCTACCTAACCCAACATTACCTACCTAACATTACCTAACCAACATTACCTAACCTGATTTGACGTTTGTCTAGACAATTTTTCGTCATACCGTCACACATGCATTTCGAACCAACTCGTCAGTTTCCCTCATTTGACAAGTGTCAACAAACAAGATAGATGTAACTGACGAAGAAAGCACAGTAATTCTACGCTCTGTCATGGCTGTTTTCCAAAGTCGGTGGGCTAAAAGGCATGCCAATAACCTTAAGATTTACCATTACCGTATGTATACACAAGACATGGAACGTAGTTAATATCTTATCTGCTGTGATATTGCAAAGCTCTGGACACTCTTGCCGGAGGAGTAGAGTTATTTCATTTTAGGTCTTTTTTTGGTGTATGGAGGGTCCTGGTGATCCCAGAGACAGCAATGCTGCTTTATCTGGCCCACAAAGAACTCCTGAGAGACGCGTGTCCATACTTAGGAAATTATTTTATCTGTTGACTCCGTCAAGTTGTTGTTATTCCCATGTGGTCAAAATGTAAACGACAAATTACATTTTCTTACCCTTTTAAAATCACAAAATTAAACATAATAATGAGTAATGTTGGGAATAATAATACTAATTACTATATAATAATTTTATCTTTATATTTCAAGTAAAAATTAACTTATTTTTATAAATATTTGTAATATCAATTAGAGGATATATACTGTATATATATATATATATATATATATATATATATATATATATATATATATATATATATATATATATATATATATATATATATATATATGGAAACGTGCATGGATAAGATAAATCTTTTTAAAATCACACGGGAAAAGGGGAAACAATGGAGCACCTTAGCTTTCGTCTTTATTCAAGACATCTTCAGAGGCACACACACACAGTATGTGGTAATACAGGATACGGCTAACACCAGTTGTTTTATTTCATTAGTTTTCCCCACAGGTATTCTTATCATTATTGTTAAGTATTTTAAAAGAGGCGATAACTTTTTATTTTAATTTATAGGTAATTTTTTATTTTTAGTTTTCTCTATCTACAAAACCATAACCCACCTAATGGCGGTGTCCCAAGATGGGTATACTTTTCAATGAAATCTTCAGGGTTTTATGCTAAATAAAAGAAAAAAAATTAACAATATCTTAAATTTCTTGCAACCAGGAAACATTAGTTTCAACTGTTTGTAACATTAGGAGAGAAGTTTACTTTCATATGCATGAAAACAGACGAAATCCAATAACAGCGTCACCATCTTGAGACACGTAACTGCAGCTTCACCCTTTCCGGATACGCGGACGACGGCATCTTCTGCAGCGGACTACGGCCCCCTAGAAAACAAAATGATGGTCAATTTTAGACTTTCATAAATCACGTCGTCTTAACTAATCATAACACACCATCATAATAATAACACAACTAATCATAACACGTCATCATATAACTAATCACAGCACACATCATGACAAATAATAACACGTCATCATAACACATCATCTAATATACTATAGGAATAGCCGTGTGTGTGTGTGTGTCTGTTCTGGGCAGCCGAAATGGCACAAAGGTTTTACATCAAACTTAGTGGAAAAATTGCAAAAAATAACCTGGTCCCATGTCGATGGTTTCTTTAGGAAGGCATTAATTAACCATTCTGACACTACGCCCTCAGTCGGACGGAGGTTGCGCGCTAGCCAAGCGGGAGCGTTTAAAACTTTTACCGGGCAGGAAGGGCCAGCGATCACTTGCCAACATTATAGGCCCTATAGAATTGGGGTATTCATAAGATTCTTTAAGTGTAAGGGAATTGAACCTTACCGAACTTGGTCTCCGGGCACGGACGCCGCCGGCGAAGAACATTCTTTGTTTGAAGAATCGTGTTTGTCGGACAACACGTCTTAGGTGACTGCTGCCTGTGTCTTCTAGTTCCATACCTGCGAATAAAGAGCCTTTATCCCATCCACAAAATAATGAGCATGTAAAACTAACATACTTTTTTATGTAAGAGTAAATAGTTATTTTAAAAAAAATCTAGATACTATATTGTCAGTATGCCACAACCTAGTCTTTAAATATACTGTAACTGACATTCCTCTATTGCTCAGTGGCAAGCTTTGTTCTACTGTTTTCCCTGAGGAAGATAGGATGCTGCCTGATGGACCAGGATCGAAAACTTGGGAGCCAAAAATTATTTTGTCTACTATTTAAAAGGTGAGTAATTCATAATTTATTTAAAAAAAAATTAAGTTCTTAAGACAGCGAAAAGAAAATGTTAAAACAAAATATTTTGTACTCGGCTCTCGTTTTACTTCCCTGTTAACATCTTTACTTCTATGGTACAGAGGTAAAGATGTGCACCTGCAAGATAGAAGAATGGATCGTCTGATCCAGGGAGGCTGTGGCTGAGCTCATAGAAAAAGTGAGGCCATTACCAGCACACTGGAATAATAAAAGGGGGGGGGGGGCAATAACTAGCATGTACAGTCTCATTCAAGATTATTCGAACACTGCTGAAGACAGCTGGCAACTCGAGGTCGTTTGTTTACTATAGTACGTAGTATAATATAATGCGAAACAACAAAGCAAAACCATTAATTAAGCAACGAGGAACTAATTCACCAATCACTTACATCCATTCATAATTTTCACTACGTACTATAGTCTATAGTAAACAAACGGCCTTGAGTTGCCAGCTGTCTCCGGCAGTGTTCGAAGACTCTTGAACGCGGCTGAACATTGCCTGAACAGCCCTCCCATGTCTGCTGGGCGCAGGAACGCTGACTGCTCCCCTAATCTTGGACACCTTGCGCTGTCACTCCTAGGATGTTCCAAGGACTATACAGTAAGGACACACCCAAGTTCTTAAACAGTAAGGGGACACAGCTGTAATGTCAAACTTTAGCCCGCCCCATTCAATGACGTCGCGCTACCCCCAGGTTACCAAATGGCGCCCAAGGACGACAGCCTTGCCTTAGTTGGCGTTTGATTGTTTATTTTATTTTTTTAGAATACTCGTAAGGGTTTTGTGGCCAGTTATAACAAAATGAATGCCTTGTGTTCTCATAGTCCTAAAAAAATAAAGTCAAAAAGTTTTATTTATTTATTTTATTTTATTTTTTTTTAAACAAGGACACCCCCCCCCACCATTTGCTGGACATTTCGCTGCTGACATGGACGAAGCAACTCAGTTTTTGAACTTATTAGCAATGCAAAGATTTTCCTTTTGCCATACAGGCAAGGTGAATGTCTGAGGGTACTCCGGACAACTGGATAATTGTATGCTTAAGAAAATAGAGCAAGTTTCTCTAGGCATTTAAGCATTACGATCGTCGCAGGTGAATTAAATGATGTAACTGGGTTTTCTTATATTTTTGGTAGTATTATTTTCTTTTGTCAGACGACAAGAAAAATGTCTCACGGTCCCCTGGATGACCTGATATTGTGACACTGCAGAATTAAATAACTACAAGTCTCCGCTCCCGACGCACCCACGCATTGTTCATTGGCTAAGAAAAAACTCTTGCCTAATTATAAGTCTCCTATCGCTATAGCCAATAAGAAGCTCCCGCCCTCGCACATGTGCTGTAAACGCCTATGAAGCCAACACGGAGGTAAGGAGCACTGCATGATGGGTGGCCAGACCTTCTCTGTGAGACGTAAACAATAAATGACGACACTTGTGACTGACCAAATCTAATAATATTGTAAAATGAATATATCGGTTATCCCAAATTTACCGCTTAAATATCACAGAAGAAAAAGCTCTTAGAATTGTCTAAACATTACGAAAAAAAAACATTAATAACCGCGAGAGAAATACCGGTGCAAGATCGAAAATTCACTGATGAAACATTCAAGATCCCTTGTGGGTAATGTTGAAAGCTTCAACTGTATTTATTGTTAGTAAAATTGTCAAATAAGTTTGTGTAAGGTCTGCCATTAGAAATGACGAATCCCTGACATCGTCCTTGGGGATGGGTGCCTTGAGTTTCGAAATTGCAATTGAAATTAGATCATTTTGATACCCAATCATGAGAGAATCTGATGGTTGTACAGCTTATTGAAGTTTTTGTCAGTTTTATATTTAAAAAGTAATTAATATCCCGAAAGAATATGTCAGTCTTTTTATCTCCAAGATCTAACGGCGAGATCTCAGTACCTCTGTTATAAGATCAGCCCACAATGTACTGCCAGTCTGAATACTTGACATAAATTTAATTCTTGTCTTTGAAAGCTCGTCAACGAGTTGTGCATTGTGGGTAAAACAAGTGCTTGATAAACTATCTTTACTGTCTGTAATCTTTGGGATGTTGGGGCCTGCTCGCCCAACGGACTTTGCATGAGCAATTATGAACTCGCGTAATACGGTCTCCGTTGCTAATGTTGTGAAAGACTCAAGAACACCACTGTTACTCCCCATTAATTCAGCATCTTTTGGTTATTTAAAGCAGCATATAATTGGTAATAGTTTGTGTAGTATCAACAGTGCCGAATTTAGGCCTGTGGGGGCCCTGTGCAGTTCAGACCCACACTACTTAATTTTAGTAACACCCACAAGCCGTTGTTATAAAAGTAAAATGCCCTAAAATGTATTACTCTATAGGCCTATAACATGGGAATTTTTTTTTTACCTTAAACTTCTGAGTAAGCAATGGCGTATCGTTGCTTATATACACGGGAAAAATCAAGCCAGTGACATAATAAAAATAAACCTAAAGGTGCT